>NC_050070.1:23675866-24011608 GCF_009764565.3 Dermochelys coriacea | reverse complement strand
TACTTGAAATTTCTAAACGTATAGATGACAATTTCCTAACTAAAAAAAAAGTGTTGTAGCCACCACGGTGGAATTCTATATTAGACTTTGTTCTACAGATAAAGTGGAAATGATGACAGAACTAAAAGTTAATGGTAACTTAGGTACAAGTATCATGACTTGAAGACATTTATACTGTGCAAACAGAAAGAAGTCTAGACCAGTAACATAAATTATTATTTGATAGACAGAGACAGCTTTAGTAGGGCCAATTTCAGAAAGATGAAAACAATTGTGAGCCAAACCAGCTGGGAGGAAGAATTTAATCAGAAAAGTGTGAATGAGAATTGGAAATCATTTAAGAACACCTTACTAAATGCCCCAAAAGCAACAATCCTGCAACTGAGGAAGAAGGCTGTGCTAGTTAAAAAACAACTTTGTTTAGAGGGTAAGTGAAGGCAGCTGTAAAAAATAAAAAACAATATATAACAAATGGAAAAAAGGGGAAGTTGATAGCAATGATTATAAATGAGAAGTTAGTAACTGTACGTAATTGATAAAGAAAGCCAAGGGAAAAAAGGAGAAATCTAGGGCCAATGAAGTTAAGGACAATAAGAAGTTGTTTCTTTCTTAACTATACTAGGAACAAAAAGAATCCTGAAAATGGTACTGGTCCACTGCTAGATGGAAATGGTAGAATTAGCTGTAATAATGCACAAAAGGCAAATGTGTTCGACAAATATATTTGTATTTGGGTAAAAGAAAAACAAAACAAAAAACAAAAAAAAAACCCACATAATGAAGACTCACCACATGGTGATAATATTCCATTCCACTAGTATCTCTGGAGAATGTTAAATAGAAGCTAGCAAACTTAGACATTTTTTAAATCAGCAGGTCAAGATAACCTGCATCCAAGAATTTTTTAAAAAAGCTGGCTGAGAAGCTCACTGTACCATCAATGTTGATTTCAAAAAAATCTTGGACCATGAAGGAGGTTCCAGAAGACTGGAAAGAAGTGAACATGCCAATTTTAAAAAAGGGTAAACTGGAAGGCCCAGGTAGTTATAAACCTGTCAGCCTGACATCAATCCCAGGTAAGATAATGGAACCAGCTGATATGGTACTTGATAATTAACTAATGGATGGTCATGTAAATAAACCCAAAATAAATAAGGGTTTACGGAAAATAGATCCTGTCAGACTAACCTGATATCTTTTTTTGACAAGATTACAAGTTTGGCTGATAAAAGGTAATAATGTTAACGGAATACACTTGGATTTCTGTAAGGCATTTGACTTGGTGTGACACAATATTTTGATTAAATAACTAGAATGATATAAAAATAACATGGCACACAAAAAATGGATTAAAAACTAGCTAACTAGTCTCAAAACGTAGCTGTAAATGGGGAATTGTCATCAAGGTGCGTTTCCAGTGCGGCCCCGCAGGTCTCAATTCTTGGATCTATGCTATTTAACATCGTTATCAATAACCTGAAAAAAAAAAAATCACAACTGATGCATTTTGCAGATGACACAAAAAGGAGGGGACAAGGCACTGATTCAGATCAAGGTGGATTGATTGTTAAACTTAGCATAAGCAATCAATATGAGTTTTCATGTTGTACCTAAGTTACCATTAACTTTTAGTTTGGTCATCAGTTCCACTTTATCTGTAAAACAAGGTCTAATATAGAATTCCACTGTGTTGGATTAAATGTAAATGTATACACCTGGGAACAAAAAAAATGTAGGCCATACTTATAGGATGGGGGACTCGATCCTGGGAAGCAATGACTCAAAAAAGATTTGGGGGTCATGGTGGATAATTGGCTGAAGATAAGCTCCAAATGTAATGCTTTGGCGAAAAGAACTAATGCAATCCTAGGATGCATGAATAGTGAAATCTTGAATAGGAGCAGAGAAGTTATTTTACCTCTGTATTTGGCACTTGTGTGACCATTGCCAGAATACTGTGTGCAGTTTTGGTGCCCACAATTCATGAAGAATATTGATAAATTGGAGAAGATTCAAAGAATGAGAATGATTAAAGACTGGAGTTCAATCTATTTAGCTTAACAAAGAGAAGATTAATGGATGACTTGATTATAGTCTAAAAGTACCTACATGAGGAACAAATATTTAATAATTGGCTCTTCAATCTAGGAGAGGAAGGTATAACATGCTCCAATGGCCAGAAGCTGAAGCTAGACAAATTTAGACTGGAAATAAGACAAATTTTTAACTGTGAGAGCAATTAATCTTCGAACAATTTATCAATGGCCAAGGTCGATTCTCCATCACTGACCATTTTTAAATCAAGTCTGGATGTTTTTCTAAAAAATATGCTCTAGGAATTATTTTGGGGAAGTCCTATGGCCTGTGTTATACAGGCAGTCAGACGAGATGATCACAATAACTTCTAGCTTTAGTATTTATGAAATCAAGACTAGATTTCTTTGTCTAAAAGGCAGCTCTAGTTCATACAAATTTTTGGACTTGATTTAAGAATTACAGAGCGAAGTTCAGTATCATGCAAGAGATCAGACTAGAACAGTAATTCTAAAACTTTGGGGCAGACCTCACAAGGGAGGCATGGGAATGCATCAAGGGAAGCGCGAGCTGTGTCCCTTTATTTAAAAAACTCTGTCTGTCAGTCCCAGGGGCTGGGGCACGTGCAGAAGGCCATGCAAACCCAGGAGACGGGGATACAGGGAAGAACCGGAGGCCTTCCAAACTGTTCACCTGGAGGCAGCAGGGGTCCAGCTATCAGCCCCGTGGTGGCAGCAGTAGTGTAGAAGTAAGGGTGGCAACGGAGTGCCAAGTCTGCTGTCGAAAGTGATATTGACAAATATCACTTTTCATATTGTTGCCCTTACTTCTGTGCTGCTGCTGGTGCAGTGCTGCCTTCAGAGTTGGGAGCCCAGACAACAGTTGCTGCTCTTCACTCTGCCTTCAGAGTTGGGTGGTGGTATATGTACTCAAGAGTGAGGAGGGGCAGTGGTGCGCAAACAACTACAGACACAAAGAAGGGGGGGGGCAATCAAATATGTTTGAGAACCACCAACCTAGACAATCATCCTGGTCCTTCTGGCTTTAAATCTATGAATTCCCTAACTCCAAAAATGCAAATGCCCACAACTTACTTTGATGAGTCTGATGGATCCTGCCTTGGAAACAGTGCCATGCTAAGTGAGGTGGCCAGCATCCTAATGCCAGAGCAACAGACATAGGTGGACAGAGGTCCTTACTCCACTTCCTATTTTTGTTACATTGTATATAAAAGTAGAAATTGTAAACTGTTTATGGTAGGGACCATGTCTTATTCAGTTTCTCTGGAGCACACAGCACCATTTGGGTGCTATAGAAATAATGCAATGCGCAGCCAAATATATTTAAGGTTATGACTACTCCTTATTTCAAGAAAAGTACCTGTCACCATTAATCAGACTTGTTTTTTAAAAAAAGTATAGAGATAATTAAAATAAAATTAATCTACTGTCCCAATGAAGCAACTATTCTGCCCCTCCACCCCAAAATATGTAACCACTGTTTACTTGATTATTTCTTCTCTGTTTCCATGATGATCTCTTTCTGAATTGATCTTGTCTCTTAAGCGATTCATTTCTGTGTCAAGACTCTTGACAGTTCTGTTGACTTCTATCTGTTGCGGGCAGATTTGTGTGGCCTGTGCAATCTTTTCCTAAAGAGAAGTTTGAAATGCTAAAAAATGCTACACAAATACATCAAAATGTATCTTCCTCTCAATAGTTAATATTTTGTATGGTGAAAAGCAGTAAAAGAAATTCTGAGTTCATTACTAATGGGCTCTCCACCTGTGGAATTCAGAGACAGTCCGGTGTTGTAGCTGGAGGCTCCAGGACTAAGACTAAGTCTTTCATCTCAGGCCACCCAAAAAAATTTCCACAGCTGTAGAAACACTCCAGCAACCAATTATTAGTATAAAGGCAACCTGATGCAAATTGTCTATGTCCAAGTCCCCCTTCAGAGAAAAATTTCAATTTATATTCTGATCATTACCAGACTACCAGGGTGGATGGAATACAGAGAGAAGCTGCTAAAAAGAAACAAAATGATCAGGTAAGAAATTGATCATTCAGTTGCAAAGCTTCTCTGCTCTTTAATTATTCATCGGAAGTAATAAGCAGTGTATCCCAGAAGTAGTGAGGGAAAGAATAAGTTTAATTATTATAGCAGAACAATTTAGATGGAAGTTCCCCACATTTTCTTCTCCTTGCAACAAATTTGAAACTGTGAGGCCTTGGCATTTTGGATAGAATGAAATGAAAAGGTACATATGTACTTCAGATGCTTGAGAGAGATCTTTCGCACTCAAGGAATGCCCATTTATGCCACATCTTCCACAGGTTAGAACAAAATGGTGGGAGAACTATTTCCCAGAAATTGTGGAAAAGGGAACTTATCTTGAACTGAAAGGTTTCTGGACCTATAAGCATAATCTTTCTCTCATGACAAATGTAGTGTGGTTCTTGTATAGACATGAGAACTAATTCCAAAACTTGCCTTTCATTAGGTAGTAGGACTAGCAAGGCCAACCACAAACTTGTCTAATTTGTCACTGTGAGTCACTGTGAACATGGTACCTGATACAATGTTATGGCTGGTACCCACATTTTTACCATGCTTGGTTGTAGGACTCCAACCAAGCCTCCTGAAGAAACTCTAATGTACCTGAAATCACATCAGAACTTTGGGATTATTATTGCATTTCTATGACATCATCTATGAGGTCAGGGACGCAGTGTGCTGGGGACTGCACAAAATGGTAGTCTTTGCCCCAAGGAGCTTTTTGTTTCCCCACACACCAGGAAAGTAAACTCGACTAAACCAATGATGATACCCCAACTGAGTTTTGTTGGGAAATCAACTTTATCGGAGGTTAATGCTAAACTACTCTTCTCTTCTGATGTCCAATTTGTTAACTGTAGATGTTCCCAGTCTGACTAATGAAGTCCCTGCTTCAAGAAATCTGGTGTTCTTTGTAGGTATAATGTGGGGTCTTTGGCTACCTACCAAGTCCAAAGTGCCTTCTGTAGGAGGACCACTACAACCCTCTCTCTCTTTTCTGTACCCTTGTATCTTGAAAAGTAGAAAATTCTTCTCTACTCAGGACATTATTTCCATTATCAAGGAGAAGCTTTTGACCTCTGTTTATTTCCTGATTTGGAAAAGGATATAAAAACACTCATGTCTCAATCGTAAGCCAGCCACCAATGGGAGGTAGGAGGAGACTTTCCCTGCAAGTATCATAACCTATGTTGTTTCTTACGCCTTGCACCAATGCAGGTGGTATTGATCCCTGTTACAGATAGCATAGCAAACTCAATGAACCACTGATTTTATCCCATAGGGCCATGTGGGTTTTGCTTTTCCTTTAAAAAGAAAAGAAAAAACCCACCACCCTGATAAAGGTGCTGAAATGAGCTGAAAGGATGTGGTTTGAAGAGCATTTTATCTAGGCTTCTTTGGAAGCTTCTGCTCCAGATTTTTCCATCTGCCAGAGTAAGAGTCCCTTCTTGGATACTCTTGGTGTTGATAGCAACCAATGGATTGTGATACTGGTTTCAACAGTGAGGGCTGAAGGCTCTTTGCAATCTCAATGTTTTCCCCAATAGCTCCTGACCTGTAAGTCTGGATGCACAACATACCGGTTTAGGATAAGCGATGCCTATTCATAGGTGTAATATCACTTCCTTGTAGCCATCTAGATGGAATCCATTGCTCATCATAGATCACATCAAGGTTTCTATGAGTACAGAACCCAATACATCTCACTCGGGACAAGGGTCAGAGAATAAGCCAATTTTTTTTTTGCGGGGAGGGGCGGGGGGACAAGGGGAGACACAATGTGGGTTTTCCTTACTAAACATGAAAAATCTTTGGTCTGAATAGCTATAGGTGAGGTTTTGAATCTGCTGTGCAGTGTGTCACAACTCTTATGGTGTATGGGGTTTTTTGGAAGGAAGTCCCCTTATGAAGGTTTGACTGTCTTTCACTGGTGGAACTATTACTGCATCAACTGCAGGCTCCCAAATAAGGCTGTCAAGAGATTAAAAAAATTAATTGTGAGATTAATCGCACTGCTGAACAATAATAGAATACCATTTATTTAAATATTTTTGAATTTTTTTTTACATTTTCAAATATATTGATTTCAATTACAACACAGAATACAAAGTGCACAATGTTCACTTTATATTTTTGATTACAAGTATTTGCACTGAAAAAAAACAAAATAAATAGTTTTTTTCAGTTCACCTAATACAAGTATTTAGTGCAATCTTTTTACCATCAAAGTTGAACTTACAAATGTAGAATTATGTACCAAAAAAACTGAGTTCAAAAATAAAACAATATAAAATTTTAGAGCCTGCAAGCACACTCGGTCCTACTCGGTCCCAATTGCTCAGACAAACAAGTTTGGTTACAATTTGCAGGAGATAATGCTGCCCACTTTTTGTTTACAATGTCACCTGAAAGTGAGAATAGGAGTTCATATGGCACTGTGGTAGCCAGCATTGCAAGATATTTACATGCCAGATGTGCTAATGATTCATATGTCCCTTCATGCTTCAACTACCATTCCAGAGGACATGCATCTGTGCTGATGACAGGTTCTGCTCAATAACGATCCAAAGCAGAGTGGAACGACGTAGGTTCATTTTCATCATCTGATTCCACCAGCAGAAGGTTGATTTTCTTTTTTGGCGGTTCAGGTTCTGTAGTTTCCAGTATCTGAATGTTGCTCTTAAGTTTCCTGAAAGCATGATCCACACCTCACCCTCTCAGATTTTGGACGGCATTTCAGATTCTTAAACTTTGGGTCGAGTGCTGTAGCTATTTTTAGAAATCTCACATTAGAACCTTCTTTCCATTCTGTCAAATCTGCTGTAAAAGTGTTCTTAAAATGAACATGTGCTGGGTCATCATCTGAGACTGCTATGACATGACATTTATGACAGAATGCAGGTAAAACTGAACAGGAGACATAATTCTCCCCCAACGAGATCAGTCACAAATGTAAATAATGCATCATCAACATGAAAGCATGTCCTCTGGAATGGTGGCCGAAGAATGAAGGGGCATATGAATGTTTAGCATATCTGACATGTAAATACCTTGCAACACCAGCTACAAAAGTGCCATGCGAACGCCTGTTCTCACTTTCAGTTGACATTATAAACAAGAAGCGGGCAGCGTTATCTCCTGCAAATTTTACCCAAACTTGTTTGGTCTGAGCAATTGGCTAAAGTAGGATTGAGTGGACTTGTGGGCTTTAAAATTCTACATTGTTTTATTTTTGAATGCAGGGGTTTTTTTGTTTCTAATTCTACATTTGTGAGTTCAACTTTCATGAAAAAGGAATTGCACAGTACTCGTATTAGATGAATTGAAAAATACTATTTTTTTTTACAGTGCAAATATTTGTCATCAAAAATAAATATAAAGTGAGCACTGTATACTTTGTATTCTGTGTTGGTAATTGAAATCAATATATTTGAAAATGTAGAAAACATCAAAAATATTAAATAAATTCAAATTGGTATTCTATTGTTTAACAGTGCAATTAATTTGTTTGAGTTAATCATGTGAGTTAACTGATTGACAACCCTATTCCCAAAATTTATTAATATTTTTCTTTTATAGAAACATTTTAATTTAACATTTTGCTTAATCAAATATGCTCATTTGAATTTTATGATGCTCTCATCAATAGAAAAACATGTATCTAATCATATTTGAAAGGGAAGATATTGTATAAATATCTATGAGTTCCTTGCAAGCCATTGATTGGGATCCACTCTTGGAAATGTCTTGCTGGTTGGTTGGCTTTTGTTTTGTGTGTGTGTGATGTATTTATGGTACCTCTTTCCCTGGCTGTTTACAGAAGGGAGGTAATACATCCTGGCATGGATACCATACAATTCATAGTGGGAGGAAAGGGAGCTGTGTAGAAGCCCTGGTTCTTTCTCCAGGGAACTGAGAACTCACTTTCGTATCTTCAGGGGGGAGGGGAGGGAAGGGAAGAGAGAGGGGATGGGGACACTGGATCCTTTCAGGCTTTTCCCCCTCCAACCCAGGTCTGTTGCAAGAATTTACCCATAGCTGACCAGATAGCTTCCTCCTCATCTTTAGACTCTCTCCTAAAAGCCCAGAATCACTTAATTGGACTTTTCTGTGTTCAGATTATAGCTCCTCAGGCAGGGTGGGGAACTGACATCCTAATCTGACTGAGCCCCGTGATCTGGCAGTGCAAGGGCCGGCTGGTTGGAAACAGGCAGGGCATAATTCACCTTCTGTAGAACCTGTATACACAGCTTCACATAACTGCTTAGATTTAAGTCAGGGGTTTATAAGATAGTTCTGCCATGCCTGAGCAGAGGCACAGGTGTCTGGTAGGAAGAAGCTGCAGTGGCAGATCCAGGCAGTTGAAACTAAACACTGGTATTTACCCAATCCAAGAGAAAAGAAGGATGAGAATATTGGAAGTTGCAACTGCATGAAAATGAATAAAAAAAATAAAAGATTTTAAAACAAAATGGTCATGAAAAACAGAACTGCCAACTTGTTCCAACACTGGACACAGAAAATCTGGTGGTCTGAGTTGACGGGAAGAGCTCAGTTTTGGAGTCTCCAGCAACAACACTAGACCGCCTCCAAATTCCACAGGAGCAATAGCCTATTAGTAATCTATGAGAGAAGCTCTGCAACAAGAAATGAAGTCTCTAATGCAAGCATCTCTCTTGTTTGCACATAGTACTCAGTACAATGGATCTCCTTTTGGGGCTCTTTGTCATTATTTTAATAGAAATGTGTAGTAATAATCTATTTATTACAATACAAAAGGGAATATATCCATCTAAAAGCACCTATATATTGATAGTAATTTATCTATATCTATAATAAACTGTATTTTAGATACATGATCTAAATCAGTAGGTTTCTAAAATCCTACCTTCTATTCATTTATTAACAAAACAAGGAAGCTACACTCCTTTAGCTATCTAGTGTTGTTTTAGTCATTTTTCCTTGATGCTTGTAACTTAAAATCAACTTCTAAAGACAACCTGGTAGCAGTGAAAAGGGGAAATGTGGGATGCAGCATGCACCCCAACTTGTTGATGCTTGACTTCAGCATAAACTTATTGCCCAAAGACTAACCAGACCAGATGAGGCATGCAATTCCAAAGCTTATGGCTCCTGGCAAGTTACTGTACAAGGAAGCCCCACACCTGCAGGCTACCAATAGGGCAGGACGCCTTTAGCAACTGTTTGCGGTTCTAAATTATAATAAAGTTGCAGCCACTGGTCAAAAGTCTAATGCTTTTGTCTGTCCCCTCTGGCTCCTGCCATTTGCTATATACTTTCCTATGAAGTTTAGAATCTAAATAGCCTCTTTTTTGTCCTCAGTCTTGAATCCTTTCATAGAGCTCTCTTGATGATTACATTTGTGTTTAAATGCCATATTGATGATTTTATAAAAACTGATTTTTCCTGTGGTGCATCATCACACTGAACAAACGCAACGCTCAGAAAAACTGCTATTTGTTTTCAGATCTGAGACAATAAGTATACATTTTACTGGATGAAGACATTTTCATCATATATTCCCCACTGGTACAAAAACAGCACTCTTGGCTTGATAAGCCTGAGTTATCTAATGGAAAAGTTCTTACAAATCATTTCCTTTCTGCTAGCAGTGTCTCCCACAATTCTATATGTCTGCACTGCTCTCTTCTCTCTGCAGCTCATGAAGGCAGATCAGTGTTTTGGTGACACACACTCTGGCCATAGCCCATCTGCTCCCGCTTGCTGCCAGATGAGTTATTCCCAAGCTTTAAAATTTGCATAATATCATTAACAGATATACCAGAGATAATGAAATAACTATATACATTAGATGAAGAAAGAAAGTCATACGGTAACGATTCCACTTAATAGCTGACTCTACTCATTAACCATCCTTGGTGGGTAAAACTGTGGGAGACACAAGCTGAAAGAAAAGCGGTAAGAAATTTTCTGCTCTGCAGCCCAATTCTCCCACAATTGTGGATGTCTGGGAAGTAGTCAGCAGTGAACAGATATAGGAAAGGTTGTGAAACAAGAAATTTGGTAGGAAAGAAGTATCCTCCCCATTCATGAGTTTGCTCAAAAGTCTATTATTTTTGGACCACAGCCTGCAGCACCTTCCTACCAAAGGAGGTGTCCGCAGAAGGTAGAAGGTCCACCTTGTAGTACTTAAGATGTTAGCTGTAGACCAAATAGTCACTTTGAAAATTTCCCAAACTGGATGCATTTGCTTTTTCCCCACTCATGAGAGTGTGAGCCTTGATCCCTTCTGAGAGAGGCATCTCTGATGATTTATAAGCTTCCACAATACATAGTCTATCCACCTAATGAGGAGGACTTGGAAGCTCTTAGTCCAAGGTATTTCGAGTGGAAGGAAATGAATTAGTAGCCCAATCTTCTTGTGGATTCTGTATGCTTTCAAAACTTATGATACCTAAGATGTGTCACTCCTTTGCAGTTGAACAGAACGAAGGAAACAAAGCCTCCTGAGAAGCAAGTAAGGAGGAATTTCTCTTGGGAAAAAAACATTTTGTCAACAAGGGAGATGCAATAGGGGAGGCTCAGGGAGGGTTAAACCCTGAAGGATTAACTGATCAGGGAAGAGGAGGAAAGCTAAGGAGGGTGCAGAAAAGTTAAAATAGAAGGAGGGAAGGCAGGAACAAAAGAAACCACCGTCTGCGGCTGTGGAGGTACAGAATCTGGCAGCACCCAAGAGCAGAGTAGGCGTGTCCAGACCATGTGGTGCCAAAATGCTGAACCAACCTCTATGAGTGGCAGAGAGAGGAGAACAGCCCAGATGTGCAGAATTGTGGGAGACGGTCGGCTGCAGAAAGATTTAAGTTAACTGGTAGGCTTAAAATCACAATATTTCATTAAGACATATATCAAAAGGAAACTACACTCCATACACTTCAAGTTCTTTTTAGCTGACCTAGCAATCAATACTTAAAGACAACTAAAATAGTGACTATAGTATGCAGGACAGATTTCTTGAGTACTTGGGGTTAGAGCAAGGGACTATGATACTAATTTTAAAATAACAGAAACTTCACTTAGCAGAGGGAACAGCTGACTATCCAAGAAATAAATGGACCTTGAATACCCAACTTCTGTCCCCTACAAATTGTCAAAAACCTTCATACCTTTAATTCTTTTTCTTTAGCAGCTAGTTCTCCTTTAAGTTTTTTTATGGATGCCAAATGCTCTTTCTGTTTCTCTTCGTAGTGCTGCCAGTGGTGTTTACTCTTTTCCATTTCTAAGTCAGCTTGATTTAATTCATCCTGTTTGGAGCAAATCAAAATGTCACATTTAATTTGGAGTGGCAGATTTGTGAACACCTCCCAATATTTACTAACTTAAAATGGAGGAGTGTTCAGTCATTACTGCTCCACTAACAATTTATAGACTTTTACATTTTATAATGTCATTCCCTCTTAACTCCAGTGGTGGTAACAGCAATTTATGTGAGTGCACATACTCAATTCTGGCAGAAAGAGTATAGTAAGAGAATGCCTCATGTTGCTCTTCTGCCATACTGGTAACTTTTAGGGGTGGTATGTGGTCTGTAAATGAGGAGTAGTATTCTTTACTCATTGGGAAGAAGAATTCAGAAACACTGGGCTGAAAAATGAGAAGAGAACAGAGAATCCCATTAAATGAACACTTCTCTTATAAAAAGATATAAATGTACTGTAAGCATTACAGGTACACTGTACACACACACAAACAACATCCGCTTTCAAAACTTTGGGAAAATATTCCATTTTGTAACTGGGAAAAGACTTCGAATTTTCAGTCAGAAAATGATTGCAAATTGTACCACATGCTGTTTTCAACTATAATACATACATAATATAGAAAATGCCATACCCGGATCAGACCAATGATCCAGCCTCCCATCTCTGACAGTGACCAGTACTACATATTTCAGAAGGATCAACTGTAGCAGACAATTATGGAATAACCTGCCAAAAAGGAAAATCCTCCCTAATTCCTATTAGGTTAGTGGTGGTCTTATGATCTGAACAATGAGGGTTTATATCTTTAGCCTATCTAATATAGCTTTGGATCTTCTCATTCCTATAAATGTTGAATTCTTTCTGGAATCCTACATAAGCTCTTGAGCTTTATTACGTAATTTGGCAAAGAGTTCCACAGGTTAATTTTACATTATATGAAAAAATGGTGTCTTTTTATGAATTTAAAAAATGTATTTTCAGTTCCATTGAACATTCCCTTGTTCTCATATTATGCAAAAAGGTAAATGGCAGTACACAGTTTACACTCTCTAACGCATTCAGTATTTTGTATACCTCCATCATGTTCCCTTTTAGGGTTCTCCTCCAAACAGTCCTAAATTTTCTTACATTTCCTCAGAGAATTATGTCTCTCTTTTACGGTATTATATATACTTTAGAACCCATGGCAGTGAATCTCAGAACCTGGGGGTCTACAGACTTGGGCTCGAGCTACAGCATTAAAAGCAGCTGTGTAGAAGTTTGGGCTCGGGCTCTGAAACCCACACCCCTCTCCAGGCTTCAGAGCCCCAGCTCCACCCCGATCCCAGAGCCTTATGTAGTTGGTTTTAGCACTGTAGTGAGAGCCTTAGACTATAGGCTTCGGCCTTGAGACTTGCTGCTGTGGGTTTTTAATCTCAGTGTAGACATACCTTGTCTTTCCTCACCTGGCTGAGACCCTTCCATTCTGTTGCACACCTTCTCTCCTAATTCATTACTCATGGGCTAGTGGTGCCCCCCACCTGTAGAATTAGGATGAGGTCCAATGTTGTTGCTGGAGGCTCCAGGACTAAGCTGCGCCTTTCAGCTCAGACTCAGGCCACCAAAATTTCCTGCCACTGGTTGAACAGGTTGGTGGTTCAGTTTTTCCTGACCATTATTAAAACCTCTGTTTTTTTCTTTTCTCTTTAGTTATGACATATAATCTTTCTCCTCCTCCTCCCCTGGACAGGATAAACAGTAGTGGGATTTCAACTCATCTGCCACCGCAGTACCTTCTTGCCAGACTACTCTGCTCCCATTCACGCACAGCAGAGCTGTCCTGTTAATACCTGGCTTAAATTTAAGTGGTGTCCCCAATGTGAGGCAACACTTACAGGCTCCACAGAGGATGAATTATGCCCTGCCTGTTACCAGTCAGCAGACTCTTGCACTGCTAAGACATAGGGCTTAGTCAGACCGGAATGTCAGGTGCCCACTATGCCCTGAGGAGCTGTAACTTTCAACACAGAACTTCTGAGCTTTTGGGGAGAGTCTAAGGACAAGGAATAAGCTATCCAGCCTACTCAGGGGCTAAGTTCCACAACAAAGCTGGAGAAAAAACCCTGCAAGGATCTAGAGTCCCCAGCCCCAGATACAGCAGTGGGTCTGCAGTTCCCTGGGAACCCACTGCTGTATCTGGGGCTGGGGACTCTGCCAGTGTCCTTCACAAGGCAGCGATTAGTATTGTTAATGAACAAATTGGGTGAGAATTGCTTCTCCTCCCACTGGGGAGGAGTGTTTGCAGGGGCATTTCTCCTACATAGTTTCTCTCACAGTACTCTGTATCATGCTCACCGTCCTACCCCAACCCTGCAGCATGTCTGGACCCGGCAAACAGCAAAGCCTGTTCCTCCTGTGCAGTCCAGCCAGTAAGTCAAAAATTCCAATTAACTAAGAGGGAGGGAGTTTGGGTGCAGGAGAGGGCTCAGAGCTGGTGTGCTGGAGGGTAGCACCCGGGAGTTACATTTCCAACAGCAGTCAGCATTTATGAGGCCCTTTACCATTAGCCAATGTGGGAACCAGTATATTTGAAAAAGTGGCTTTTGGTGAAGAAGCAGTAGTCTCAGATCTTTAGTTGCTTTTTTAACAGTAGATACAGTTGTATTCCATTGGGTTGGAGATAGTTGGCTATCCAAAGCAATTCTCAGATTAGAAATTTGGCAGAGTTTTTTTGCACCAGAAAACCATAGTAAGGATATTACTGTCGGAATAAATCTAGAACAGTAGTTCCCAAACTGGGGTTGACGAAATGTTACAGGGGGTTCTCGGGAAAAAATTCCCTAACAAAGATGTTCCTAGGGCACACAGAGTCCCAGGGATTTTCAAGAGCTATGCAGATCAAAGCAAACTCATCCATCACACTGAGGAGATTTAAACATTAAGACTCCTTATAAGAAATGGAAAAGAAGGTGGATTTTTTTTCTGTTTTTAGAATTAAATAGGCTGCTAGTGTTGGTTTTAAAATTATGAAGAACAAGTTTAAGCTTTGTTGTAATGTGCAGTTTGCCTGGACTGCTCAAAACCCAAATGCCTGGGCAGGAGGAACTCTTTATTTGAGTTGGTTATATCCTTTATGCTGTTTTATATCTGATACTCCTTGATGAAATGTAGGAGCCTTGTCTTATAACCGGCTTAATCAAAGCGATACAAGCTACAAAAGTGAGATCTTGGAAGAGTGCTGCCATTTTCATAATGTAATAAAATTAATACTGTAATTATGAATAATAATAAATAGTACGTAATAAGCATGTCATAAAAATAGATTTTATATTTCCAAGATCACTGCTTTTATAATTTATGCTCAGGTAAGGGAGACCATCCCTGGAAATATTCATTTTTAGGAGGGGGTTTGTGAAATTTGACATTTTAGCGACAGGGGTTCGTGGGATGTTTGGGAACCGCTGATCTAGAAGTTTCCTCCAAAGTATAAATTCTGAAGGTTCTGGAGTTCCCAATGCATCTGTTCCAAATACACTCGTAAGTAAATGCTTTAACTCAGTGATACTCAGACCTCAGTGGTTCAGGAGACAGGTTAGCAAGCAGCCACAAAAGATCCACAATAGTGTGAATTCATGGTTTCATTTAATATACATATATATATTCTCACAGCAAAACAACTGACTAAGTATTCTATAATTCGTTTAACAACATAGTAAAAGCATTCTGATTGGTTAATAATTTAGATTGATTAATCATTAAATTGCACAGCATTTTAAGATCATGTGCTGCAAAGAGCCACAGGAGAAACACTGAAGAGCCACTTGCGGTCCATAAGCTTCAGTATGAGTATCACTGCTTTAACTAGAGATATTTTCATGCTCTAGAGCAGGTGAAGCCAAATTGTTGTGAAAGATATTTTTAAATTTATCATTGTCAATTAGCTGCGACAGTCATAATTCCTCTGTCCACCCACTCTCTCAACATCAAAGTTTCGCCATTGATTTCAAGGAAAGGATTGCTCCATAGGCGACATGCTGCTGCTCCTAAGTGGAGGCACAGCCAGGCAGTTCTGCGCACTGCCTCTGCCTGCAGGTGCTGCCCCCTGCAGCTCCCACTGTCTGTGATGCCCAGCTCGGGGCAGGGCAGGGCAGGGACAGAGCATGGAGTCCCTGTGGCTGTTCCTTCACTTAGGAGCATTGACCATGGTGCCAATTGGAGCTGCAGGGGCAGCTCCTGCAGGCAGAGGCAGCGCACAGAGCCACCTGGCAGCACCTCTACCTTCAGCTGATAGGGAGGACAATTGATCACAATCTTCTTTATAACAGCCCTTTACATATTTTGAAAATTGTTACCAGCTCCCACTTAGTCTTCTTTTCTCAAAACTGAACATAAACAGTTTTTTGGCATTTTCCTCATAGGAAAGCATTTCTAAACCTTTGATCATTTTTGCTGCTTATCTCTGGACTATCTCCAGTTTGCCCTCACCTTTCTTAAAACGTGGTAGCTAAAACTGGACACACTACTCCAGCTGAAGCCTTACTGATGGCCAAGTAAAACAAAACGATAACCTCTACTTTCTTACATACAATGCTCCTGTTAATAAACCTCAGAATATTAGCCTTTTTGACATCATCATATTGTTGGCTCCTGTTCAATCTGACACACCAGAACCCCAGACCCTTTTTCAGCAGTATTACTGCCTAGCCTGCTATACTCCATTTTGAAGACATGCATTCAATATTTCTTTCCTAAGGGTATCACTTTGCACTTGTCTTTATTGAATTTCATCTGTTGATTTCAAATCAATTGGAGAATTTGTCAAGATCATTTTGAACTCTCATCCTGTCCTCCAAAGCACTTGCAAACCCTCCCAGCTTGGCATCATCTGCAAATTTTATGGGCATACTCTCTATTCCATTATCCAAGTCATTAATGAAAATACTGAATAGTACTGGATCCAGGACTGACCCCTGTTGGAGCCCACTAAATACATTCTCCCAGTTTGACAGCAAATCATTGACAATTATTGAGAGTATGATTTATCAACCAGTTGTGCATTGCCCTTATAGCAACTTCATCTAGAGTCACATTTCCCTAGTTTGCTTATGAGAATGACATGTAGGACTGTATCAAAAGGCCTTACTCTAATCAAGATACATCATGTCTACAGCTCCCCCCGCATCAACTAGGCCAGTAACCTGTCAAAGAAGGAAATTAAGGTGGTTTGGCATACTGGCTATTTCCTATCACCCTATTATTCTCTAGGTGCTTTCAAACTGATTGTTTAATAGTTTGTTCCAGTATCTTTCCAGATATCAAAGTCAGGCTGACTGGAATAATTCCCCAGATCCTCTGTTCCCCTCTTTAAAGATTAGTACTACGTTTGCCAACAAATGAAAATCAAATATGTTTTTAAAAGCTGCATATTTGTACAGTTTCTACCTTGACTGGACTGGCTATTTCTTCTACTTGGTGAAGTTTTTCTTTAATTTCTTCAAGTTTATGTTCAGCCACTCGTAGAATATTTTTCAATTCCTCCATTTTTCCCCTTTGCTGTTCCATATCCCGCTTAACGGATTCCATCTTATGCTTGTTTTCTTGAGCTTCATCTTCCTGTTAGCATATAAACATAGGTTTGAAAATTAAGAGAAAAAAAAACACCATCTTTGGTTGTTGTACAAGATATTCATTTCAGAGTCACTTTTATGGCTGTGAGATTACATGCAACAGAGTAGTCAATTCCCTAATAAGAATGCCTATGGATCAACGGGCTAACTAACAAGCCCAGGAGGGGGGATACTGAAGGGCGCTGTTACAGACCACCAAATGAACCCAGAGAACTCTATGAGTTACTCCTCAGGCACTTGTCTGTAAGGTGTAGAAAGAAAAATTGTGCTACAAGGGACTTTGATTTAGGAGACATATGCGGAGGTCTCATACAGCGAGTGGCAAAATATCAGAGTTTCAAAAGTCCTAGATTATATAGTTTTAAGACAAAGAATTACACCCAACATAAAATAACTATTTTGAACATCATTTTCTGCATACAGATGCATTAATCACTCGACATTGATTATCGCCTAGGAACTAGTGATCATTAAGGCTACAATTTAGTCACAGAGACTGCGGAAGTCACAGAATCTGCGACTTCCAGGGATCTCCGTGACTTCAGCAGTGGGTCCTCTGCCGCCCGTGGGGCTGGGAGCTGCAGGGTGTCCCCGGCCACCACAGGCAGCGGAGGAAAACCTGAGCTCCCAGCCGGCAGTGAGGGATCCCCTGAGCTCCTGGCTGTCGCAGATCCCCAGAGCTGTGGGTAGTAGGGGTACACCGCAGTTCCTGGCTGACACAGGAGCCGGGGCACCCCACAGCTCCCAGCCCGCACTGGCAGCGGGAAACCCCAGAGCTTCAGGCAGCAGGGGTACCTCACAGCCCCCACCAAGCTGCCCCCGTTAAGGTAGTGGGGGGATCCACAGATCCCCATTCTGTCCTGGACATATTTAATAAAAGTCACTAACAGGTCACAGCTTCCATGAATTTTTCTTTTTCACCCGTGACCTGCAGCAGACTTTTACTAAAAAAAATCTTAGCCTTAGTGATCATGAACTGATTACATTCAATATGAGCAAACAGAGGACAGTTCCCAACCAGTCATATCAACACACACAAACACACAGCTTCAAAAAGGGCTAGTTTCTCAAAGCTGAGAAAAATTGAGACACTGATTAGGAGAAAAAAAATTGTTAATGTGAACTGACAGTTCTTTAAGAAGAGTTGATTAGATGGCCAAAAAGCCATGATGGCAATCAACACAAATTAGAAAACTGATAAGGGAAGTTAAAAATATCAGGGAAAATATCAGGATTGGCAGCTGTTGAAACAATAAGGAGTTTAGGTGTATTAATAGAAAAAGAAATTACAGCAATACTATAGGTACAATACTAGATGGAGATGGTAAAACTGTCAACAACAATGCGGAAACTGGAAAGTGCTGTATTGGAAAGAAGCTAAATCATCCTCATGTGATACAAGTACATCATTCTGCTTCTTTCCAGTACATTAGCTAACAAGAATATCTACTAGGGATAAAAATAACTTAAAACAGGCTCAAAGAACTTGCATCCAACCGTGCTCAACACAGTTGGCTGAGGAGATTTCTGGCCCGTTGATGTTCACTTTTAATAATAAATTTTAATAAATATTCTAATAGAATACCAAGGAAATTCAAGAAGACTGGAAGAATGCCTATGTTTTGCCAATACTGAAAAAGGGCAAGTATGATGACTCAGTTAACTACAGGCAGATTAGACTGACCTCAGTCCCAGGTAAAACAATGGAAAAGCTTATACAGATTCAATTAATAAAGAATTAAAGGATAAGAATATCATTAATGCCAGACAACATGGTTTTATGGAAAACAGATTTGGTCAAACTAACCTTAATGAGATCAAAAGTTTAGTTGATAAAGATAACTGGGTAGATGTCATATACTTAGACTTATGCAAGGCATTTGACTTAATACCACGCAAAAGTTATGAACTACATGATAAATGGATTAAGGACTGACTGGCAGATCTCAAAAGTAATTGTCAATAGGGAGTCATCATTAAACAGGGGTGTTTCTAGTGGAGCTCTGCAGAGATTGGTACTAGCCCCGATGCCATCACAGTACAATTTAAAAGGATGCTGCCATTATGTAGATGACTTAAGGTGGAGTCAAACATCTTGGTCTGGACAAATAGCACTAAGATGGTTGCTTCATTTGCCCTATGCACAGGAGATTCTAAGTCTGTCTCCAACACTGTCAATGATTTCAAAGTATCAATTTTAAAAAGGATATTGAAAAATTGGAGAGCACACAAAAAAGAGCGACAAAGACGATTGGAGAATGAGAGAAAATGCCTTATAGTGTGAGGCTTAAAGAACTCAATCTTTTTAGTTTATCAAAAATATGATTGAGAGGTGCCTTGATTACAGTGCAAAGAAAATACTGGGTACTAAAAGGCTTTTCAATCTAGCACAGAAAGGAGTAACAAGAACCAATGGTTGGAAGCTGAACCAGACAAATTCAATCTGGAAGTAAGGCACAATTTTTTGTATTTATTATTTTTTAAGTGAGGGTGATAAACTATTGGAACAATAGTCTTGTTGTTGTCTTCAGATCAAGATTGGTTGCCTTCAGATCCAGGCATTCTTTAGCCAAACAAGTTCTCATTACTAGCATTTAAAAAAACAGAATAATACATAAAGGTGAGAAAGAATACAGTAATCATTCTTACTAATGTAGAGATGTCTACTGATTGGTGTTCTTCTACGTTCTCAAGATCTGCTATTTCTATGTTTATTCTTCTTATTTTCATCTGAAAAAAGAAACATTTTTTTCTTAGAAAGTTAAACTGGTAACACAAAATCATATCAGAACAAGGACATTTTGATCCAGAAGTGCAGGCACTCCAAAGAGAAGTGATTTTTAAAAAATTACATTTTCATTAATTACATTTTTCTCAAAATAATGGAGAGTAAAACTTTCCTATATTACATTAAAAAAATATCAAAAATATTTTTCTGCAGTAGTTACATTTTGGTCGATGTGCTGATACTGTACAACTGTTTATGGGCACTTCAGTGCTCATACTTCCATAATAGGACATTAAGCGATTGTTTACCTGATAATTTGAGCATCATTGGCCAATATAAGCGAACTGTAGAATCTAGCCTACTACTATAAAGAGGCATTCTGAGAACAAGAAAAATGACTGATTAGAAAGAGATTTATAAGGAAAGATAAAACTAACTAAATATGCAAAACTCGATTAAGCAATAACTAAGAGAATGTGGAGGGAAGGAAAGACCTCTGCGACCAAGGACCATTTGTGATGCCAATTGGCAGAGGGCACAGGAGGTCATAAGGGCTACAGAGATCCCCTGGATGAAGTTTTTACACTCTAGTTCACCAAAGTGTCTCTCTTAAGGTTTCTGCTGAAAGCCTTTATCACACTGGTCATCATAATCTCTGCCAAATGTACATGCAAATAATATCTATAAATATACAGATATAAAGAAATTATGTTCTTCAGGCCTTGTAGCAGTCACATGCCCCGAGACTGATTCCCAGATAGGAGGTGGAAGACCATTATCTCTCTAGCTTTCTGTTGTGTCTTTTACAACAGAAGTCTACTAGTATATAAATTAAAGGCCAATGCTGAGACCGTAGGGACTTCAGGAGGAAACTTAACAGGAACAGTGGGAGGTGGGCTGTCTGTTTTAAAGGTAAAGAACAAAGGACTGGGTCTTACAATATCTAGCGGTGCACAAAGATGCCCTGGCATCCTTCATCTGGGGGAAGACAGGCTGCCAGCAGGCTTGGTCTCATGAAAGGTGGATCTCAGTCATCCTGCTTGAAGAATGCTGTGAGACAGTCTTTGGGGCAAGCATTACTTTATAAGACAAGAGGGCATTTTATTAGCTGAGTTTAGGCACTAGTATGTGTGGTACAATTTTATTTTATTTGTAACCCTTTGTTTCCAATACAATATATTTACATTTATCCAAAACCCTATTATCTGAACCTCCACATTATGTGAATTCCTTCTTTGTCCCCCAGCACGAAATACATGCCCTCCACAGCATTTATCATTTATCCTGCTGGGGGACAAGGAAAGGATTCAGATAATGTGGAGGTTCAGATAATAAAGCAGAGCACTCTGGTCAGAAATGAGAGAAGGACAAGAAGTCCCCAGCGGCAGGGAAGGCCACCCTGCTGCTGAATGGGTCCAGCAAGGATACTGTCATGGGACTAAGCAAGCAACGGGACCATAATAATTGAGCTTCAAAGGGTTCCCTGTACTGCCACAGGGCTGGTGACTCCCCCCAGCATCTGGAGGTTGCAAGGTGCAAGATGGCTGTGGTCCTGGTGGGGCAGAGTCGAGTTCTGGCTAGGGGTCTCTGTTCCGCTTCACCAGGACTGCAGCCTCCCTTGGGTGTCACCAGCCCCACAGGGAGACCTTTGCAGCCCCACAGTCAGGGGACTGAGTAAGTGGCGCAGAGCAGGGTCTCTCCCAGCCAGGCCTGCAAGGAAGATGGCGGTGGGGAAGGCCACTCTACTGCTGAATGGATGAATAGCTCCTGCCCTCCTGATTATCCAAACTCCTGATCATCAGAATCTATGCTATTCGAATACTTGGGGGTATACTGTATTTCTGTTTGTTATCATTCGAATCTATAGTCTTCATTAACTAAATTTATATTTGATTTTCTCTATGAATGAATCTAAGTATTGTCCGTTACACAGCTCTGTGTTAAGCTGTGGTGTACTGTTCCTTTGGGAACAGTGAGTCTGGTAATTCTGTGAATGTCCAATAGATAAAGGGCTTAACATTCGCAGGGGACTGCTCGGAGGATTTGGGGTTTGGAGTATGCCTACAGCTAGTTGCATAAGAAACAGCAGAGCCTGCGTGCTTGTGTGGCCATGTCTTGGAGAGTCAAGGAGTTGACCTGAGGAAGGTACAGACAAGGCTTCCTCACATTAAAAATGGGTGTTACCAAGGTGCCTCACAACCTTGGATACCCCTAGGAAGTGTCACAAAATTAATACATAAGTAGCTGAAGGACACAAATGCTAAACAGGAAGAGAACTTAATTATGTTTGAATAAAGCATAAACAAGGATTAATAGGACCAAATTAAGAAAAAGAAATTAGACTGGAGATCAGGAATACACATCCTAGAAAGTAGTACACCTCTATCCCGATATAATGCGACCTGATATAACATGAATTTGGATATAACGTGGTAAAGCAGCGCTCCGGGGGAGGAGGGGGTGGAGCTGCGCGTTCTGGTGGATCAAAGCAAGTTCAATATAAGGCGGTTTCACCTATAAACACGGTAAGATTTTTTGGCTCCCGAGGACAGCATTATATGGGGGTAGAGGTGTATTTATTATATTGGTCTCCCAAGGAAAGCAAAAACCCTAATTTTTAATAACACATTTACATAGAAAGGGGAAAAAAAATCAATAAAAAATATGCTGTGGTGAGCATTCATAGAACAACAAGGGAAGCATGCTAGCATAAATCTAGCTGCATAATGCAAGGACACTTAACGACACTAGAGCCTGAGACTCTGCACATTTTTAAACAAAAGCAAAGCCACCAAAATAAATATATGCGAAAAATCATTTGTTTAAAAGTGTACTGTTTAAAAAAAGACTAATATACTAGGCTAAAACAGATGCATTTTTGACTTTAGCAGTCTATTACATATTTGTACCTGTAATTCTTTTTGTTGTCTACGACTATGATTAAGATAATCTTCATTCTTTCTCGTCTCATTTTCAATGGAACGTAAACGATGCTGAGATGTTGACAACTGTGACATTTTGTTTTCAACTTCTTTCTGCAAGTGACTTAACATATACAATTTATCATAAGATTATATGCTCTCCAACTACAAATTCTACCAAATGGACTAAACCATGGCTATAAGACAAGAATTCTGACTGATAGGGAGATTGAGCGCTTTACCATTAGCTCACTAGTTCATAATTGGTTATCATCCGATAGCTATTTAGTAGTCTCTGTTCAATCCCTAGTGGGTACTGCATTCATGTCAAATAAACCACCAACTCATTAAGAACCCTTATCGGCAACCTTAGCAGAAAGGCCAAGTACCTGAACTAAACTGGGTTATTAGTTCTAAAAATGCTAGTATACTTTAAGACCAGACAGAACTTTGGTTGGAGCAAAGTAACTAAGTCAGTATGGAGAAACTTGGCCTACCACCTCCCACGCTTGTTCTTTTTAAGAAGGATTTCAGTCCTCAGGACTGTTAATATGGCACAGTTAGTGAGCAGTAAATTAAAAAGCAAAACAGACACACTAGTTAACCTTCATATATAGTGGACAAAATACTCATATATAGCTTTCATAACTGGAAATGGCAGTGGCAGCATCTCAGCCGACCATAGTAAAAAACACTTTTTGCAGTAAAACATGCATATTTCAATATAGGCTTTAGTGTTTAAAAGGAACAACAGATTAAGCAGGATCCCAATATAAGGTTTAATAGTATAAGGCTTAATAAAAATACGTTTATAATATAAGAGACTAAACAAAAAACAAAAAACTCCCACTTCCCTCCCCTCACAAAATCTGCAACAGAAATATTGTAGCATTTTGGTAACAACTGAAAACTTGAAAAAAGTAAGTGGACTAGAAACTGACTATGAACATAAAAGAAGCTGACTGGTTTATTTCAATAATCTAAATGGAGAAAAATATAAATACTAAACCATACCCTAAATAGCAAAAAGTTGTTATTAGAACTCACAGAATTTAAAAAACAATATCTTAGGTGTTAAAAGTTAAGGAAAATTTCTTTTCAATACATTTTTAATTCAATGGTGCCCTATTTTCTCATTTCATCTGCATTATAGTTCAGTCCCCAAAATAAAGTATTTTAATGGTATTAATTGGAGTTGGTCAAAGAAGTTATCACCACCACCTCTGAAACCTCTCAAGAGTAAATACTGGTTTTCTTTTAAAGCTTGCTGTTTTGAAGAAGTAACCAGAATAATCAAGATGACTACATATAGCTGCACGTAGATATGCCAAATGCTTGGAACTGAGGCCTGGTCTACACTACAGAATTAGGTCAACATAAGGCAGCTTACACTGATTTAACAATATAAGTGTGTACACTAAAATTTTGCTCCCATCAAAGTAACTGCCCTGCTATGCCAACTTAACTCCACCTCCATGAGAGGCACAGAGTCAATGTCAAGGTAGTTAGGTTGACACAGTGCTGCACTGCTTACACAGACTATTATTGGCTTTCAAAAGCCATCCCACAATGCCCCAAACTGACAGTATAATTAATACAAGTGCTCCTGGTGAGGATGCACATCACTAACACTCGGAACAAAGTGCAAACATGCACAAGCAATGTAATTACTGCAGCTGTATGCCGACGTAAATTAGATTGACTTAATTTTGTAGCACAGACATGCCCTAACAAAATAGCTACAAATCTTTTAAAAAAGGGATTTGGGGTGAGGCTAATTTAGAATAGAAAAACTAAGTTATCTTACTCTCAACCAAAGCACTACTCCATTTTCAGAGTACTTTTAGAGACCTTTCATTTCAGGCTTGCTCTTTGACCAAGGCTACAAAAATGAAAGGAAGGTAACTGGATTTTTCAGAGTACGTTGCCTCTGCAAATTCCATGTCTCTGGGCCACATCCACATGCCACAAGCTCAAAACAATTAAGAAGGAACTCAAGAATGTGCATCTATTACAAAAGGTACTTCTGGAAAATATACTTGATTTTAATAAGTCCGGATGAGGAAAAAAAAAACTTCTCAAGAAAGAAGTGTGATGCAGGTACTGTCATGGAGTTAAGCCTACAGGAAAAGAAAGGTTAATTGAAGAGAGGGGTACCTTTTCTACAATTTTCAGAGTAGCAGCCGTGTTAGTCTGTATTCACAAAAAAGAAAAGGAGTACTTGTGGCACCTTAGAGACTAATAAATTTATTTGAGCATAAGCTTTCGTGAGCTACAGCTCACTTCATCGGATGCATTCGGTGGAAAATACAGTGGGGAGATTTATATATATATACACACACACACACACACACAAAACATGAAACAATGGGTTTCATCATACACACTGTAAGGAGAGTGATCACTTAAGATGAGCTACTACCAGCAGGAAGGAGAGGGGGGGAAAGGAGGAAAACCTTTTGTGGTGAGAAGAAAAGGAGTACTTGTGGCACCTTAGAGACTAAAATTTATTTGAGCATAAGCTTTCGTGAGCTACGGCTCACTTCATCGGATGCATTTTATCACCCTTTTGTGGTGATAATCAAGGTGAGCCATTTCCAGCACTTAACAAGAACGTCTGAGGAACAGTGGGGGGTAGGATGGGGGGAGAAATAACATGGAGAAATAGCTTTACTTTATGTAATGACCCATCCACTCCCAGTCTCTATTCAAGCCTAAATTAATTGTATCCAGTTTGCAAATTAATTCCAATTCAGCAGTCTCTCGTTGGAGTCTGGTTTTGAAGTTTTTTGTTGAAGGATGGCCACTCTCAGGTCTGTAATCATGCAATACAGAGGGGAGGGTTTTTTTTTAGATTTTGTGCTATAACACACTCCTGAACCCCTCAAACAGGAGTAGAGGGACAAAGAGCAAAAGATGTTACTTCTAACCCCCTTTAGAGAGAATACTTTACACTTCAGCAATACATGACACTGACCTTATTTCTGCTTCCACGTCTTTACTTAGGAATTTTGGCCTGGTATTATCAGACGAATAATAACGTCTCTCAAACACTTGATCACCCTCCGCAGTAAAAGCTTCTCTACAGTTTTTTGGAGGCCTTTTTCTCTGCATTACCTCACGAGCCTTTGGGTTACTCTGAAAAATAATGCATTTTCTCATAAAAAGAACTCACAATGGCTAGCAATTTGAAATGCTGTTTCTGATCCATGCTTAGCATCCCGTTTCTCTTAGGGCTACACTGGGGACTTATATCAACATAACTGTGTCTCTCAGGGATGTAAAAAAATCCACATCCCTGAGAAACATTGTTATGCCGATCTAACCCACACTGTAGACAGTGCTAGGGCGATGGAAGAATTCGCCTCTCGGGGAGATTGATTACCTACACCAATGGGAGAACCCCTCAGTGCAGGCAGTAACTTCATTGAAGCACTACACCATTTTAAATGTAGACAAAACCTTAAAGGACTTTGTCCTTTTACTTACCCAAGCAATACTTATCAGAAGAAATTAATCAAATACTTGTAATACTAGTTTCTTTCCTCATAAGCCATTATTTCCTGCCCTGTAAACCATTTTCTTTCTCCTCTCCACATTCCCTGCAATTTTCTGTATCTTTCAGATATTAAGATGCCCTGAACGAGGAGCAGTATGTTAAGTGCAGTCCAGACCGAGCTAATCCTATTAGTTCCCCCCCCCCCCGCCATATTACATTGTAAACTTGTATCTATTTTGCTGGGAACCAGAACTTCTTGGGGGACGGGAAAAGTTTTGTAAGAGTTTCAATAGTTCATGGATTAGGGACCCAATCTTATGGGGTTCCAAAGGCTTCTGTATAGATTATTTAGGTTAATCTTTCTAGCTACCCAATGGGACTCAGTGCTAAGTCTAGAAGATACCATCAGAGATGCTTAGTTTTGCAGTTCTCAAACTGTGGATTTGTGTCTCCAGAGAACATGCTTGCTAACAGCAAAAAAGGTTTTTAAATAAATAATTAAATAAATAAAATATAGAGGTGAAAAATAACAGACGTCAACCCTATTGTCCCTCTGCAAATTTGTGTACACAGAGTCAATCCCTTACCTCTCTCTAAAAGTGCAAAGTTTCAAAAAATTCAACGAACAGAAGACTGTTGGGAGCGGAATAGATCTGGACAAGGAGAAGAAGTCTGGAGATAAATGTGAGACGGGAGGGACAAGCAGTAGAAACAAAAGTGAAACTGTCTGAGCAGCATATTCCAGAAGTCTTGAGACCTCTCTCAGTGTAGCATTCATTGATTTGAGATCTACCATACCATTCTCTCACTAGAAGGGAAAGCCTATAATGGCAGCAGACCGTAAGAGAGACCCAGTTTGGGTCTCATATCTCTGAGTTGTGAAGAATATGCATTAAGGTTATAACAACCAACAAGAATGCACTTTTAAGTAGAAATCCATGATTAAATAAGAGTCTTCCTGACTAGTGATTTAAATCATGATTAAGTCAATTTGATTTAAATCAAATCCACCCTGCTTTGAACCAGTGACAAGAACTGTTTTAACTGCTAGCAAAACCAGAACAATATTATTTAACTCATTTAAAGAAAAGCTTTTTGAAACACAGCTTTCTGAGGGTGCTGAAAATAGCTTTGACCAACAGACAAAGGCAGTTAAAGAGTTTTCAGCTATGGTTCAGGCGGACTTGCTGTCATTAACTACTATCAGTAACAGGTTAAATTTCCAACTGTAGATGGTTCTCTGGTGTCCCCTTAATATTAGATATAGACTTTAAGGGCAGAAGGGACCATCCAAATTATATAGTCAGACTTCCTGCACCATTGCAGGCCAGAGAACCTCAACCCTCCACTTCTGTAATAGTCTCATAGCCTCTTGCTGAGTTACTGAAGTTTTGATTTAAGAACTTCACATTACAGAGAATAAACGATTTACTCTAGTTCAAACCAGCAAGCGACCCATATCCCACACAGCAGGAGAAGGCAAAAAACCTCTAGGGTGTCGCCAGTATGACCTGGGGAAAATACCTTCCCGACCCCAAAAATGGTAAAAATCAGTTAGACCTTGACCATGTGGGTGAGAACCACCTGAGAAAGAATTCTATGTAGTAACTCGTACCCCTCCCCACTAGTGTCCCATCTCCAGCCATTGGAGATATTTGTTAAATGCGGTCACAAATGGGCCATACATCACTGTAGGCAACCTCATCATATATCCCCTCCATAAAACTTATCATGCTCACTCTTGAAGCCAGTTAGGTTTTTTGCCTATACTATTCTCCTTAGAAGGCTGTTCTAGAACTGCAGTCCTCTAACGGTTAGAAACCTTTGTCTAATTTCAAGCCTAAAATTTGTTGATGGCCAGTTCATATCCATTTGTTCCTGTGCCAACATTGGCCCTTAACTTAACTCCTATCTCTCTGGGATGTTTATCCCTCTGATATATTTAGAGAGAGCAATCATATTTCCCTAAAGACTTCATTTTATTAGGCTAAACAAGCCTAGCTCCTTAAGTCTCCTCTCATAAGATAGGTTCTCCATTCCTCTAATCATCCTACTAGACCTTCTCTGCATTTGTTCCAGTTTGAATACATCTTTTTTGAACACAGTATTCCATATGTGATCTCACCAGCGTCTTCTACAACAGAAAACATCACTTCCCTATTTTTACTGGAAATACCTCGCCAGATGCACCCTAGGATTGTGCTAGCCTTTTTCACAGCTGCATCACATTGGCAGCTCAGTCATCCTGCGATCAACCAATGCACGCAGATCTTTCTCGTCCTCTCGCTTACAACTGCTAAGTCCCTATCTTATAGCAAAAATTCTTTTAAGTAAGCCATTAACCTTGCAAATTGCACTGTTATATTTCATCCCATTTCTATTACTCCAATTTCAAAGTTCATCCAAATTTTCTTGTGAGATATTCCAGCCCTCTTCTGTATTGGCAATACCACGCAAACTCTAGATCATCCGCAAATTTTATTAGCATACTCCCATTTTTTGTGCCAATGTCATGAACGAAACTTTTAAATAATACTGGTCCCAAGAACCATCCATGGGGAACTCCATTAGTAACCTTCCATCTGCCTGACAATACACCTTTCAGTATGACCCGCTGTTGTCCCCCATTTAACCAGTTCCTTACCCACCTTTCACCTATTACTTCTCATAGTAATCTACATCCTCTCCAATTTAACTAATCATTTACCATGTAGAATTGTAATGAATGCTTTCCTAAAATCCAAATAGATTAGATCTAGTGCATTTCCTTTGTCTAAAAAAATCAGTTCGCTTCTCAAAGAAAGATTAAATTGATCTAGCACAATGGTTCCCAAACTAGGGGTGCCGTTTGTTCAGGGAAAGCCCTGGACAGGCTGGGCCGGTTTGTTTACCTGCCGAGTCCACAGGTTCAGCCGATCGCAGCTCCCACTGGTCGCGGTTCGCCATTCTCGGCCAGTGGGGGCTGCGGGAAGCAGCACAAGCCGAGGGACGTGCTGGCCGCCCTTCCCGCAGCCCCCATTGGCCTGGAGCGACGAACCACGGCGAGTTGGAGCTGCAATCGGCCAAACCTGCAGACGCGGCAGGAAAACAAACTGGCCCGACCCACCAGGGGCTTTCCCTGAACAAGCGACACCCCTAATTTGGGAACCACTGAGCTAGCAGGATCTACCTTTGGTAAAATAATGTTGTATTCTATCCTAATTACCTTTTACCTCTAAGTCCTTAACTAATTACTCTTTCAAAATTTGTTCTAAGACCTTGCACACAATTTAGGTCAAATTAAGAGGTCTGTAGTTTCCTGGATTACTCTTTTTTCCCCTTTTCTTAAAGTAGGATATCCACATTTCTCCAGTCATAGGGCATGATCCCAAAGTTGACTGATTCATTAAAAATCTTTGCAATTGGGCTTGCAGTTTCATGTGCCAGTTCCGTTAATATTCTTGGATAGGGGTTATGAAGGACCCCCTTTGATCCTATTAAGTGAGGTGCTGTTTTAAGCACAAGTCTTGGACCACCTGAGTCTTATTTTTAAAGGAGTGGCAAATGAAGAACCTCTCTAATGTGCCCCTCTCCTCGGCACAACTAACAGCAAATATGGGGGTCATTATTGGGAATAGCCATCTCACATGAAGGACAGTTCTCAAACCCTGGCGAGGGCATAGCACTATATAACACTAACACAAATGAAAGCTAACTAACTACTAATTACAAGGTACTACTAATTATTTACAAAAATCAACGAGGAAACAAACAACATGGGAAGCTCTGACTCTAGAATGAAGGATGTAAGCACGATATATATATCGCTGCGCTGCCCTTATATAGCCATGGAAAGGTCTTAGGGCCAGAGTGCAGGAGCACCACCCCTATGGGTACTGCTAGGAAAAGTTCTCCGGCTTCAGTGCACTGGCTCTGTACACGTGTGTACTGAGTTGAATACACATCTGCAACCATTCAAAGAAGAATGCCTTATTACTATAGGTATCTTGGGGCAGCAAGAAGCAATCCGGTTACCTTTTTTTAATTACAAAAAGCCTCATTAGCATATAAATTCATTTTAAAACTTATAGCAAAAACAAATATGGCAGTTATGTCCTACCTTAATTAGTAGGATTGCTTCTATACCCCTCATGTCAATCAAACAATTAGCAACCACTGCATTATCTATTTCTAAAGCTGTAAGGACTGATGGGAATTCTGGATGCTGAACAGCCCTATGAGACAAGAAGAAAAGAAACAGAACTAAAATGTACATATATAAACAGTGCAAACCGCTTTAAAAATTCACCTGACCGTACATTAGAAAATGCATTATATATTGGAGTTACTATTAAGCCATTTGGATCAAGGTTCTGAAACAGCAATTTTATTCAAAACTTGGAACTCACCTGGGTCTGACATCATAAACTTCATTTCGAAACCTACTGACAATTATTTGAGGCCGATATCCAGATGGATAAAACTTTGACATCAGTGTCTGAAGTGTTCTCTCATCATGATGATTATCACAACAAAATGCCTGCAGTAGGCTTTTTAAACAAGTTTCAACGGCCAAAGTAAGTTCAGCATCTTTGAGACTAATGAAAGCACCTAAATATAGACAAAAGTCAAGACTTCAGAGGCACAGTATCAAATATATTTTAATATGCAAGTGCAATTAAAATGTAACTACATTATTCTTTGTTTTAATTTTTAAAAACCATTTGAAAACATATTTAATTTTTTTAAGCTCAGGTTAGGTTTTCTAAGCAATAATGTAAATACAAATAGATAATTTGTTCTCTTACATGCAAATTTCTCTTCTCACAAACTCTTTGAGAAGCACACCCTCACAATGGGTGGGTCCTTTCCTCTGAAATCTCTGGAAGTAGTTCATGGCTAAATCCATGAATCTCCATGGTAGCATTTTCTGAAATGCTTCCAGTTCCATGAGCAGGGCCAGACAGGCAGAACTAAAAGGTCTCAATGTGTAGAATGACAGGTTTCAGAGTAGCAGCCATGTTAGTCTGTATCCACAAAAAGAAAAGGAGTACTTTTGGCACCTTAGAGACTAACAAATTTATTTGAGCGTAAGCTTTCGTGAGCTACAGCTCACGAAAGCTTACGCTCAAATAAATTTGTTAGTCTCTAAGGTGCCAAAAGTACTCCTTTTCTCAACATGTAGAAAAGATTATGGCGTTCGGAGGAGGGATTTGGTTTATTAGGAACTGGGGAACTTTTTAGGAAAGGAGGAACCTATACAGGAAGGATGGGCTCCACCTGAACCAAAAAGGTGCTGGTCTGTAAAATTAAAAGGTTCTTAGAATATTTTTTAATTTAAGGCTGGAGAAGGCTGATAGGTGCAGAAGAGCACATGGTCTGGACATACACATCCCTTAGGGGAAGGTTTATTAAAAGGGATACTCTATCTAACCTCTAATTCTTTAATAGGATATGAAGTACAGGAAGAAACTGAAGAGAAACAGTCCCATTCAATTACATCACATGGAGGCAGATAACTAAATACTGACAAAAAATTTTCTACGTGCTTCTACAAACATGCTTGAAGTCTGAATATTAAGATGGGTGAACTATAGTGCCTATAAATTCAATGAGGATTTCAACTATCCATATTGACTGCGGTACATGTCACCTCAGGAAGGGATACAGAGATAAAATTTCTATACACCATTAATGACTGCTTCTTGGAGCAACTAGTCCTGAAACCCAGAAGGGCAGAGGCAACTCCTGATTTAGTCTTAATGTACGGGGAGATGTCAGAAAACCAGTAAAGTGCCTGAAATCACTATGGCTTATTGCTAAAAGCAGCCAAATCAGCAGGCTGTAAAGTGGCCATATAGCAAACTCAGCTTGACCAAGGAAGGAGGGAAGGGGGTTTTGGGTGCCACAAAAAGGGCAGCTTGACCCTGTGTCCTTCCTGATAAGAACGGTGTTGAAGTTGCCGATCCTGCTCTTCTAAAATGCATGTATGTGCCCCAGGAATGTCTATTGGGGCCTCAAGGCTGCCAATTCTGGAAAAACCCACACCTGGTTAATCAATCAGAAGGAGCTTCTTGCTTGACCATTGGAACTGCTTCCTTAACAAGTTTTCTTTAAGGGACATGTCATTCTATTACTAAATGTAACATATAAATAAGGGGAAAAAGTTTGAGGTAGTGGGACTCTTCAGGACTGGACTCCCTCTCTGGATGCATCTTGTGTTCCCCACCAGCAGACGGGCTGCCGTTGTGCCACTCGAGAGCCACGCTCAGTTTTGGTAATCATCAAGGGTTGGGGGGTGTTTTACTAACCTGTTGTGGACATGTGTATAAGTGCTTGAGAATAAGGAAAGTTTAGCTTTAAGTGAAAGCACTTTTGTGTTGTCCTGTTTGCGCCAGCCATCTATTGGTCGGATGGCCGTGTCTCCCGATTTATTTCCTGACACCACATCGCACAGCGTAAAAGTTACCAAGAGCTTTGGGTTGAAAGAACCCCTGGTAACAGTAAATGGTGCACAGGATGTGGTCCAAGAGGTGAATACAGCTGAATCGCTTGGCAATAGCAACCATTATGTAATGAAATTGAACATCCTTATAAAGGGGAAAATACTAAAGAAACTCACCACAGTGGCATTTAACTTCAGAAAGGGTAACTACAGAAAAACAAGGAAGCTAAACAGAAATGAAAACGGACACTCAAAAGAGTGAAATGCCTGCAAGCTGCATGAAGACTTTTTAAAAACACCTAATAGAGATTCAAACTATAGGTATACTTCAAATAAAAGAAAAAACAAGAGGACCAAAAAATAAACTATGGTTCAACGGAGTAAAAGAAGCAGTAAGAAACAAAAATTGGAAGTCAAATCCTACTGAGGAAAATAGAAAGGAACATTTACACTTGATTTGCTAGACTTCAAGTATAATTAGGCAGGCCAGAAAATAAATTTGAAGAGCAACAAGCAAAGACATGAAAACTAATAGCAATTAAAAAAAAAAAAAATCAGAAGCAGGAAGCCTGCTAAACCATCAGTGGGGCCGCTGGACAATCAAGGTGCTAAAGGAGCACTCAAGGAATGCAAAGCTATTGCAGAGAAGCTAAATGAATTCTTTGAAACAGTCTGCACTTGAGAGATTATGAGGGAGATTCCCACACTTGAGCCATTATTTTTAGGTGACAAATCTGAGAAACTGTCCCAAACTGAGGTGTCAATAGAGATGGCTCTGGAACAAACTGATAACTTTTACTGTAATAAAGTCACCATGTCGTTATGACCTTTAGATTACAGCAGCATGGACACTTGAGAGATAATGTGTCTTGCTGACACAGCGAAAACACTGTTGCATGTTGGTCAAAAACAAGGACTGACAATCGGCAAGATAGGCAGCACTTAAATCCCGGCCACCCGGGCATGCCTGAGAGGTTCTGTCCCAAATTAAGAAGGGGAGCAGTAACTCGGTAGAAGCTTAAACTTAAAGTCCTAATAAAAAGTCTTTCTTTATTCCCCTTTTTTAAAATAAAATAAGTAAACGGTAAGAATGACTGACTAATTACTAAGCTGACTATTAACTATAAAACTCTCTTAGCTAAAAGTAGGTAAGAGGTGCTGCTAATTGCTCTGATGGAAGCCAAAGGCAGTAGAGAAGAAAATGAGGTACAGTTGGTCGTGCAGTGCTATGTAACTGCCCGAGGCAGTGCGAGACGGGCACTGCTACTACAAATCTCTGATTACAAGTGCTGGGCGCATGAACACCTAAAGTGGAGCACCCACAGGGACACTCCTTGAAGATGAATGAGTGACTCCTTTTAGGCTGAAATTTTGCATCAGGCTTTGGCACTGAGAAAGGCTTAGTAGCCACACAATTAATGCTTGGGGAAAACTTCTCCCAAACTCCAGAACTACCACAGCCTCTTGTAGAAAGTTGTTCTATAACAGTTTTCTCATCCTTCTGGATCCTTTGCAGAAGGTTATACATCAGAACCTTTGACTAAGTGGCCTCCCCCACTTTTTATGCTACACAAAATGAGGAACAGAGGCAACTTCTCACTGGAGAAGTTCCACAAGGATCAATTCTCTCTCCAGTCCTTTTCAAACATCTACATGTGATCTCTAGGTCAGCTGGTCAGATGACATGAACTCAAGTGCCAGCAATATGCAGATAATATACTACTCTACATAGCCTTCACCACCACCATATTACTACCACCAAGATACTCAATGAGATCAGCTCTTGGATGGAGAACAGCTGGGTGAATCTCAATCTGAACAAGATAGAAATGGTTGTGGGGGTGGGGGGGCAAAGAGAAGTATTTTGAAGAGCCTGCAACTATGCTGCCGTCTATGTCAGATGTCAGTTAAATATACACGCCACAATTGGTCAATACCGTCTATAGTGTAGGAGTACTCTAATTCCTTGCCAACACAGAACTCTCACATAGCAGCATCTGTAAATACTACTTTCTACCATACCTTCTTGGCTAGGAAACTGTCCCATTCTGGAGGACAAACATTATTCATGCTTTCATCACCTTTCAGCTGGATTACAGCTATGCAATATACCTGGGCATGGAGCCTTCAGCACTTAAACTCCATCTAGTTAATAATGCAGCAACGCAAGCTACCACAAACATATCCTCTGCTTTCTACACTGGCTTACCATGAACTTGATTTGAAATTCTAAGGTCTCAGTCCTTCTATTCAAAGCACTCCATGACCTGGAGCCAGGATACCTAAGAGATCATCTAAAGCTCCAGGATGAAGACCATGGTCGACAAACTGCTTCTCTGGCACAATGTAACTCTTAACAATAAGAGAAGTTTGTGTGTGAAGGAGATAACTTTCTCCAGGTGCTGTCCGAGATGGTGGAATGAACGCCTCCAGGAACTAAGGGCCATCACAAACCTCACCACTTTCTGTTCCAATGGAAGCCACATTTCTTTGATCTTATCTTTTCTAACAAGACATAGTAACAGCTATATTTATGTTAAAATAAAAAACAAGACATTACAAAAACAAAAAACACTCCACTATATATGCTTCTCCCTCTGTCAAAGAAACACATGCTAGATGTAGTTATATGTTAAATGCATTACCGCAAGGTGTTCAGATTATATTACGGTGATGAGCGTGGTATAAAAACCTATACACAGAATAGAGGAGAACAAGATCATTTCCTAAATTCCATTTTCCTAAACATAACTGCTATCTTCAGCAAGGCCTGGGGTGACCCAAAGACAGCAAGAATTCAAATCAACAATGAAACTACATGAAAATTACAAAATTAGATTAAGACTGAGTCTACGCACAGAACTATTCAAACTATTTAAAAACGATTTGCATTCAACTAACCAGCTTGGTAGAAGCTGGTTCTGTGACTGCTCCAGTAGGTTGAAAAAGAGCGAAACTGAGGGACAGTTAGTGGGCTGGGATATTTATATATTTGGTCTAGGAAATGCAGACCTTAAGAGAATTGAACATCATGCCCCTTAGGTGACAAATACTTTTCAAAAAGGCTCTGTGTTCACATGACCAAGTGTACAGTGGGACTCTATAGAGGCAAACTTTTTACGTTCCTTTATGCAAGGGCTGTCTTACCTAGAGGTCCAATAGGTTTGTATTTAAAATGTCCTTTTCTACAGGCATCTTCAATTGCTTCAAGAAGGACTGGCACATGTTGTCCAAATCTTTTCAATCTATTTGTTTTACTGTCTGTCAGCTCCTTCAGCTGTCTTTGCTTGGAATCCAGTGCTTGTTTCACATCAAGTTCTTCTTGCCTGAGAAATGGAAAGGCTACTGAAACATTTTGTAACAAATTTATAAATAAAATTTTGTCAAACGTTGTTATATCAGTTGTCAAATTTAGCAGTCAGATTTTCTTGTTGCCGTAACAAAGCTTGTTACAATTGGAAAAAGGATTTAGGCTTCAAAATGAAGAATATGCTGAACTAAACTCATTGCTCTAGAGTACATGGATTTGAAAAACATTTTCATTTGTACCAAAAAGTGACATGCACAGAGCAACAATACAAACACAAGCAAGAGTCAATAATAAAAACAGAAAGAAAGATTTCCAAGATAACTTCAAAAGGTACATAGTACTAATATCAGAAGTGTGACTACAGAAAGGAATTTCACTAACTCGATGTTAGGTGTACACAGACTCAGAACAGAAATGTGAAGGTAGAGATGGTAACATATTGAGTTCAAGAAAGTGTAAGCTAGAATATGAACATGAGTTCCATTGTACATGTGAGCTTACCAGAAGAGGCTTGATAAATGCAATTATGGTTTTACCATTTATCTTATGGGTATCATCAACATTTCATAAATAGTCTGCACAAACAAATGATATACAAAACATACAGGAAATATCAGTAGAACTCAAGTGATAATCATGTTATGAATGTAATTAGAAGTCCAGCATCTTCCAGAAATGTTCTTCTAGGTAAAAACACACCAATAAGAAACAATTTTGATGTAGAAGTAAGATCGTGGGAATTAAGGAAGATTAACAGGACTAATATGAGAAGAGTAAGCATCAATAAATGTCAAGTCCCTTATTATATTACAGTCACAACCACCATTATCTGCCTGAGTTTTTAAATTTAAAAAAGTCTGACTTTTTTTTAAAAAACAAAAAACAACCGTTTTTCACCCACCCTGTCTTAGATTAAATCAGATTTTAATTTTAGCACTGCATTTCACCTTAAATGTCAGCACATTTTGTACTTTGTGCTGAGAACTTTCAAACTTAGCCTCACTGTAGATGATGGACCAAGTAGTACCAGATCATAAGGTGCTTTGGGAGAATTAGGACTAAAAAATAAATCAAGTCTAGTGCTGCATGGAGTACTTGAAATACAGGTAATGAAGCAGAACACCTATTACCATTTGTTATAAAGAAACTTGGATAATTAAAAACAAAGTTAAACTTACTTGAGTCTAGCATGTTCTTCCTTGAATTTGTAGACAGCCTGCTGAAATTGATCCATATCTTGAACCATCATGACCTCTTGATCATGGACGATCTTCAACTGCTCTTTCAACTGGACTATTTTTTTCTGTGTTTCCAACTTTTCAGACTCTGAAACTTGATCAGCACTGTAACAGTACACAGACCACGATTCAATATTTTAAAAATCACACACAATGGATGACCGTGAAAAGAAAAAAAATTGTACAATTGTTTAAAACATACATTTTAGCATTTAACAGGTTTTATTAAGCAAGCATATCCAACATTATTCAACAGCAGAAAAACCTGTCTGTTGTCTGGCCTGCATGTGACACACTCTAACTAAATGCAAGGTCTATTTGGGATCATGACCACATACAGTCTGGCTGTTAACAATGAATTTCCCTTACCAAAACCAGAATTAAACATTTCCAAAATAAACTAAAAAATCCAGGCAATTAGATAAGTGAATAAAATCAGATATGGAGGTGTGACAACTTAAGGCAGGATCTAAGTCTAAGAAACACAGAAGGGTAATTATGGTTACCTACCACAGGTGCACAATGCAGAACAAAGCATTTATCTATTTTTAATATTGTAGAAATTGATCAGGTTTTTTCATGTTTTAAAACGCACATCATGGCAACGTCTATCATGCTTTCTTTGAGCAATAGGTGCTCTATAACAATAAGCAGTTCCCATAGGAAAAAATGGAAATAAACCTTGTAACTAAAAATAAATACAAGATAAAATAAGGTTGTTTTTGTTTTACCCAACACTCCCCCCTTCAAACACCACAAGTACAGTATGTGTAGAACCTGTACCAGATGTATTACAAGTTATAGGACCCGAGTGTCATCCATTCTCCCCGACACTGCTCAAATAATCAGTCCCTTATCATACAAGCACAAATGTTATCAATTTTCTCATGTCGCATTCATTTTACAAAGCAAGTTTGTGTCCTACTGCAAGGTGTGGATGCACCAAACAAATACGTTTCCCCTTTGTCTCCCTAATGCCCTGCTGTACAGTACTTGCAGGAACTGATGCCACAGCTTGATCATGAAATCAACACTATGCCTATGATCCTAAAGAGCCCCTGGATGCCTAGTAAAGGGTTCCCTGTTCTCCAACAACAACTCCTATCAAACCTGACAAACTCACTACACCTAACGCATTGCTGTCACAGTATTTATCTATAAAGAATGTTGCGTAAAGTACCAAAAGCTTATATCATACTGATCATCATAAGCCTTTCGAGAGAGATATATGGGTGTTGCACAACAAGTTGTGTGACTTATACTAAAAATATGTTTAAGTAAGCAGGGATGATATACAAAGTTTTTACATTAATTTACTTGTCTCCCCCTAGATCTTCCATGCAGAATATGTCAAACACAAAGGAAGCCCTATTTATATATCAAGTCAATAGAAAAACATGCTGGCTGAGGGGAGAGGAGAGAGTTGTAATTAGCATGGGAGGCCAAGACCACGGGGGTTATCTGGTCTCTAAGGTCAAAACAATTGAGTTTTGGAGAAATATACCTGAAGCAAAAACTTGCGGCACCTTAGAAGCTAACAAATTTATTAGAGCATAAGCTTTTGTGAGCTACAGCTCACTTCATCAGATGCATACAGTGGAAAATACAGTGGGGAGATTTTATATACACAGAGAACATGAAACAATGGGTGTTACCATACAGACCATAACAAGAGTGATCAAGAAAGGCGAACTATTACCAGCCGAAGAGCGGGGGGGGGGGGAGGAGGCCTTTTGTACTGATAATCAAGGTGGGCCATTTCCAGCACTTTACAAGAACAGTAGGAGGGGAAAACAAACAAGGGGAAATAGTTTTACTTTGTGTAATGACCCATCAACTCCCAGTCTCTATTCAAGCCTAAGTTAATTGTATCCAGTTTGCAAATTAATTCCAATTCAGCAGTCTGTCATTGGAGTCCATTTTTGAAGTTTTTTTGTTGAAGGATAGCCACTCTCAGGTCTGTAATCGAGTGATCAGAGAGACTGAAGTGTTCTCCGACTGGTTTTTGAATGTTATCATTCTTGACGTCTGATTTGTGTCCATTTATTCTTTTACGTAGAGACTGTCCAGTTTGGCCAATGTACATGGCAGAGGGGCATTGCTGGCACATGATGGCATATATTACATTGGTAGATGTGCAGGTGAACGAGCCTCTGATAGTGTGGCTGATGTGATTAGGCCCTATGATGGTGTCTCCTGAAAAGATGTGTGGATACAGTTGGCAACGGCCTTTGTTGCAACGATAGGTTCCTGGGTTAGTGTTTTTGTTGTGTGGTGTGTGGTTGCTGGTGAGTATTTGCTTCAGGTTGGGAAGCTGTCTGTAAGCAAGGACTGGCCTGTCTCCCAAGATCTGTGAGAGTGATGGGTCCTTCAGGATAGGTTGTAGATCCTTGATGATGCGTTGGAGAGGTTTTAGTTGGGGGCTGAAGCTGATGGCTAGTGGCGTTCTGTTATTTTCTTTGTTGGGCCTGTCCTGTAGTAGGTGACTTCCGGGTACTCTTCTGGCTCTGTCAATCTGTTTCTTCACTTCAGCAGGTGGCTATTGTAATTGTAAGAACTCTTGATAGAGATCTTGTAGGTGTTTTTCTCTGTCTGAGGGATTGGAGCAAATGCGGTATAGCTTGGCTGTAGACAATGGATCGTTTGGTATGGTCTGGATGAAAGCTGGAGGCATGTAGGTAAGTACAGTGGTCAGTAGGTTTCCGGCATAGGGCGGTATTTATGTGACCATTGCTTATTAGCACCATAGTGTCCAGGAAGTGGATCTCTTGTGTGGACTGGTCCAGGCTGAGGTTGATAGTGGGATGGAAATTGTTGAAGTCAGGGTGGAACTCCTCAAGGGCTTCTTTTCCATGGGTCCAGACAAAGAAGAATTCATCAATGTAGCGCAAGTAGAGTAAGGGCATTAGAGGACGAGAGCTGAGGAAGCGTTGTTCTAACGACAGCCTGAGGAGAACCCAGGAGATCCTGATTTGACTGAAAATCAGCAAGCTCTACAGAAAAACTGAGTGTGAGAAAACTGCTTTAGCCAAAGGACTGGCTGGTAGCGAGTAGTCTGTTATGAAAGAAGTAGAGCCTTTGATCACAGCTGAGCCCTGACTAGGGCTCAGAATTTCCCTAATCAGCAGGCCTCTCAAAGCATCCAAGCTGTCAGCCAGCACACAGAGCTGAAAACAGGGTGAACATGATGTTCTGTGTTTTATTTATTTATTTAGGACAGCAGCTTAGGAGGGAAGGTTATTACAGCTACAGAAGCAGCAGTGGTAGTGGCTCAGGGAATGGAATGGTCAATAAAGTTGCCTGAATGTAGAAGCTGAAAGATGTACATTATTCTAGAGAGGGTACCTGAATGATGCTTCATTTGTATCAAGTGCTGCCTGACGGAACTGATGGAAGAGAAGATCCAAGGTTTAGAGATGATGCAGCTAGACACTATGGTTGAGTTTCGACAGGAATTTCAGGAGACGGAGGAGGCTGAAGGGGAAACTCAAGACTTGCAGATACTAGCTGGACCACATAACTGTGAAGGTAGATTGCTTTTGTGGGCCACCTTCCTCATCCAGCATGTGGCTACGAGAAAAGGGCAGGGGGGGGAAAAAAAAAAAAAAAAAAAAAAAGACAGGCTAGCAAAAGAGAGCAGAGGAATGTGTTTGCTGAGTTGCAAAATGAAGGAGCAAGGTAAGTAGTAACAGAAGAGCAGCTAAGTCCTACAGGAAGAGGGACAGTCAACTAAGATAACCAGAGCTCAGAGCCCCAGGAGGATAGAGAATGACTCACAGAAGATTTCAAATGAGAACAAAAGACAAGATGACTTGCAACCAGAAAGAACAGAAGGAAAAAGGCAGGTCAGAAAATTGCACCTACACCAAGAAAAGAGGGGGTCTATGTGACTGAAGACTCCCTACCAAGAACAGCAAACAGGCCTGTCACTAGAGTTGATCCAGAGAACAGAAGGATGGGCTGACTGCCAGGAGCTAAGATACGGGATGTGGACCTGAGGCTGAAGATCATAATGGGAGCAGGAAAGAATGCAAGTGTCCCTTCACATGGGAGCAAATAATACTATTAGGTTCTCATGGAACACACCAAGGAAGACTATGCCAGGCTGGTGAAGATGATTAAAGAAACAGACGCTCAGGTGATCTTCAGTGGGATTCTACCTGTCCCTAAAGGAGGAAAGCGAAGATGAGACAAGGTTATGATAATCAACAGATGGCTCAGGAAACGGTGCTATAAGGAGGTTGTTTGACCACCAGGAGGCATTCATGGACTGAAGACTGTTCTTATGGGATGGACTCCACCTGAATAGGGAGCATATAGACTTCTGGGATTGAGGCTGGCAAAACTGATTAAAATAACTTTTAACTTGTAATCTGGGGGAGATGGTTGGGAGATGCTCATGTAATCTCGACACCTGATTCTAATATTGAGTGGCAGGAAAATCAAGAGCAGATACAATGTTGGAGAAGGGAACAACAGAAGGTAAGAGACTGGGCAACAAGAAATATAGTGTAATTGGTATTGGCACTAACAGTCAGGTAGGCGATACTGGCAGTAAAATTACTGTACCTAATCGGATGAGGAATTTGGGTGAATCCAAGCAGAAACAATTAAGTTATCTGTACACCAATGCAAGGAACATAGGTAACTAAATGGAGGAAGAATTACTGTTAAGGGAAGTGAAACCAGATATTATAGGGATAACAAACTTGGTGGAATAGCAGCCATGACTGGAGTACAGGTATTAAAGTGTATGTGCCGTTCAGGAAAGACAGAATTAAAGGCAAAGGTGGTGGAGTAGCATTATGTACTAATTACAAAGTAGACTAAAGAAACTAGAAGTGATGAAACGGACAAAAAAAAAGAAAAAAAAAGAAGCATGTTTGGGTCAAAATCACTTTGGGAAAGATAGGTAATGGAGGCCAGCAAGTCCCTGACCCACTAGCAAGACACCTGGAAAAAAAATTCTCTGTTGTCAGAGTCCTTCCCATCTAGTGTTCCATCTCCAGACGTTAAAATATTTACTAATAGCACTCATGGATGGGACATATACCACTGTGGCAGTCTCATCAAACCATCCCATCCATAAATTTAACAAGCTCAGTCTTGAAGCCAGTTAGGATTTTTGCCCCCACTATACTCCTTAAAGGCTGTTCTAGAACTTCACTCCTTTGATGGTAGAAACCTTTGTCTAATTTCAAGCCTAAATTTGTTGATGGCCAGTTTATATCTTTGTTCTTGTGCTAACACTGGCCCTTAACTTAAATAACTCCTCTCTCTCCAGGGTGTTTATACCTCTGATGTATTTATAGAAAGCAATCATATCAGCCTTCATTTCATTAGGTTAAACAAGCCAAGCTCCTTAATTTCCTCTCATAAAGTAGCAAGTATTAGGGGTAGCCGTGTTAGTCTGTATCCACAAAAACAACAAGGAGTCTGGTGGCACCTTAAAGACTAACAGATTATCTAACCCTAATCTGTTAGTCTTTAAGGTGCCACCAGACTCCTTGTTGTTCTCATAAGGTAGGTTTTCCATTCCTCTAATCAGCTGAGTAGCCCTTTTCTGCACTTGTTCCAGTTTGAATTCATCTTTTTTGAACACAGGAGACCAGAATTGCACACACTATTCCAGAGGAGGTCTCACCAGTGCCTTCTACAATGGAAACATCACTTCACTGTCTTTACTGGAAATACTTCGCTGGATGTATCCTAGGATTGCATTAACCTTTTTCATGGCTGCATCACATTGATGGCTCTCAGTGATCAATTATACACCCAAGTCTTTCTCTTCCTCTGTCGCTTCCAACTGATATGTCCCCAGCTCATAGCAAAAATTCTTGTTAGTTCCTAAGTGTATGACCTTGAATTTGTCAGCGATCACATCCAGGAATATCTGGGCCCAGTTGGTATTAGTAACATTTGTGCTCATAGCTGGACCTGGTACATTAAAATCTCCCATAATCACACAATTCCCAGTAATATTTGTGGATAGGGATATCTTTAATTAAATATCCAGATGGGATCCTGGGAGTCTAGCAGACCCCAGGCACTGCCTACAGTGGTATATGTCCCATCCATGAGCGCTATTAGTAAATATTTTAACGTCTGAAGATGGAACACTAGATGGGAAGGACTGACAACGGAGAATTTTTTTCCAGGTGTCTTGCTAGTGGGTCTAGCCCATATGCTCAGGGTCCAACTGATCACCATATTTGGAGTCCGGAAGGAATTTTCCCCAGGTCAGATTGTCAGAGATCGTGGGGGTGGTTTTCGCCTTCCTCTGCAGTGTAGGGCACAGGTCACTTGCTGGTCTGAACTACAGTAAATGGTCGATTCTCTGGTAACTTGAAGTCTTGAAATCAAGACAAACAAAAAGGCAAACTATTTATTTTAATCCTCATTTTCTACTTTTAAAGAAAAGAGGTAAGAATTAAAAGATCAAATGAGGAACAAGAAACAGGCAATCATGGCAGTTAAAGTATGGTTAAATATTAACAAAAGTGGAAGTTTAGGGTTTTTTGAGCCCTTGCCTAAGTGTTTTACATTTCTCTTGCCCTCCAACTGTTAATCATTTGCCTTATATATAAAAAAAAAAACGTTCCTGCATCCATGTCAGACTTCTGAATGGGTATAGCTTCAAATTCTTCTGTCAAAGGATTTAGTCCCGTTAAGAGCAATAAATGGGCACACTGATTTAAAAAAAAAAAAACAAAAAACAAAAAAAAAAAAACACAATTCCCTACCACCAGTCAAAAAATTCACTCCTTCACCAGAAATGTGTGTGTCAAAAACTCACAGATGAATATAGTAGGTGCCAATCACATTAAAGACAACACACAAAACAGCAAGAATACAACCACTACTAAAGCAGTACACATTAAAAGACTTCTGCTCCTGGTAAAAGCTTTAAGTACATGTTTTAGTCCAAGGGTTCTCAACAAAATTTTGGTGGCCTCAGAGTGTGGCCAACTTTTGCTGTGGCCATTCTGACAACTTTTTCTAATACTTAATTAACTTTAGGAAAAACAAATATGTACATATACATGTCCAAATCATTGTAATTTATCTACATAAGGGTGTTTATTTTTATTATTGAGTCTGCAAAAAAACAATGTACAGTTGTCTCTATTCTTTACTGGACCTACACAAAACAGAAACACAAATAAGATGCTTTGAACATTGTCTTTTTTATTGTTGTTTCTTTTGCTTTTTGGTTTTGTTTTTTAAGACTTGCTAGCTATAAGTCTGTGGTGAAAAGTGATATTTGTATGTTTGTTCATAGCACTTTTCATAGCCGACTTGCTCAACCCCGGCAAGGCCGTGAACAAATTAAGCTCTGGATAGGGAGGTGGCTATAGACGCAGCTACGGGGCACTGGGGGAGACAGCAGGTGCCAGAGATGATGGGGTGGGTGAGCTCAGGGCCGGAGCCCACCACCGTACAGCTTGGAAATGGAACCCAAAGCCCTTCACCCTGGGTACAGAGCTGAAGTCACGTGACTGATGCCTGACGCCCACCACTGAAGCCCAACCTTACCACCTCCAGTAACATGGGGAACTCACTGACTGCCTGCTCCTCCAGCTTGCGTCTTCCCAGAGGTGGGCAGGGCTCAACCACTGCTGGTGGCCCCTGGGGAGGACGAACCGCTGCTTTTCCCCTTCCCCCGAAATTGGCTCCCAGAAGGCTCTGGACGCAAGAAAAGCCCCTGGTGGCCGTATGCACCCACAGTGGCTGCATTTGAAAAACGCTGCTTTAGTCAGTGTTCTCTAAAATTAAACTGTGTTTGAAGCCATGTTATCTGGTTCTAGATATTTAAATGAATACTCAAATTATGAGAGCCTTAATTATTATTATTTTTTTTTAAGAAAGATGCGCACACACACACACACACACACACACAAAGAGAAGTAAACTCAAAAATACAACATCTAGAGAGTAACAACTTGAACTCCGAGTTTCAGTTCACTAAAGGCTTTTGTAATGGAGACACTGAAATCTTGGATATTAGTTTATAGTAAAAATGCTAAATCAGCCTTGCATATAGCGAAACATACCTGGAAGGCTTGCTCTGTCAAAAAGCCAGATTTTTCTATTTTGTTTCCAACTTCACCTGTCAGAAGTTACATTGGACCAAAAGTGTACATCTAAAGATGACTCTTCTCAGAACTATACTACTTCTCTCAGAGACCATACTATTTTCAAGTGAATGTGGTTATTAATAGAGATTAGAAAAACAAGCCAGTCTGTGTGTGTGTAAGTCAGTCCCAGGACAGAATTTTCAACCTTTTTATATTTTGCGTTTTAAGCAAAATTATAGTCGTGAAAATCTTAAAGATATTGGATCATCCAATTCTGAAGAGCTCATTCTCTGCATACCACAAATGTGCATTACAAACACTGTGGGGCATTTACCTATTTTTCAGTTCTTCAATTCGTTTCCGTAGCTGTTCATCATCTTTTTCTAGTCGTTTTAATTCTGTTCTCGAACGATTATAATGTGCCTACCAAGAAAATTAGACACATAATATATATTGATTCTTATTTGATTTGGCTTACTTGGTCTTCACAAACAATAAATTAAACACATCTACTATTTTTCTGAAGACAAACACTAATGTCATTTACCATTTTGCAATACTGCAGCAGAAGATTAGAGCTTGAATTTCATGCTAATCATTTTATCAGTTTCTTTTCTAATTATGTTAATGTGCCCCCAATAGCCATCCAGTCTTTAGTACCATTATAAAGGATGTGCACACTATAGTCCTGATCATACAACTGGCTCCATTCAAGTGGAAGCCTCCATGTGGATGAGCTGTTTGACCCTGTGCACCCTCTTGTGGCGGGGATGCCTCTACTCTGCCCTTTATTCTGCCTCTTCTAGGCCTTTTTACAGAGACTCCACACATTTGCTTGTCCATTCACCACTCTGTGAATGGTTAGAAAATAACTCAAAAGTAAAACGGAGAGTCCCAAAAATCTGTCCCAAGGCATTGCTCTTGCCGCAGAGACTGGGAGAAAAAGGGTGCTTTCCTCTAGTCCCTTACAAAAAAAAAAAAAAAAAAAAAAAAAAAAGACTTCTTAGGAGTCACCAACCTGTGGTTTGGCTTGCAGCTGTCCTGCTCAGAGTGGACATCCTAGAATCACCTCCCTCAAACAACTGCTTCAGCTATCTTATTAGAAACCAGCTGTTTGCAGTTCCCTCTCCATGCAAGGTGCATCTGGTTAGCTCATTTAGCAAGCCTGCTCCGGGCTTCAAGTCTCCTGCAGGGAGCTCCCTCACTCTCTCTACTCTCTCACACTGCACTTGCCTTAAGTCACTATGATTTCAGTGGGCCTCCACATAAATGCAGGAGTCCACCTGGGCAGAGCTCAGCACATGACCGGGGCCTTTTTCATAAAAAACAGAAGGGATCAATGTGGTCATCAAGTCTAACCTCCTATATACACAGCCATAGAACTTCCACAAAGTAATTTGAACTACGGCATATGTTTCAGAATATCACCATTAGCATTATAGGATTAGAAAACGTGTTTTTCCACCAACCTCAGCCTCATTGTATGCTTTTCTTTTTGCTTGTACATCAGCTCTCAAACAAACACACTGAGGCTGCAATGCTTGTGCTTCTTCACTTATCTTCTCTAACTTATCTTGGATGGCCTTGTACTTTTCTTCTGCTTCATTTACTTTGACCTTACAACAAAAATATTAATACATGAATTCATGTCATGAAACAAAATATTTTATTTCCACAACTCTTTAAGCCAGGAAAATCTTTTGAGACAAACCTGAAGCCAGCTATTTGAAGTGATTTTTCCCCCAAAATATATTCCACAGGGACATTAGAAGATATGAGTAAGTCAGTCCATGGTTTAAGAAGCGTATAAAAAGTTACCCAATAGTTATCCTTTGAGTTGAAACATTTAATGCAAAGAGTTTGTTTTGTTGTCTGGCAAAATTTACTACATTTGAAGTTACCAAATGTGTGGCTTGTGGGAAAGTAAAAGGATATTTGGCTCTGCACATTTTAACAATATAAACCAGAAACTTTGAAAAAGAGTGTCAAGAGTAGTGTCACAGTCTGACTAACTCCTTTAAGGAGGAACAGGCTCCAGAGCACCTGTGGCTGACTGGCTGCCTCCCAGGATACTGAGTTTATAATTGATATATTTAAGGTTTTCCGTGTTTTACAATGTACCTTAAGACACTGTTTAAAATACTTCTATATTTAATGTGGTTTAAGTTACAAGCTAAGTTTAACAGGAAAGCTCAGTATTAAAATAATAGGTCTGTTGCTGTCATTGAGACTGCTCTCAGTCCTTAAAAAAATTGTATTCATGTCAAAAGAAAAAAAAATGCAGTTCAAAGAAGGCATCAGGGCCATATAAAGGAAAGATAGGAAAAAGCATGTGATAGCTGCCTGGAAAAATCAAGAAAGCATGCAGAGGATAGCTGCCTGAGAACACAAACTGAAAGAGCAAGGAGAGGTGCAGATGAGAGCTGCCTGAGGATCAGTCAGGAAAGGGATTAGCCTGCTGACCTTCCTGAGCTGGAGAGCCAGTGCCAAGAGATTGAAAAGGGCTGAGTTGTTGGACTGTGTTTTGGGCAGAAGAGTCATGAGACTGGTCACTCTCTCGGATAGCCTGGAGAGTGGGGCTCTGGAACAAGGGCAGAAAGGAACTGCTCGTATACTCACAGGTGGGTGGACCTTGAAGTGATATCTCTAGAGAATGGAAAAATCGATGCATCTTTCTGTTTTACTGTGGGAACTGGGAGAACAGTTTTACTATGAGGATTCTAAGAATGAATAAATGATGCCCAGAGATAGGAATCTGAACTAGACAGTGAGAGCTCTCTTTATATGGCTAGACAGAGGGGAAACTGAGATGGGTGCACTGATTGTGCCACAGTGGCCTACTGCAAGAGGGAGCTCCAGGTGGTGGTTGCCTTATTAAAAGTAGCTTCCAAGTCCATCTATCTCCGTTTCCTTTGTTCTTGTGATTTTACAATTTTTTTTAATTTTTATTGTAGGCACAGACGACCGCTACAGAGGACAGTCCATTAAACTGATCGCTGACAAAGGCACAAAGTAAACCATTTCAATTACTGTGATAACAGTATGTCAAAGAGATTAAGCTAATGGCCTATTTTTAAGACTACTGAAATACTCCAACTGAAAAAAGTAACTAAAATCAGCTTCATTTTAAACATGTATATTTGGCTCACATGTAATTTTCAATCAAGAAAAAGTGCTTTGCTAAGTTTGGGGAAAAAAAAAAACTGAAGGATTTTAATGGATTCAAAACCACACACACAGAACAGTAATGTTTTATAGATCCAGTGTGGAACAAGTTCTATGCATATCACCTGAATATCTGATTCACGAGGTCCCTCTCTTAACACATCTGAAAAGGGTGCCATGAAAGGTCCAGTGCCATGAAAGATCAATTTAGTCTCTATATGGCTCAGGGAATTATTTATTTGCAGAATACTTGTGCCTTTCACTAGTGGTCTCCAGCTCTCAAATGGCCAGTGCTGACTTGACATAACACATGACAAATGATAGTCATATTGCTTAATACACTATTGAAAGGCACTCAGATACTACTGTGATAAGCATCGTATAAGAACCTATATATAACAGAATTAAACGTAACCATCATTCAAATACTACTCACTAGTCTATGCAAAATTGGTCATCTCAGTTTGGTTCTCAGTGAGTGATTCCACATCACATAACAATCACACAGATAGTCGTTGAGTGAATCAACGAAACAAAACACCTAGGACTCAGCAAGCACAGAGAACAAACCATCTTCCCATCCTAGAGTTGGTCCCCACTGAACTGGAGGGGTGAACAAGCACTAATCTGACCATGAAGGTTCAGACTGCTAATCAACAGGGCATAAATAAAGACTGCTATTTAGATATGGCTCTTTAGGCTATAACTGGAAGAAACTGAGGAGATAGCTCTGATAATCTACTTAACAGTGGAGAATTATAAATTTAAGCAAACTAATTTCACTGCCTAACTAGAACAAAGAAGCCATATAGTCTGGGAGCAATTCCAAGGGCAAGTTAATGATAGCCAAGTAAGGAAGAAGTCTTTTGACTGGTAAAAATCTACAGAATCAGAATTTCAATGATGCCACCCTTTGTGACATGGCAGGGGAGACTCGCTGTCCACCCACCCACCTTCAAGTATCCTGTTGGTGGAAATTTTGATCAAATGTCATCAGAAATGGGTCGAGAGGAGTGGCATTCGAAAGCCCTTTCTCCCACAAACATAATAGTACCAAACACAACAAACCTAGAACAATTATATAGATATATATTCAAGAAAATGTTTAAAAATGAACTTTTTAAAATTATAATTTAACATATGCGTGTCAAATATGCTGTCCTCACAAAGTTAAATTGTGGCCCTTGACTGACAGTACTGTGTTATCAGTTAATGCTAAGAATATGAAACCTGATTAACTCTTTGAATGATATAAATGACTATAAACAGAAGGAGTTCTTCAAGTTGATTTGCCATCATCAGCAAAAAAGCAGCAGTTCAGTGGTATTGATTATCAGGTTTCAGAGTAGCAGCTGTGTTAGTCTGTATCCGCAAAAAGAAAAGGAGTACTTGTGGCACCTTAGAGACTAACAAATTTATTTGAGCATAAGCTTTCGTGAGCTATAGCTCACTTCATCGGATAATTATCAGCTTTGTTTACTATGAGATTTTACTACATTATGCTTCCAGACTAAATTCAGAATTAACATGTTGTTTAAGACCTACCTGCCATTCGTTTAACTTCTGATCATACTTTTCAGTACGTCCTTCCTCAATGTCAATACTATCTTTGATTGGTTTAATTTCTTTTTCAGTTTCATTCACCTGAAATGTTTAAAAGAAAGACTGAAGTATACATCAGACCAGTGAAGGTAATTTGAAGATAAATTAAATGAACTTCAGTTGAAGAAAAAGATATTCTAACAAGAAAGTTACCACTGCCCAGGCCATTTTATGTTTCAAAGCCTCCAGATTGGTTTGCATTTCACTCACGAACGCAATACTTTTGTACTGCTCCTCTTTCTCAAAATAGTGCTGCCTAAGGTCTTGAAGAAGCTAAAAAAAGTAAAAAGATGTAAATGTTAAATTAGCATAAAGGATTGTTTGTGTAATATGGAATTGTAGAAGGATAATTTTTTAAAAGTTTAAAATGACTCAGATAAATTAATTAAAGCAACCCAGCTAAACTATATTACAAGTTGATAGTTAATTTATGGTGCAACTGCATTTTTTAATGGATAATATCTGTATTTCTTATATTATTTCAGCGTCCGTGTGTAGTAATTAACCACAGTAACTTTTACATACCCCTACTCCTTGTTCTATCTGGTCATGAGTTCTTGACTTAGTTTCCATAATATATGAATAATCAGCTTTCATCTGCTCCAGCTGGGTTGCTTTCATAAAGAACTAAAACCAAAGACGAGAGAGATCGAAACTTCAGCTTTGGTAAAACTGTGTAAAGTGAATTAAGTGGATTTTAACAAACTGTTATAAAATGTGCACCCATCCAATACTCTGAGCACCCCAAACAGTCTTATAAAAGATAAAGCCAATGCATCAGACACTGCAGATCACATAAAATCAAATAACCCAGCAACAACATAACAAATAACAGAGCTACAATAAGTACTTAACCTCCTTATACAATTCCCCATAGTCCCACATCACCATTATCCAGACCTACCAATAGCCATTTCCTCACAGGCCAGGGAGTAAAAGTAAGCTTTGCAACGTGCTTTGAAGGCTGTCAAATTCAGACAATTAATTTTTTTTTCCCCCAAAATTATTTTTCAAATGCCATTGGTAAACTCTTTACACAAATTTGAAACAAATATATTCCCATTTACATCATATTTTTCTGAATATAACTCTGCTTTCATTGGATTGCATGCAACAACCTCACAGATGTTTTAAAAATTAAAAATGACTGAACAGGAACTGTATTTTATAATATTTTATTTAAATGCCATTGATCTTGATTAGCTTACCTTGTATTTGTCACCTTCATTTTTAGACTGTAAGAAGTGCTTGCTCATCTCTTGGGTTAAAACAGACACAGGATTATCTACCTGTAACACCACATTTACAAACAATAGAAGTATTTTAAACTGAGTTAATATTAATGAAACAGACCTCATTTCCCATTTCTGTCTCTATTTTTCCTACATTCCTCTATCAACTTGACTAAGTCATGACCTGGATGAGCCACATCTCAAGGAGAGACATTAGTCCAGTCTTCTTGTTCATTAAACTGACTGCTGAGTCTTCCAAGAAGGCACACACTAAGGCAAAAGAGAGGTACACCATGGGAGTAGTGTTTACGACGTGAACACTGGCTACTATAACATGAAATGAAAGTAAATATATATATGTGGGGAGGGGGATGGAGGAAGTATGGTTTGGTATGGTTAAATAGACCACTGAACAGCTAGAGAGTGTCATGATTCTCTCCACGATTGATCTGGAATCAATTCTATATGAGTGAAATAAAGATAACACTCCATCTTCAGTTCCATAAACCATTCAGCACATCCCAAAAAATTATACTTAGCATGGAAATTCCAATAGAATCAGTACAATATTTACATTAAGTTGTAACATACTAAAGATTTTCTCTGCATATGTGTTACTGTAACACATTTTATAGGGCTGTGCATAGTAGTACATATTGTTCTTCACTGAATCACTTAACAGGAAGAAAACTAACCAAATAGGTCTCTGCTAGAACAGGTTGATCTATAGACCCTCTACAGAAAGTGAGTAACATAAGATACTATAACGATCTCCAAGTACAGTAGAACCTCAGAGTTACCAACACCTCAGGAATGGAGGTTGTTCACAACTCTGAACAAAACGTTATGGTTGTTCTTTCAAAAGTTTACAACTGAATATTGACTTAATACAGCTTTGAAACTTTACCATGCAGAAGAAAAATGCTGCTTTCCTTTTATTTAACACATCACTGTACTGTATTTGCTTATTTTTTGGTCTCTGTTACTGCCTGATTGCGTACTTCAGGTTCTAAATGAGGTGTGTGGTTGACTGATCAGTTCACACCTCTGGTGTTCGTAATTCTGAGGTTCTACTGTATGGATGAAACAACAGGCATCAATACATAAACTGGGAATTCCCAGAACAGCATGACAATTCCAAACATTAGGTCACATCTGGTTTGCTTATTTGGTTTATCCAACCTCTATAGCAAATTCATATCCTGCAGAATATAAATTTTCTGTTTTTCCTTTTCAAACCTGAATTCCTAGCTACTGCCTGTAAAGATAACCTTTTGAATGCAACTGATGCAGCACTGTGTTAGTATGAAAGAACTAGTGCCCTTGTTCATCAAAATGCAGCATGCTTTATCAAAAATGTTCAGTTTGCCTCTACAAGTAACATAAAACTCTAATGAATATTTCAGCAATTACCTGTATATTAAAGTGATCCAGTATTGCAGTAAGTTCTTCTTTTTTAGAAGAAATTAACGTCCCTGAAGAAAAAGAAAAAACCTGTATCACAGTTTATATCCAAAATCATAGATAAGTACAAAAGATGTATAGCTTGATATACTGTGACTGAATGCACCACTGTATTCACACTTTACACACTATTCTAATAATCTTTGTACAAAATATACATTGTGAGGTAACACTTGAAAACTAGTAGCTCACTGGTCAACGATATGATAGTGAAATGTATGCAGCAACATTATTTAAAGTTATTAACATAACATTATGCGAAGTTATTAACAAACTGCAATTATGACTGAAATATGTTTACGAGACAAATCTGGGGAGTGGCTAAACCAGTTTCTCAAAGACAAAGGACAAGTTGATGCCTCTAGCCAGGTATCAAAGTTGATTGGCAATAACCTGTCAAGTGACCATTCTTTGGCAACACGGGGTGAACCAACCTGTCACTAGTCAGAATGTGACAAATACTACTTAGTATTTCTTAATTAATTGTAAGAATATGGCTAATAATTTTGCAGTACTGTTAAGTCAGAATACAAAAATGCAAATATGCTACTAGAAAGGTATTAAGCTTTACTTTTTAAAATAATGGAAGTTACATTTTTTGTTTATTCATTTTATTATTCAAGCATCTTTCTCTCTCTCAGAATCAGTATAGAAAAACTATCTAACTCTGTCATACCCTTTTGAATTTTCACTAGCTTACAAGAAATACCTAATCCTCCACAAACATATGAAAGACAGTAATGAAAATATTTTTTTCAAATGCTTTAAAACTGAAAATGAAGTATTGCCAAACCTGTTTTGCTTTTCAGTTTATAACTTCGACTTCCATCCATGCTTATGTGTTGAGTCACAATAATAGAACTACCATACACTTCTGGTTTAAATGCATCTTTACCTCGGTTTCTTAATGTTATTGAAACATCTGCGGAACTAAAATAAACATTAACTTAAAATATCTGAGTTTGAATCATTCAAAATAAAGAATTAGACTTTCCACCAATAGATTTTCAATTTCTTTTTAGGCCACAACCAAAAGTTAGTTGGGTATGTTTCATCCTAATTGTAGGTCAACAGAGAACTACCGTGGCACTGTGTTTGCATAGGAGAGTTTGAGCTCCAAAGCAGAAATTTCTATAGGCCAAACTGAGATGCATGCCCAGAGCTGTCTGAGCTATGTGTCTGGATCTAACCATGATACTAGACCTTTAACTTTTATGGGCACTCAGCTATAGTACCATGTAAAACATAACGTTAAAAAAGATGTTAAGTAGTATGTTAACAGAAAGTTTAAATCTATCTGAAAGGCTAGGATGTAGACTGGCTGTGCTGCAACAATTTTAGATGCTCTAATATTAGAGCAAAAGGCATTCCATTGTCTCTGGTCAACTCAGTGAAAAAGTAATAAATCAAATAGATAACTGAATTAGTACATAAGTCAACTTTCTACTTTGGGGCTGAGAGGAACATTAACAAACAGCTCTGGGTATCGGACAACCCATTCCAGACAAAAAGAAGGTTGCCACGGCAGAAGGGGATAAATAGGCTGCTCGAAGTAAAGGAAAGAGTTTAAAGAAAGTTCAGCACTTATGGGCATTCTTTAAAATATTTAAGTTATCTTAGAATTGACTACTGAGAGGAAAGGAAGTTTCTATTTATATAGCAGTTAAAGACTGACTAAATTTCAAATTAATTTAAAAAATTTAGTCATTTCAGATATCACACCGAAGTCCAACCTATTAATTTTTATTATTTTAAAACCACACATTTCTATATTGTTAAAAATGTTTCTCATCCTATAAAAGGCCCAATAAAGCAAAAAGGAAAACTAAGGATTTTGTAACTCAATGGACTAAACTAACTTTATCAAACTAACAGCCCACCTCAAACAAATAAATACACAGTTTCGCTTACGTCTCTCCATCTTTCACAAATACTTTCAAAGAGGATCCTCTGTTAGTTGTGGTAGCTTTTCCCCCAAGCCCAACAATAAGAGCAGTTAATACAGCACTCTTCCCACCTGAAAAAGCAAACAAGCAATCTTTTTATAAAACAGTACTATCTTCTATTTATACAATTCAATTACAGTGTATATAATTTTAGCCAAACCTGTACACATCTAAGTCAGACTAATAAACTGAAAATAGACTAAGAATATCTATTGTAAAATATATGATAGGCGCATACACCAACCATTCCAATGTTGGCAAAATATTACCACTTTTCCAGTTTTTATTCCACAAAAAACTTTCTTAGTTCAATGTATTCGAACTGAGTTGAAAAGAATATCCCTAATTTTGTCTCCTAATATGAACAAGTATAGGTCAAGTAGTTCATGTCCAAATTTGAGAAGTAATAATAGTGTTTGTGCATTTTGTTTTTTCAAGGACAGATTTTACAGAACAAAAAATTCAAAGATCACCATTTTAAGTATGAAAATAATAAGTTTCTCCAGTGTCCGCAATCCAAACATTGCAGTGCTACACTAGGACAGAACACACAAAGAACAAAAGTGATTAGAAATGCAAGCCAAGGTGACTAGTTATTTTTCTATGTATTGATTGTCCAAGCAGGTGAAATGCACAAGAAAAATTTAAATTTGTTTGTTTTACCTAACACACTTTAAATTGTGAATAAAGGACAGATAAACTTATTAAAAACCGGATTTGAAAAAACCCCAAACAAAACAAGAAGTCATGCATTTTAGCCCCTTGAAGGTAACAATGCGTTTAACAAGAGTTATTTTCCAGAACTTGAATGTGCAAGAGTTCAGTTCATACTGACTTTTTACCTCTATAATCACAAAATAATTTTCAGAGAACAAGAATTAAGACAAATCATGCACCAGATAAAGTTCTCAACTTTTGTACATTTTGGATCTATTCTGAAAGTAGTGGGTCTACCAGTTGCGTAGTATTTTTCTTTTGGACTTCTTGGTTTCTTGTCTTATCAGAATTCTGTTCTCCACTTGAAGAATATTTATTTTATACATATATAAACACTTGTTTTGGGGCATACTTTACAGATTTTTATAATGAACTTCCATAGACTCATAGAATCATAGGATTGGAAGGGACCTTGAGAGCTCATCTAGTCCAGCGCCCTGCACTCATGGCAGGACTAAGGATTATCTAGATCACCCTAACCGGTGTTTGTCTAATCCGCTCTTAAAAATATCCAATTATGGAGATTCCACAACTTCCCTAGGCAATTTAGTCCAGTGCTTAATTACCCTGACAGTTAGGAAGTTTTTTTTCCTAATTCCAACCTAAACCGCCCCAGCTGCAATTTAAGCCCATTGTTTCTAGTTACGTCCTCAGAGGTTAAGGAGAATAATTTTTCTCCCTCCTTCTTGTAACAACCTTTTATGTGCTTGAAAACTTATGTCCCTCTCAGTCTTCTCTTCTCAAAACTAAACAAACCCAGTTTTTTCAATCTTCCCTCATAGGTCATGCTTTCTAGATCTTTAATCATTTTTGTTGCTCTTCTCTGGACTTTCTCCAATTTGTCCATATCTTTCCTGAAATGTGGCGCCTAGAACTGGACACAGTACTCTAGTTGAGGCCTAATCAGCGTGGAGTAGAGCGGAAGAATTACTTCTCGTGCCTTGGTTACAACACTCCTGCTATTACATCCCAGAATTATGTTTGCTTTTTTTGCTACAGTGGTACATTCTTGATTCATATTTAGCTTGTGGTCCACTATGATCCCCAGATCCCTTTCTAAAGTACTCCTTCCTAGGCCATGATTCCCCATTTTGTACGTGTGCAACTGAGTGGTCCTTCCTAAGTGGAGTACTTCACATTTGTCCTTATTAAATTTCATCCTATTTACTTCAGATCATTTCTCCAGATCATTTTGAATTATAATCCTATCCTCCAAAGCACTTGCAACCTCTCCCAGTTTGGTACTGTCTGCAAACTTTATACGCGTACTCTCTCTGACATTATCTAAATCATTGATGAAGATATTGAACAGAACCAGACCCAAAACTGATCACTTCAGGACCCCACTCATTACGCCCTTCCAGAATGACTGTGAACCACTGGTAACTACTCTCTTTTCCAACCAGTTATGCACCCACCTTATAGTAGCTCCATCTAGGTTGCATTTCCTTTGTTTGTTTATGAGAAGGTCATGAGAGACGGTATCAAAAGCCTTACTAAAATCAAGATATACCACATCTACCGCTTCCCCCCATATTGTCCTTATTTTCCTTTTTATAGATGGCACTATATTTGCCCTTTTCCAGTCCTCTGCAATCTCTCTTGATTTCCATGACTTTTCGAAGATAATCGCTAATGGTTTAGATATCTCCTCAGTCAGCTCCTTGAGCTTTCTAGGATTATTTCATCAGTTGAGAACATTTTGAGTGGTAATTATGGCCTAAGTATGCTTGGAAGGATTAGATTTTTATAGGTAAATATTGATAAATGTCAAATTCATTGTATGCATACAAACAGACGAAAACATACTTCCATCAATAATAATCAAAATTTACAGGCAAAGAAAGAAAAATGCTACTTGAGAACTTAGTATATTTTGATATACGATGTTGACAATTTGTATTTTCATGGTTATAAAGCTTGAACTTTGAGTCTTAACCCCTGTTGGTTGTCTGATCTCCCCTCCATTGTCTTATCCCGCAGTATCCTACAACTGAAAATTTAAGTAAATAAAAATTGAAAAAATGATTAAAACTCAGTTTTGTGCAACTGTAACAATTTTAAATCGATAAAAATTAAAAATGCTGAAAAATATTATCCATCAAAATTATATATTGTTTAAAAAAAAATCATTCTGCCAAGCCTAGTGCTAAGTTAAAGAAATGGAAGCATGTCCTCTGGAATGATGGTCGAAGCATGAAGGGACAAAAACGTTTAGCATACGTAGCACATAAATACCTTGCAGCACTGACTACAACAGTGCCATGCTAATAATGCCCGTTCTCACTTTCAGGTGACTTTGTAAATAAGAGGCAGACAGCATTATCTCCTGTAAATGTAAACAAGCTTGTTTGTCTTCGTGATTGGCTGAACATGAAGTAGGACTGAATAGACTTGTAGGCTCTACAATTTTAGATTTTTTTTTGTTTTTGAGTGCAGTAACATAACAAACAAAAAAAAAAATCTAGCTTTTTAAGTTTCACTTTCAAGAGAAAGGCATTGCACTACAGCAGAGGTGGGCAAACTATGGCCCACGGGGCACATTTGGCCCGCAGAACCCTCCTGCCCGGCCCTCCAGCTCCCAGCCAGGAAGGCTAGCCCCTGGCCTCTCCCCACAGCCTCAGCGCGCCGTGCCACCAGCACTCTGGCCAGCCGCTCCTGTCAGGCAGCGAGGCTGGCTCTGGCCAGGTAGCAGGGCTGTGAGCTCCTACTGCTCTCAGCAGCATGGTAAGGGGGGTGGGAAGGGGGGTTGGATAAGAGGCAAGGAGTCCCAGAAGCAATCAGGGGATCGGGAGGTTGAATAGGGGGTAGGATCCCAGGGGCAGTTAGGGGTGGGGGTGTGGATGGGGTCAGGGCAGTCGGGGACGGGGAGCAGTTGGATGGAGTGGAGGTTCTGGGCAGGGGGGTGGTCATGGGATGGGGAACAGGGGCGGTTGGATAGGCATGGGAGTCCTGGGGAGCCGAATAGGGGTCAGGGCAGAGGACGGGGTGGTTGGATAGGGGGTGGGGTCCCAGGGGGCAGTTAGGGACAGGGGTCCTGGGAGGGGGCAGTAGGGGAACAGTCAGGGGGCGGAAAGTGGGAGGGGGCAGATAGGGGGAGGGGCCAGGCTGTTTGGGGAGGCACAGCCTTCCCTACCTGGCCCTCCATTCAGTTTCGCAATCCCAATTGGACCTCGGGCCAAAAAGTTTGCCCACCCCTGCACTACAGATTTCTATGAGGTGAACTGAAAAATACTATCTTTTGTTTATCTTTTTTACAGTACAAATATTTGTAATAAAAAATAATATAAAGTGAGCACTGTGCATTTGGTATTGTGTTGTAATTGAAATCAGTATATTTGAAAATGTAGAAAACACCCAAAAATATTTAAATAAATGGTATTCTATTATTACTAGTGCAATTAAAATTGCAATCATGATTTTTTTAATCAGATGACTAACACTATTAATTTTTTTAATCATTTGACAGCTCTAGTTATTAATATGATTATATATTTAATTACCCTAGCCACGTACAGGTTTATGATGTACCCTTCTTCTCAAATGCTGTTAGCTTTGTTTGTATCACTATGTACGCTACACAAGCAGAAGACAATACTAGCAATACTAACAGGGGAGAGCTCAGTTCCATCCCCACTCCTAATAAAAGTACAGAAAAGAGCACTGCACTTCAGGTTCTACCTGAAAGCAGCAAACAATCCCTTCAACATAAGACAATGAATCACTACTATTCGTACCTATATATTGTTCCCTACTGCAACACCACTAACCTCACAACCAAAGAAGCAAACATCCCCAAGAATCCTCAAGACACTAGATCAGCACCTAAACTCACACAACCACCCCAAATTAAAATAAAATGTCCTCCTGGGACACCATTATCACACTAACAGACTACCTCACCACAGTATAGAGTGCAAAGCTAGGACAGACTTTTAACCAATATAGAAGAATCAAACTATGCACTAGAAGTGGATAACTGGAAGACAAATGACAGTTCAAATCCAGAAAGGAGAAACAGTCATATGTTGGACATTTCAATAGAAGATAAGACATTTCCACAAATTACCAGAAAAGGTAAGGCTTTCTATGAAAAGGTGAGGAAAATAAGAAGCAGCTAACCCTGGGTAAAAGAAGTGCAACTATAGAGATAATCACAGTACATAGAACCTTGCAGCAGATCCAGAATGGATGACAAAACTCCAAACAGGTTATGAGGCTCAATCCTTGGCAGAATACAAACAACTTGACATCTTTACAAAGAAAAAGTAAAAGACAGTAACATTTTAAATTAGTATCTACTACTACTATATTCTAGTCACAATTCAGGTGAAAGTTAAGAAATACATATACAACAAAGAACGTTAATCAAAATTAAGTTTAAGTTGTTTTGATAACACTACATAACAGGTCACCATTAATCAATGTTGTACTGTACAAATTAAAATCACAACATACAGAAACCTCTATCTTGTTTAGCACTGAGACAAACGTTAATGAAAAATTTCAGAGTAGCAGCCGTGTTAGTCTGTATTCGCAAAAAGAAAAGGAGTACTTGTGGCACCTTAGAGACTAACAAATTTATTAGAGCATAAGCTTTCGTGAGCTACAGCTCACTTCATTGGATGCATCCAATGAAGTGAGCTGTAGCTCACGAAAGCTTATGCTCTAATAAATTTGTTAGTCTCTAAGGGGCCACAAGTACTCCTTTTCTTTTTGTTAATGAAAAAGCAGAAGTTTGTATAAATAATGATTTTCCTTTTCTGTAGTTAAAAAGACTTTTTAATGAACTTTGGCTCTAAATATTTAGGAACATATTCGGTTTAATTTTTGGATAAATTCCCTAAAAAATGCTCCTGACAGAGAAATGAGAAAATTAATACTTACTTCCATTGTTTCCAACCACAAAGTTTACATTGGATCCAAACTGAAAGGGCCCCAACATTGAATGGCACATGAAGTTCTTCAATTGGATGCTTTCAATTATCCCCACTTCCCCTGAAGTCTACAGAAATATCATGAAAATGACATAAATCAAACACAAAAGTGAGTCACGCAGAATGAGAAATTAAAATGAAAGCGTGGTGATAAAATGGCAGTGGTAACAAAAGTCATACTTTTGTAGCCAAAACAGGACAACAAACAGATGGAAGGGCTTTAGTGATGATGCATACAAATTACACAACAATATGAAAATGTATAGTTGGTGGTGTAATTCAGTCATAAGGTAGCATTAAATGCAAATAGTTATCAAAATCCTTCATTTATCAGAGATAGTTTTAGGGTACACCTACACTGCATACTCCTTTCCATGGCATGTAGAATATATACACCACAGACACCCCTCCAGCATGGGTATAAATAACAGTGCAGATGATGAGTCACTGCGTATATGAATAAAGACACTCCCTGAAGCCTGTGGGTACGTACCTGAGTATGTACCCTACAGGGCTCTCTACTTGCCCATACAGTCCCTACGTACACTGCCATATTTAGCAGTTTAGCGTCCTGCTGTTGGAGTCTTTCCCCACAGCAGGGAGGCAGTGGGGAAAGGCTCCAGCAGCTCCATGCTTCTGGGGACACATGAAGCTACACACAGCAGTCTGGATGCAGCCTGCTTTTCACTGTGAGGTGTAGGTACACAGGAGGTATGCAGTGTATATATAGCCTTAGTTTTTCCCCTTTAAGTTACCGAGTCATGAACATCTTACACAGCATGCTTTTATTATTTAGCTTCCATGTGGCAGAATATTCTTCATACACCATATAGATTTTTTTTTTAAAATAATCTTTACTCTTTTTAAACAACTTTCAAAGTTGGGAAGAAGGACCTGAATTTAGAAGCAGAAGGGATAATCCAGTGGCAAAATGCTGAAACATATTTTGTTAGAAAGTTTTTAGGGTAAAGCTAAAGCTTTTGGAATACATTTCTCTGCACTTTGTTTCCTAGAAACAAGTAAAGGTTTTAAGCATATATAAAGGCCACCTGCAACTTGAATTCTCACATCAGACAACACTGCATTTGAAAAGCATTTCTTCTTAAAGCATTTTTTCTTAAAATATTTATCTCACTATGACTCAACTAGAGAGCAATAACGATGGCATTCATCCTCATTTTATTTTAAATTACCACTTTACACACAAAAAAATTTCAAAAATATGATTCTATTTTGATGGTGTCACAAAGTATTTGGGATATGTTTAACAAGCTACAGTGGTTCCAACTGCTCCTTCCGGGTCACTCATTTATCTTTTAAATACTTCCCACCCGCCCCCTATTTTTGTGCAACATAAAATCACAACTTGTACAACAGGTTTTTGGATGACGAACCAAACATTTTATTTCCTTAACTTGGTTGCCTATGTTTTTTGCCCTCAGAAGTAGTCATTTAATATAATGCAACTGACTGTGGTTGCCAATGCAATTTATGATTTTAATTTTAAACCATGCTTAGTTGCCATGAGTATGTATTGCACAAATTATTAAAGTTGCATTTAAAAAAAGTAATCTTTACTGTCTATTCCAAAGGACAACTGGGGATTGTAACAGGCTGTAGAATTTATAAAAGGATCAAAACAGAATGCTTCAAGAAATTGTGTAACACGTGCGTATGAATCTGAGGAAGAGATCATTATGGTTGATAGCACCCTAAAATATTATTCCAGAAGAAAGAGGTTTCCTCAAATGTAGTAGAGGACAACTGAAGAAGACATGATAGAAACATCATTGGTAGCTTTATTTTCATATTGTTCCTTCTGCAGCCTACATGCAAGACCCTCCTGCTTTACAATCAGCCTGAGTCAAACAGCACTATATTTGTACCAGTTTGCTTATTTCCTCTTTTTTAAAACTACCATTTCTAACAAGACACACATCTTACCAACTGCGAACTGGAATTACTGTCAGACTGAAACTGTGAACGTTCTTCTTCATCAAGCTCATCATTAGATTCATCTGTGTATTCCTGTCTTGGCCTTTTGTGGAATCCAGGTTTTGAAAAGCTTTCCTCTTTTCTCTTACCCATAAGTACTGAAAAAAAAGTAGGGTAAATCGTAAGTTCCAGTTAGCTAAATGAAAAATATCTCAGATTGTAACACACAGGTCTATATCGACGTAAAAATATGAATGATCACAAAGAGCAAACTGACAGAATCTGCCCACTTTTGAAGCAATATTGACAAGTCCCAGTAAAACAAAGTGAAAATTAAGTCGGACAAAAAGAAAAAATTTTGAAAACCTAAAGCTGAGCAAACCCAGCAGAGAGGCATCAGTGCTGGTACAATTATGGTAATGATGACAATTGGACTATAAATGGATAGCTCCTATTCAACTTAGAGGTTTAATTATGACACTAACAAAGTACACATTGTACTGGAATTTATTTCTAGAGTACCAAAGTATGGTTAGCTCTACAGGAAGCATGGGAGAAAAAGCATGCTTCTGCATCAAAAAGTAACAATAAAGCTTCAATCATGCAAACACTCATGCACATTTTAATTTTATGCATCTATTTTATGGTTAAATTGGTGTTGTGGTAATACACTGCATAAATAATAAAGGCCAAGATTTTATCATGGATATTTTCAGGAAAAATCAGACAGGTCACGGGCAATAAAGAAAAATTAACGGAAAATACAAAAAATATACATGACAAAATGGGAAGCCGCTGGGCAGCTGCGGGGGTGGCTGAGAGCTCTGGGGACCCCTACCATTCATGGGGGCTCATAGCTCCAGGGTCCCCCTCCACCTACGGTTTGGAGCTCCAAGGGTCCCCTGCTCCCTGAGGGGGCCAGTGGCTGCGGGGATCCCCCTACCACTTGCAGGAAGCTACTGGGGTAATAATAATTCTAGCATGCTGTAATCAAGTAAAGATTAGGACTGAGATTTTCAAAGTTACCATTAATTTTTATGTGAACTGATCTGAAGAATTCCTTTAGGCACCTTTGAAAATCTCTCACTGTGTCTAAGAGACAAACAAGTGTCAAAATTTAATTATATGTTTTCCTATGGAAATTATAAGCAGTGAGTAAACTTTTAAGACTAACATTAATGAAAGGAAAAAAAAATAATAAAGCTAAACTGGTTAATTTTCATTACTAAGGCCTCATCTATTCTGGAGATTAGTTCTGATTGATTAATCAATGGACAGCAACCAGTGTCATGACCAAATTTTTCCTGCAGATATGGAAATATTAAAAAAGAAATTTATCTTTCCTTCAGATAGTAGAATACTTTAGTTCCCAAATGAAACGGTAACATGGACTGAACGATCATCACACTCTTCACTTCAGCCACTGTAATTGATGAACAGCAATTTAGAGTGGGTTTTCCTTGGGGAGGCAGAGGAAAGAGTGGAAATTCTCTCTCGTCACTCTTTTGTTACCAGAATTATTTGTTCATTGAACATTCAATAGCTGTCTTGCTACAGTATATTTCTTCCCCTCCCGCCCATATTTTTCTGTAGTGATCTTTCATCAAGTATAACAATAGACTATTCGCCTTCCTAGACAAATTGGAAGATTGGGCCAAAAGAAATCTAATGAGGTTCAATAAGGATAAGTGCAGGGTCCTGCACTTAGGATGGAAGAATCCAATGCACCGCTACAGACTAGGGACCGAATGGCTCGGCAGCAGTTCTGCGGAAAAGGACCTAGGGGTGACAGTGGACGAGAAGCTGGATATGAGTCAGCAGTGTGCCCTTGTTGCCAAGAAGGCCAATGGCATTTTGGGATGTATAAGTAGGGGCATAGCGAGCAGATCGAGGGACGTGATCGTTCCCCTCTATTCGACACTGGTGAGGCCTCATCTGGAGTACTGTGTCCAGTTTTGGGCCCCACACTACAAGAAGGATGTGGATAAATTGGAAAGAGTACAGCGAAGGGCAACAAAAATGATTAGGGGTCTAGAGCACATGACTTATGAGGAGAGGCTGAGGGAGCTGGGATTGTTTAGTCTGCAGAAGAGAAGAATGAGGGGGGATTTGATAGCTGCTTTCAACTACCTGAAAGGGGGTTTCAAAGAGGATGGCTCTAGACTGTTCTCAATGGTAGCAGATGACAGAACGAGGAGTAATGGTCTCAAGTTGCAATGGGGGAGGTTTAGATTGGATATTAGGAAAAACTTTTTCACTAAGAGGGTGGTGAAACACTGGAATGCGTTACCTAGGGAGGTGGTAGAATCTCCTTCCTTAGAGGTTTTTAAGGTCAGGCTTGACAAAGCCCTGGCTAGGATGATTTAACTGGGACTTGGTCCTGCTTTGAGCAGGGGGTTGGACTAGATGACCTTCTGGGGTCCCTTCCAACCCTGATATTCTATGATTCTATGATTCATTGGCAACTAAGATTTCAGTGGCTTCTCCCTTATTCCATCCTTTTCTAGTGATTTTACAAATAATTCACCCTAAAGGAAAGTTATAAATGGTGCACCAGAAATAGCCACTCTTTGTCCTAATGCTAAAAATAAACCCACATCACTTCTCAACCACACCTTGGCTCCAACTAGAAGAGTTTCCCATTCCTTCTAACCTTGTGTAATTGTCAATCCTAAAACTGTCACATATTGCCTATCTGGAAAGCACCTTAACACACTGTGAGTACTACAATAAACAAACATGGGAAACCTGGTTGCCTGGTCCCTGAAACTGTCCCACACAAAAATATACTACAGAGACCTGAAGACCAGGCTAACAGATCCCTCTGTTGCAAGGTACCAAGTTTTGTCCAATTACAGAATGGTTTCCAGATTTTGCAGACCACTTCCATTGGCCTGATCTAGTGTACAGAGACTATAGTTTACCATGCTGACCTGTACCGTCTCACTGTTTACACGTACTCTGTTGTCTTTAGCTTAAGGAAACAGAATTTAAGGGTTTCAGAGTAGCAGCCCTGTTAGTCTGTATTCGCAAAAAGAAAAGGAGTACTTGTGGCACCTTAGAGACTAACAAATTTATTAGAGCATAAGCTTTCGTGAGCTACATCCGATGCATCCGATGAAGTGAGCTGTAGCTCACGAAAGCTTATGCTCTAATAAATTTGTTAGAATTTAAGGGGTATCTATAAATATCTACATGGGGGAAAACATACAATAATGGGCTCTTCAGTCTAGCACCGAAAGATAGAACACAATCCAATGGTTGGAAATAGAAGCCAGATAAATTTAAGCTGGAAATAAAGCATAAATGTTTAAGGGCGAGCATAATTAACCACTGAGCAACTTACAAGGGTCATGGTGTAGTCTCTATCACTGACAGGTCTGAAATCAAGATTGGATTTTTTCTAAAGATAGGCTCTTACGGATACCGGTATTAGTACTAGGCCGTCCTGGGTTATGGTCACAGTGGTCACTTCTGGCCTTGGAAGCGACGCGTCTGTCTGTTTTGCCTAGTAAGCGCTTCTGGGCAGGGGCTGTCTTGTTCTGTGTCTGTCCAGCGCCGAGCACAATGGGCTCCCTGGCCCCCAGGGCTCACGAGAACCAGGATCTAGCTTAGTGGCACCTGGGGGTACCATGCAACGCAACAGTTTGTGATACACTGGGAAAAGTCACGTTAGCGTGACCACGGGTTTCCCACGGCCACCCAGGGACTGGGCAGCCTGGCCACCAAGGACGCCATCCTGACGCGCTGCCCAGCAGCTCCGCCGGGCGGCGAGCGGGGGGGGGGGGCGGCCTCAGGGGACCCCCCCTTCCATGGGGGGGGGGATTTGCCTGCGCCAGCTGCCGCGCCTGAGAGCCGCGCGCGCACCGCGAGGAGCAGCGGCTGCCCAGCCGCCCCGCTTACCTCGCGGGCAGGAGGGCGGGCTTGCGGAGAAGGAACAGCCGGTCTCGTTAGGATCCGCTTAGATTTTTAAACCCGCTCCCAGTCCCGGCGTTCGACTCCGCGCGGCGCTGCCCCAGCCCCAGCCCGGCTGCGGCCACAGGCACCGGCCGGAAAGGGAAAGCGGGCGTCCCCGGGCCTCCGTGCGCACGCGCGGCCCGAGTACTTCCGCGCCCCGCCTCCCTGCGGAAGTGGAGCCGCTTCCGGGAGAGAAGGTGGGAGGTTCCCGCGCCAAATACGAATCCGACGCCGGGACTGAGTGATCAGAGTCTGCAGAGTGGGACCCCCTGGAGAGTGGTTCGTTTCTCAGCCCCCACCCCGCCTGGGCTGTTCCCTCCTCCCCACCGCCCCCGCGATCGGTTCCCAGCCCCCCACCCCGCCTGGGCTGTTCCCTCCTCCCCACCGCCCCCGCGATCGGTTCCCAGCCCCCCACCCCGCCTGGGCTGTTCCCTCCTCCCCACCGCCCCCGCGATCGGTTCCCAGCCCCCCACCCCGCCTGGGCTGTTCCCTCCTCCCCACCGCCCCCGCGATCGGTTCCCAGCCCCCCACCCCGCCTGGGCTGTTCCCTCCTCCCCACCGCCCCCGCGATCGGTTCCCAGCCCCCCACCCCGCCTGGGCTGTTCCCTTCTCTCACCTCCCGCCCCCGCGATCGGTTCCCAGCCCCCCACCCCGCCTGGGCTGTTCCCTCCTCCCCCACCGCACCGGCGATCGGTTCCCAGCCCCCCACCCCGCCTGGGCTGTTCCCTTCTCTCACCTCCCTCCCACCCCGCCCCCGCGATCGGTTCCCAGCCCCTCACCCCGCCTGGGCTGTTCCCTTCTCTCACCTCCCTCCCACACCGCCCCCGCGATCGGTTCCCAGCCCCCCACCCCGCCTGGGCTGTTCTCTCCTGTCACAACCACCCCACACACACACACACACACACACATAAACGCAACCGTGTTCGGTTCCCAGTCCCCTCCCTGCCTGGGCTGTTCCTTCCTCTCTGCGTCCCATCCCCCACTAGTTCTCCTCTTCCCCCCCCCCCCCACCCCGGCTCGGATCCCTTCCCACACTCACTCTCCTGACACCAAGGTCACATCCTGGGCTTCCTAAAATATCCAACCCTGTGTTACATCCGAGTTGCTCCTGCTTAGCATCCTGGGGATGTGTGTTTATATTCGGAACCCAGCAAGACTGTTACCTGCTTCCCACTGTGGGGACCTAACCTCCAATCCTGGCCTTGCCTGGCTCTGTTTGTTTGTGTTTCCTCCACTGCCTGCCCCTGCCCCAAAGATCCACACTACAACTCTCCTCTTCCCCACCCTGCTGCCATTGCACCCCAGAACCCAGTACAGGAGCCCTGGATGCAATGTAGCCTATAGTCCCCCAAGAACCTAGTATGAGGAGTGAGCTGCAGCAGTTTAGTGGGGGCCCACCAGGGTTATGAGTTGACAGCTCCTCCATGGATCCAGAAGCACGGGTACCTGTATCTGATGCAGTTCACAGAATTCCCCAACACCTGTCCTTTTTGCAGCAAGAGGGAGACTGTTAGTGCACATTTGCATAGAGCAGAGGTCCCCAAACTGTGGGGTGCACCCCCTTAGGGGGTGCATCGGAACATTTGGTGGGTGCAGCAGGGCCGAGACCAGCTCCCGCCCGGGGGGGGGAGGGAGATTGTGCAGAAGCACCACCCAGCTCTGCTCCCAGCCCTGGCTATGGCTCTGCACCCGGCTGCAGCCCCCCACCATGGCCCAGCTGCAGCCCCAACCTTGGGCTCCTTACCTGGTCTGTGTCCCCCTGCCCCTGGAGCCACAGCCTCCTGGGGGGGACAGACAGCAGTAATGGGGGGCATGACCCTGAAAAGTTTGGGACACTCTATTCCAATGGTCTTGAGGGGCTGCAACCTGATGAACTTCCTACTGAGGTTCTGGCTGCACTTTTCCCCACACCTCATTTACGCACACCCCATCCATGTCCTCAGAAAGTCACAAGACCTTGCTGTCAGCCTCCTGGCACTGGTGTCTCTATGACTGTGAGGCTTATTTCTGGTCCTTTGTCTCATACCTCCAAGCAAAGTTCCTTGGGCAGTGTCCACTGGCTCCCTAGACACCTTTGAGGAGCAGTGTGCACTGTTGAGTGTTCTCTGCTCTATTTCCTGTTCCAGTTCCCTGCTTTTTAACTTTTGACCCTCCCTCCATTCTTGTTTGTTCATTTGTTGCCCCAAGACTTCAGTTGTGGCCTGGGTGAGTGGACAGACCTTTAGTTCTGGGTGGGCCATCCCAGTACCCACGATCATAGGTGCTGACTCCATGGGTGCTCTGGGGCTGGAGCACCCACAGAAAAAAAATAGTGGGTGCTCAGCACCCACCAGCCCCAGCTGTTTGGTGGCACTCTGAAACAGCTGATTGTAGGCTGGGGGAGGGCAGTGAGCAGGTGAGGGCCTTGGGGAGGGAGCAGAGCAGGGGCAGGAAGAAGCAGAGTGAAGGTGTGACCTGAGGGAACGGGGTGAAGTGGGGGTGGCCCTCAAGGCAGAGTGGGGGTGGAGCACCCTGGGGGAAAGAAAAACTCAGTGGCTATGCCCACAATGGGTTCAGGATTTTAGTGGTTCTCTTCCCTTCCCCCCTCCAAAATCCACTAATGCTGAGAATACACATGGATTGGTAAAAGTATTGGTATTTTAAGGGCAGATGTAGCATTGCATGCAGCCTAACCAGCTAGTAGCATGGAGACTTAATGGTTTTATTCTTGTGTTTTACTTACAGAAAGAAAGAATTGCAAGTATTTAATCTTGTGCAACGTGTCTTTATATTTGAAGAGTAAGACTAAATTATATAGAATGTGTTTTGTGTTTCATTTCATAAAACTTTTTCACTCTTTTGTCCCAGTGAAAACAAGGGGGTATCCCACAAATGGAATAGCAGTGGGTGAAGCACTTTGGGAGCTTAGGTGTGTTGGCAAAGTGGTGTGATGATATCTCAGGACTTGGAATACCGGTGAGGATTGTAGTTCAAAAGAAGGTTTCAGAGTAGCAGCCGTGTTAGTCTGTATTCACAAAAAAGAAAAGGAGTACTTGTGGCACCTTAGAGACTAACAAATTTATTTGAGCATAAGCTTTCGTGAGCTACAGCTCACTTCATGGGATGTTGCAGAACTCTCCCGTGTGGGGAGATCTCAGTATGGGAAGGGCAGGGAAACTGTATTGCAGAATTGAGGTGCATTGGCCAAGATTTCTTGGATAAATTTGCATAGTCAGATGACCTATCTAAAGCAAACCATTAATTGTCATCAGCTTTAAATTCGTTTACTCATTTTAAGTACTCTCTTTGTTTTTGTTGAGTTAATTGTAATAATGTAAAATGTTCATTGTTTGTAGACTTACTGTCTCTAAAGTTTTAAAGGCTGGTTTACAAGTATAGATCCTGGACCTGATGTCAGTGACTGTATTGCAATTCACTTTTGTGGAAGCCAGACCAATTCCCTAAATTTTGTTGTTCTTTTTGTTATAACATGAAGTGTTTTAGGGTGATTTACAGACTTACAGGAAAAATAAGGTCCTGCTGTGAAGATGTAACCTTCTCTAAGATATAGAAGGTGGGATGGGAGATTTGGTATAACTAAGGCCCCTGAAATAAAATCTGTTCAGATGCGTCTTTGCAAAGAGCCCCATTCAAGACAGTACAGCTTTCTGCAAGATGGATTAGCATCTAAATCATTTAAATGACAAAAATAAAATAACCTCAAAATTTATTATGGTACGTCTACGTACTTCAGCAACTAATATACTTTGAACTATGGAAAGGAAAAATCACTTCCCTAGTTATAAATTAATATTTTACTATGGTGTTGAGAAACATTGACTTATTTTATTTTTCATTTTTGAGTTGCCTTAGCCACATTTTTGTCTATATAGCTACTTCTGCATGTGTGTAGAATTAGAAATACTTTTTGATGCATTTATCCTCCCTTTGCATTAATACTGATGTGCTATGTCATCATAGTACTAATAAACCAATTAACACAAAGGTTATAGGAAGCTATATAAGAAACGTAGACTGATTTATAGGCAACAAATGGTAACATCAAAAGGGCTTTTTGCTAAGTGTTATCTCGTTCACCTCCCAAAAAGCTGAAAGTCCCAGTTAGGTGGTAAGAAGGTTAATTTTCCCCCTGCAGAGTGCTCTGTTCAAGGCTTTCTTCTATCTTTTAAAGGTAACTATTGGAAATAATAAAATATTATGGTGGCAAAAAAGAATACTTCCGTGTAGTTTTAAAGCATCTTTTATCTGAGTAAGTATATACTGTTGAGGCTACAACTTAGCAAATGAGTGTCTCTGAGGTCATGTCTACACAGCAACTACCCCGTACCAACTGCCCCGTACCAACCACTCGATCTTGGGCTGCAGGATTCTTTCATTGCTGCGTAGGCTTCTGGGCTTGGGCTGGAGTCTTGGTGCTAGGACCTTGCAAGGTGGGATGGTCCCAGAGCTTGGGTTCCAGCCCAAGCCCTGAAGTCTGCACAGTAGTGGAACAGCTCCGTAGCCCCAGTTGGCTGGCACAGGCCAGCCCCGGGTGTCAGCATAAATACAGCAACTAGAGTGGGAAAATATCTCGGCTTCCTGTTTCTATTCTCTTGCCTGTGCTGTTCACAACATCAGATTTCTTACAGTGCAAGAGGTAGCCCAACACACACCTTTTTTTTTAAACAGATTTGCACTCAGGGCCACTTAATTTCTTACAATGCCTGTTCTGGTATATAAAACTTCAGAAGCATAGATATGCCAATGTACTTGATTTGTATTACTAGATACTTTCCAAATGCCCATCGGACACAAAAATGGTTAATATAAGTCATCAGCTCTTTACTAGCCAATTAATTAACATCTGGGATTTCCCAGCATTTAGAAGCTGAAGTTCTTAAATCCTTAGAGAAAGGTAGCCTACATTGTTGCTAAGGGGATAGTTTTCTTGCCAGATGCAATACTACAACTTAGCAGGCATGCGCTTTTTCTCTTGTTAAATTTATCTGTTTGAAAAATTACATTGGGTCCCACTGCAAAGCAACTGGTCACCTTACCATTCTGTTTATGAAAAGAAACAGCAGCCTTTGGGCTTCAAAAGCCATCAGAGAAGCCCTTTGCTCAACAGCAAAAGTATCAATATCCAGTAATAAACTAAAGCAGAAATCTTTCAAAGGTCAAACAAGGTAACATTTCCAAGCTTGGATTCTTAAAGGTAGGAGCGTAATTAAGCGATCTGATTGGGGCCAGGGAACAAAGGTGCTTAATCACCCAGAGTGAGTGATTTCCCCAGAAACCTACTTCAAAGGAAACTGTATGTGCTCTGCACTTCTGAAAATCAGGCCACTTATTTGAGTGAATTAATACAGATTTAGGTCCTGCAAATTCCAGAGGCATGGACCATCTACTGGGAGAATGTAACCCCTGAAAACCAGTAGTGAGAAGTCCTTCAATTAGAACAACTTGTAATTCCTGCAATGAGAGCAAGAGAAATAATTGATCAATTTGCTGAATCCCAGGTACTTAGGGTGTTATACTTCTTTGTTAGTGTTGCATTAACACTGTTTCTCTGATACCCCTTTTCTGTGAAAGCCACATGCTCAAGAGGTTGCTAGATGGCAGCATTCCTCATCTGTATCCAAACTTCTCTGCAGTTGTCTTCCTATTTGATATGATTTTGACCTACAGTGTCACGATTTGCTCTCGAAAGTAGCGCAAAACTCTTTTAAGCACAATCTTTTTTCTTAATGTGACAATGTAAGCTGATTGCTGTATCATTTCTATGAGAGATTTTCTTATTTCCAAAGTAAAATAGACACATTCATAAACCATTAACAAAAGTGATTTAAAAAAAATCCAATTTCTATTTAAGTCTATTTCATATTGAAATGTAGAGAAATAAACATAAGGAAAATGTATTCCTTCTCCTTCCAAGAGGAATAGATTGGTGTTGCGGTGAAGCTCGCAAAGAAGCAGGGTAGAGATAAAAGGCTGATCTTTTAAGAGTGGCAGGGGATGAAAGTGAGAACAGCACTGGAAAGGAAGGTCAGTCAAGGCTGAAGGGGATGGGAAAGAGGAGGAGAAAACAGAAAGAAAAGGAAATCAGATTACAGGAAGGAATGGGGGAGGGATTCAGGGAAGGAAGAATTTAGAGTCATAAGCAGAGAGTCAAAAGAAATGTATCCCACTTAATATACTGGGGTAGATCCTCAGCTTGTATAAATGATCATAGCTCCAGTGTGGAGCTGTGATCACTTCCATCAGCTGAGGATCTGTTCCAGTGTCTTTCTGGTTGTGGACAAAAAGCATTATTTCCATAAAAGTAATTCCCAGATGTTAGACAGAAGTGAGAATGTCAAGAAGAAATAAAGGAGCATGAATTTCAAACTGTCTCACCCTCAGTTTTGGAATAGAAAGGAATAGAAATGGAATGTATCTGTGCTCTTTTCTTGTAGTTGAACAGAAATATGTTTATCCATAGAAATCTGAATTTTCTGTGAGAAATGATTGGGGCAGTAGATGCTCAGTTATCATGGAAAGTGAGAAAGAGGTACTTCAGATGTAGATGAAAATGATTTCTTAAACTGGACATCTTTACCATTCTGTTCAGACAGCACTGTAGCCTGTTTATAATAAAAAGTTGTCCTACAAGGAGCTCATCCATTAAACAAGGGGTTTATAAACTGAAATCTCTAAATATTTGGATGGCTTGATTGTTTCATTCACTTAGTCCAGTAGTTCCCAAACTTGTTCAGCTGCTTGTGAAGGGAAAGCCCCTGGCGGGCCGGGCCGGTTTGTTTACCTGCTGTGTCCGCAGGTTCGGCCAATCACGGCTCTCAGTGGCCGTGGTTCACTGCTCCAGGCCAATAGAAGCTGCTGGAAACGGCACAGGCTGAGGGACATACTGGCCGCCGCTTCCAGCAGCTCCCATTGGCCTGGAGCAGCGAACCGCAGCCACTGGGAGCCGCGATCGGCCGAACCTGCGGACGTGGCAGGTAAACAAACCGGCCGGCCCACCCAGGGCTTTTCCCGCACAAGTGGTGGAACAAGTTTGGGAACCACTGACTTAGTCATTAACATTTATTTTTAGAAGTACTTAGAGCACTTACTTCCTGCCCCCCCCCAAAAAAATTGCCACATTCCATATTATGAGCTGTAAACTTTTGTTTTGATCAGTCTTTACAGCTGATGCCCTCACTTTGGCAAGGAGGAATTAAGGACAATGGGAGTGACTAATCTATGGCAGATCCTGGAGCCTGTGAAAGAACATGTTCATCTGAGAAGTCTCAGGGGGAAAACCCTTGCTGTTGATTTAAGTCTGTGGGTGTGTGAGGCACAGACTGTTAAAAAGATGATTGGAGTAGTCACCAAGCCTCATCTTAGGTACAGTATCTTTTTTTCCTTTTCCCCTTTTTTTTGGGTGGGTAACTGTAACCGGTAAGTGTTTGAATCTGTATGATATAGTTTGCTCGTTTGGTGCTATGCTCCCAGAGTTATGCCAAGGTACTTCCAAAATCCATGGTAGTCCATATTACCATATAGTTACTTACCTGTACAAAGACTAGCAATACAAAATAGTATGAAATCTTTTCTAATGTTTTTGTGTATGTTTTCCAAATGACAGCTATAGAATCTTTTTGGGTGGATGGAGGAGCATTGGGGTAGGGCTGTAATCCAATTGTCCTTAAGGTGTTTATTTTACTGTTTTTTTTTCCCTTGGTTTGAAACTGTGTAGGTTTCATTATGAAGTTCTGACCAACATGAAATTTCCATTTAGTGTGCACACATCAGTTGTCATGTGGCTTAATTTATAACTAAATTTTTCAGTGAAATTATTTACTTTGTTAATACAGGAATCTATTTTTTCGAATCTCTTCTTTAACCTCAATGGAGATCAAATTGGTGTTTGTGATGGAGGGGGATGCCCCAAAGCTGAAAGCAGAAACAATCAGTAAGAGGAATGAGCTCCGCTATGGGTCTTCGAAAAAACCTAGGGCTGCAAAAACCGGGAGATCCTATTTTAAATCCATTTTAAAAGAGGTGAGTGGTAGAGGAATTTCATTATTTGTGGTATTAGAGAATGGAGAGGGAGGAAAAAACATTTTAAAAAAAGGGGGGGGGGGAATTTACAATAAATCTGACAGAGAAATGACTCCACACAGATTTTTTCAATGAGATTCTACCCCTGCCCCCCAAAAAATTTGAATCACTTTGAGATTGGATATAAATCCTGTAATTTGTTAAATTAAAAGTTTATGAACCCCCTTTTTTGTGACGTTCATATAAACTTCTTGGGGCAGTGTGTTCCCATATCTACGTACAGCATTGAACACAAAGATGTCACTCACTGCAGAATGATCATTTGAATTAGCACATGTAAAAATAATTATGCACACTCTGGAATCTACGCATTTAGTAGTCTCCCCAACTATGCAAATTTCAATACATTTTTATTAAATCCCAAGCTATGCATATTGACAGTAAATCCTAAGTAAATATAGTGCCTGTTAATAGTTCTAGGTTGACAATGCTGGAGACTCTTCTCTAGCTAAGCACACAATAGGCATTATGCAGGTAGTGTTGGTACAAGCTCTCTTCACCATTCTTTGGATGCACCTTAAACCTGACTTACTCTATTCCATTCCTTAATTTCTTTGCTGATCCTGGTAAGAAGGTTGACTATTGTGGTGATTTTGGCATCAGGACACCCATCCATTTGAAAGTAGATTGAAATTCTAGCACTTCTTCAACAGCCGTTGCATGACAAGTCGCTCCAGTCATTATTGATTTGTGCTGGATTCAGACCAGTGATTATGAGGTAAAAGGCTTTGTATCTCATTACCAATTTCTCAAGCCATCTAATTCCTCAAAGCCTTTTTACTTTTATATTTTTGATTACTTACCTAATAAATATATTTGTGTTGTATAGATCTGTGTATATGTCTCTAAAGCAGGGGTTTACCTTTTTCTTTCTGAGGATCCCCAAACATGCTGTAAAAATTCCACAGCCCGTCTGTGCTGCAGGAACTGTTTTTATGCATATAAAAGCCAGGGCCAGCATTAGGGGGTAGCAAGCAGAGCAACTGCTCAGGGTTCCTTGCCACAAGAGGCCTTGTGAAGCTAAGTTGCTCAGGCTTCAGCTTCAGCCCAGGTCTGAGGCTTTGGCTTTCTACCTTGGGACCCAGAAAGTCTAATGTTTGGCGGACCCCTGAAGCCTGCTCACGGCCCCCCAGTGGGCCTCGGACTCCTGGTTGAGAACCACTGCTCTAAAGCACCTAGCATGCTTTTGGTCATTACATAAATAACACAATAGACTTCTTTTCTAGCCTAGATCTGTGAACCAGGCAAATAGCCATGTGTCATAAACATACAGCTAAGGGTACCATAAAATCCCTCCTTTACCTGTAAAGGATTAAGAAGATCAGATAACATGGTTGGCACCTGAGCAAAAGGACCAATAAGGGGAGAAGATATTTTCAAATCTATGGGGGAAGGTTTTTGTTTTGTGTCTCTTTGTGTTCTGTCCTGGACAGTGAGGAGCCAGGGCAGGGAAAACACATCTCCTAAAGCCATACCTGACTAAGCATCTAAGATTACAAATTGTAAGTAATAGAAAGGAAATGCATTAGATTATCTTTTGTTTTAGCTTGTGAATTTTCCCTAGGCTAAGAGGTAGGTTTATTCCTGGGTGTTTTTTTTTTTGTAACTTTTAAGTTTTGCCTATAGGGGAATCCTCTGTGTTTTGAATCTGATTACCCTGTAAAATTACCTTCTATCCTGATTTTACAGAGGTGCTTTTTTTACTTTATTATAAAGTTCTGCTTTTAAGAACCTGATTGGTTTTTAGTGTCCTAAAAACCCAAGGGGGTGGTCTGTGCTCACCTTGTTTACTCTCAAGCTTCCCCAGGAAAGGGAGTGAAGGGTCTTGGGGGGGATATTTTGGGGGAATCAGGAACTCCAAGTGATCCTTTTCCTAAATCTTTGTCTAAATCACTTGGTGGTGGCAGCGATACCATTCCAAGGACAAGGAAGAATTTGTGCCTTGGGGAAGTTTTTAACCTAAGCTGGTAGAGATAAGCTTAGGGGGTCCTTCATGCAGGTCCCCACATCTGTACCCTAGAGTTAAACTTAGTTAGCTGTGAAAATGTTTGGTGAGAAATGTATTTAACTAGGTTGAAAGAACCAAGGTTGCAGCACAAATAGCTCTGTCAATCTATATGGAAGTTTTTGTTTGTTGATATCTTTCGTTACTAATTCCTCATTTCCTTAGTGTTTAGCTCTTTCTTTGCTCTCATATCAAAATAATGTACTACATGATTGCTTGTGGCATGAAACAATACATGACAATATCAATTTGCATGTTGAATTTGTGGGCCTTGGACCACAATGACTACTGTCCTTTTAAGTAACATTGTAGAGCTATTAGTAACTTGGGAGATACTAATTGGGAGATTCCCACTTGTTCGCCAGGTTTCTTTTGTAATTGAAGTAAACTGTACTTCTATAAAGTTTTTGATAGTGTTGGAAAAGTACTTTTCGAACAGGAATGAAATGAGAGAAGACATTTTATTTGCTTTGTTTGCTCGCTCTTCAAGGGCATGATCCAAAGCCCAGTGGATTTCAGTGGGTTTTGGATCTGGCATCAGATGAATAACCTGAATAAAATATATTAATATTGTCAAGCTGCTTGGAGTGAGCTATACTCCACTAAGACAGCAATTCTTACAATGCCATTTTTGTGTTTTTGATTTGTTAAAAATCCTGACTTGAAGAGAAGCCACCATAATAATTCAGTACAGTAACTTCAGGTAGTTTGCACACAACACTTCTACAAAGATAACCTTCCTTTTCTGCTGTTCTGACCATGATTTCCCTTGGACCCCTACCTCATTCATGCACATGCACAACTTTATTGCATCTATGGATTGGCTCCTCTGTTCCTCTGCACATTCCCATCTATTACTTTTCCACTTAAGCTATGGCTGTAATTACCCCAGAGATGTTATGTGATCATGAATGGGAGGGGATGTGGATCCCTGTGGCACTTCATGGATCACACCTTAATGATGAAAGTTTAAGAAGTCCTGTTTCATACTTTGTCTTGCCAATGCTCCACCCAAGCTTTGCTCACTGTCTATTTCTGTGCCCCTTTCTGCACAGAAGCCTCCTAAGCAAAGTATGCCAATCCTCCAGCCTCTCTCCTTCAAAAATCTGATGAGCCTATCTGATCTGCAAAGTGTTTTGGCAGGAATGAGCACTAATCACTCTGTGTGTTTAGTACTGGGAAACTGAACATAAACCATGTTCCTACTCACTATAAATTATAAGTTAGTTCAGTCAAGGATCTATTCTTCATTTGCAATGCCAGATGTATTGCAAAGTGACACGTACAATGACAGTACTACATTGATGATAATAATAATGATGGCCATTGCAGACATACACATGACCCTGGGGACCATTTAGAAAAAATGGTTAATCATAAAAAGGGATAATTGAAGATTCAATCTCTGTCTTCTCTTGAATATTTTTGTTTTTTTAGTGCCTTGAAATGTTGGAGTGTTTAGGATTACCTTGGGTTCAAGCAGCTGGTGAAGCGGAGGCGATGTGTGCTTACCTGAATGCAAATGGATATGTGGATGGCTGCATTACCAATGATGGAGATGTTTTCTTGTATGGAGCTCAAACAGTTTATAGGAATTTCACCATGAATGCAAAGGTACTGTGTTAGGTTTTTTGGAGTCTTTTTTCCTTCAGACTACTTCACTCGCATTATATTGCTCAAATAAATGTGAAGCACCATAAATATTTTGAACAATTAAGTGGGTATCTGTTAGGGCTTCTCCCTCACCCCTCCCTTGATTCTTGTCAAACAGACAGAAAGTGGAAGACCAGAATCCAAAGTGCAGGAAATGTAATGGTTATTGGGGTTAATCAAGCAAGTATATCCATAGCTCTGTACACTGCAGAGCTTTTCCCCATTCCTTTTTCCCACCTTCTCCTCCTTAATTATATCTGTAGTGCACACCGCTGGTCCCACCCCTTACAATTTATGGTCATGCTCCATTTTGGAGGGTCATGAGTCTTGAGGGCTTTGGTACCACCTCTTTTGTGCCTCATCGGAGGGGTAGGGAACGAGGTTGTGTTTCAGCCAGGGTCATGATTTCTTTCTCTTTTTAATGTTTCTTATGCCACCCCTCCTTGCCCCTCCCAACTGGTTGTTTGTCCTTGCCTTGCGATAGGAGTTGAGGCAGTTGTACATACTAAACTCCCACCAAACCCAGCAACACTTTAACTCACTTCCTTATCTTTTTACATTGTGCTATAAATCCCATCTGGTTGGTGGCAAATGCAACACAGTGTCTTTGTTCACACATGTTGGTAAAAATATCAAAAGTCAAACAGGCAAACAAAACCCAAAATTTTATTTCAGGCAAATATACAGGCCTAAATACTATATTAACATCACTAACAGTATTATACTTTTGTCTTCCTGTATTTGGTCTTGCTTAAAATCTCTGTTTTTATACAGCAGACTTGCTTTGCTTGATTCGTTAGTGTTCAAGCACTGAATGAATAAGAAAAACAGCTGAGTTAATTTCATATTTGTTATTCATCTGCTGTCTGTTTAGGTTTTCTATTACATGAATTCTTATGTGACTTAAAGCTGTAAATTTTCTACAGGACACAGCCCTGCAGTGACAGTTGTGTGCCTATAGGAGCAACAGGTCTATGGGGTTAAATAAATGCAAATTCACTCATTTGCATCTTACATACAAATTAAAATGTGTAACACTTTCACACTTGATAATGGCTACTGCTCCTCAAATCAAGCACTGATGATGCCATGTCTTGTATGTCTGAATAATAAGCTATGGTATGAGCAGTCCAAAAATGAACGTATCCGATAAAGCAGGCCACCTATTAAAATTATGGATACATTAGGAATGTAGTTTGATACCACCCTGGGAGAAGACAGAACAAATAACTTTGTTGTGCACTCTTCTATAGTATGCAGAGAGATGAATGCTAAGTCTAGGGCATCAAGCAAGTGCGGTAGCAAATGGAGTAAAGATGAGAGTTTTAAATGTATCCTGGTATGAGAAACTGTTGTTCAGCTAAAAAAAGTGCTTGAATATTAGTGAGAACTAATGGAACAAGGAGAGGCAGAGCTGGGAGCACATAATTTACAAAAATAAAATGGTGTAGGGTAATTTGCTTGTGTTCATTTGTCTATATATGTGTACAGAGTAAACTAGAGCCCAGTTTTCAAAGTGTGATGCTTTAAATTAGGTGTTCAAATCAGCATTAAAATGGGTATTACTGTAGTTGTCTAAATATCTGTCGAGGTGCCTAAAAAGTTTGAAAATTGGGTTATAATTTTTTTTTAGTTCAGATACTTTGATAGAAGTCAATCCTGACTTCCTCCTGTTCATCCATCCTTTGCAGCTTCAGAGTGTTCTTTTGTAATTCTATAAGCCTAGGATGTTGGTTAAATTTCTAATCCTTGATTAATTATTTTACTTAAAAACAGTTACATTTGTATGTAGATTTTGAAAGCTGCAATTCTTAAAATCATGTGGTCAGTCTTCAATATAGGATGATATTTATGTCAGTCATACTTTGTGTAAGCAATGACAAATGACTTGGTCTCTTCTATGCTAGCCGTTGAACAACAGTAGGCCAAATTGCTGTTAACCTGTGTCAGCAGCAAGCCAATTTGCTAGTCACCTGTGGTCCTGCCTACACTATTCCCAGCTGTAATATTTTTCTTGCAGGACCCACATGTTGACTGCTATACAATGTCCTCTATTAAGGAGAAACTGTGTTGTGACAGAGAGTCTCTGATAGGGCTAGCAATTCTTCTCGGTTGTGATTATCTTCCGAAGGTGAGTAAGCTGCAAACTAATTATTTACCATATTCCTGTGACTTCTATTGTCAGAACATACAGTACCAATTAAGGTTTGAGCATGTATAAAAACATATGAAATGCATGGTGGACTACAGACTTCTAGCTGAGGAAAGTACCTTAACTCATACTGTAAAGGTATTTTCATAATACTTTGTACTGAAGATTAATGTTGGCAACTCTGTGAGATAGGTAAGTGTTATCATTTACAGATAAGGAAGCTAAAACAGACGTTTAGATGGCATGTAACAAATATGTGGAAGAGCTGGCATAGGCAAGTAGGAGCCTATTAGAACTTTGAGCTCCCAGTCCCACAGTTAATCCATTAGATTATGCTGTCTGTCCACACTGTGGCTGTAACTATGCTAGTAATAAGTATATTTGAAAATGGGGTAGTCAAGAGTATGTTTATGGAAAGCACAGTTGCAAAGTGATTGCTGGTAGACTTTTCTAGACACTGTGGATGTGACCAAAATGCATGGCTACGTTTAGAAATTGGGGAGTTAACCACTTCTGCTGCAGGGTTTAAAGAAATGTCTACTGAATGCATTTGTCTGGTGTGACCAGACCAGCCTGACACTGCATGTCCTGACATTTGTTGGAAACTGCTGCTTGAATGCATGCAGAGAAAGTTGAGAGGAAATAAGTCTCGGTTTGTAAGTACTGTTGCTCTTGACTAGAAAAAAAATGAGCTGAAATGGAAGCTGCCAGTTAAGGTTGATGTGCACTACTCTTTGCAAACTATGGCAATGAGCACCTCATTATGAAGCTGTTATGATGTTTAGTCTACCCCTCTGCTTCTTCATTCCAAGTGAAGTGCAGTGATTCCAAATCCAGTTTACCAGACTAAAATCTCATTTGCGTCTGCTACTTCCACTCAACCAAGAATAGCTCTTGAGTTGTTCTAAACCCTAGTCTCTCAAATATGCAAGATTATCCTTTTGAGAGCTGAAGCTCTGTTGCAGATTAGAATGTATTGAGTTACATAGCAGAGGCATATCATTCAACAGGAAGGTGTAATATGTCCTACAATATCTGTTTAATTTAATTTGCACATATTCACTAATCCCACTCTAACAAAGTCATTGGGAATTTTGCCATTGACATCGAGGCTCAGGATTAATTCCAGAGCAAAAACTCAAATAGAGAGGTTCTCCCCCTCCTCTGTAATGTTCCTGCAATATATATATATATATATTTATATTTTTAAGGCAAGTGTTTCGTGTACTACTTTCTACTCTAGACCAAGCCTTAAGAATAACTTATAAAATTTCCAAAAGAAAATGACTTTTGTTCAAGTTGATGGTGTCTGTAAATCAGGTGTTTAAAACCTTTTTTGAATCACCCCACCTGAGCTCCTTTTTGAAAAGAAAGCTTGGAGCCCCTTCTCCCCAAAATAGCGAGAAGGTACTGCCACCTAGCACTCAATGTTTAGATGGCATTGTTTGTTCATATTAGGGGGGTCAAGCACCACAAGTTGCAACACCACTCACTCAAATTTGGTCCCGCCACCCCTCTGTCAAGACAGGCCATATTTGAGTGAGTGGCATTGTGACCTCTGGTGCTTGGGTGTCTCAAACACTTTTACTTTACTTACTGCATTATTAAAAGGCTTGTTTTGCCTTACCTAGAAACTTTGACATACCTCACACCCTGCCTGAGAACCTCTGCTTTGAATCATGGAGCATCAATCATCTGCAGGGCCTCTTTGGTAGACAACTTTGACTTTTTTTTTTTTTTTTTAAATTTAATTGTCTCAAGTGAATAACAAACAATTTTGCTATATGCACTGGTGTATAGTATGCAAAGACCAAGATTAAGTTATGGGAATCAAATGAAGAATTTGAGAATCAAGCAGTGGATATTTGTGTTGTTGGAAGGGACTGTCCAGGAGAGGATTTCCTTTTCTTAATGAAGTGCTTTGCAGGCAAAAAGAAAACGAAAGGAAAAACAGAACACTCTGATTTAATAAATAGTACGATGGACTGGGAGCTTCTGAAATACTGGGTTCTTATGTGGTTCTGAAGTGAGTTGGCTATGTAATAGTCAAAAAGGCTCTTGAATTATTGCCGCTCAGTAAAAGTGAATGAAGACAGGACCTCCCAGAAAGAGTTGTACTACTGACCCTTAGCTACGACTACTGAAATCTTAACTTAGAAACCTGAGGGAATAGGTTTTGGGTGAAATATCAAAGAAGAGCTAAGCAGAAAACTGCACCATTCCAGAAATGGTCTCACTTTTCTTTCTGCAGTGTCTCTCTGGCTGGCTTCTTATGACTGAACATCTTGATTTGTCAGCCAAAAGGCTTTGCAGAAAAGCAATCACAACTCCTCTTTTTTCCTACACACGTGTGCTTGCTCGCTCATACTCCTATTACTTTGGTTATCTCTGCAAGAGATATTTCTAGTATGCAAAGAAAAGAAATCTGAAAACAAATTATGTAACTGATCTGTGCTGTACACATCACATTTGTTAATAGAGATAGAATTCGTATCCTCTGAAAACACAGGTATCAGTCTTTTGAGGAACTTAGCCTATATTTTCAATGTATTGTAGGGTTCTTAACTTTCTTTTCAGTGTCAGGAAACATCAAAATATAAAATCATATTTGGGAAGAATTGCTCTGATTCTGGAGGTGAGAGTTAAATAGCAAAAGTATGAAGGCTAGGGCTCATCAGGGCAAGATTAGCATTTAATGTTTTTCATAACAGGATTAAGGAAGTACATCTTTTAGCCTTGAAAAGGTGTCAGAAAACCTAATGAAAGGCTTGTGAACCAACTCTACTTGGCACTGCTTGCATTCCACCAGTTATTTGCTCTGACCTGATATAGATGATGATAATTTCGATAGGATAAGGGAGGCACAGTCATCTACAATTTGAAAAAATCTCTGAGAAAAAGGAGGCAGCACCCCAGAATGAAACAGAAGTCAGAAAAGAAGTAAACCTCCAGAATGAAGACTAGAATGAAGGGTGTGAGGAAGGGAGTGAGTCCATATAGCAGCTTCTGTCTTTATTATTTTAAAATGTAAACCAAATAATTAGGTGAAGAAACATAATATGAAGGAGCCACATTCACAGTGGGGTCCAAATAGCTTTGTGTACTATTTATATGCAACATGCTCCTTGCAGGGTTCTGATGGTTTTGAAAACATAGAAAGCAGTAAGGGCTTTTAAAGGCCTCACAAACTATCTATCTAAAGCAGGGGTGGGCAAACATTTTGGCGCAAGGGCCACATTGGGGTTGCAAAACTATACGAAGGGCTGCGTATGGAAGGCTATGCCTCCCCAAACAGCCTGCCCCCCTCAGAACTCCCAACCCGCCCTACTTCTTGTCCCCTGACCACCCCCTCCTGGGACACCTGCCCCTGACTACCCCCCAGGACCCCACCCCCTATCCAACCCCCCCTGCTCCCTGTCCCCTGACTGCCCCAACACCTATCCATACTCTTGTCCCCTGACAGCCCTCCCCAGGACGCCCACTCCCTATCCAACCGCCCTCTGCTCTTTGTCCCCTGACCACCCCCTTATCCAACCTGCCCTACTCTCTGTCCCCTGACAGCCCTCCTCCCCAACCCCTATCCACACCCCCAGCCTGACAGGCCCCCCAGGGACCCTGAACCCTCCCTGTTTCCCATCCCCTGACCACTCCACCCCCCAGAAACTTCGCCTCATCCAACTGCTCCCTGACTGCCCCCGCCCCCTTACCATGCTGCTTGGAGCAGCAGGAGCTCGCAATTGGGCGGAGCCAGCTGTGCTCCCCACGTTGCCCAGTAGGAGCAGTGGGCCAGAGCACTGCCCATGTAGCATCATGGCTGCGGGGCAGGGGGAACAGCCAGGGAGGAGTCGGGAACTAGCCTCCACGGCCTGGAGCTCAGGGACCAGGCAGGACGGTCCCGCGGGCTGTAGTTTGCCCACCTCCGATCCAAAGGTACACCAACCAATTCTTATATACAACAGCTTTTTAGCTAAGTTGCTGTGATTAGAATTGATATTTACCAATCTTCTTAGGCAGCTGTTGTGGTGTTGGTATTTCTGAAGCATCATGAGAGTGTTTGGCACTTTATAGACAAAATGTACCTGAGAGACCGCAAATCATTAATATATGATAGATCAGGAAAGATGTATTGATTAACCTAACCTTATCTAAATGGATGCTGTCTTGAGCCAAAGATAATTTCAGAATATCCTCCTGGGAGGGAAGGGGCAGTCTGCCTGCTAACTCCTGAAGAGCCAGAGACTACATAGGCCAGAGATGCTGACTTGAGAAGCAATCTGTACTTTAAAGACCAGCTGCGCCAGTACTTTATGACCAGACATGGGAAGAAAGAGCCAGATAGGACAAGCCTGATCTGGTAACCTCAACAGAGACAAAACTATACCTCTGCTGGGAGCCAAGCACAACCAGATCCTTCAGGCCAAACCTGACATGTACTAATTAGATACCAGAGTCCTAATACAGATTAAAAATAAATTTAACCTATCTCATTCATGATGTCCTCAGCCATTGAAGAGTATTGTTTAGTTTCTCAGAGGAAGCTTCTAAACCTCGAGAAGTTGTAACTGGTTATCTTCTGGAGTGGCTTCCTGATAACTGTAGTATGAAAAGGAAATAAGAGGTGGTTCATTCTACTTTGACTATAACCATTTATTTCCATATTCCTAGTTAGTTACTCTGAAATGATACATTCCTTAGAAGTAGTTGGAGATTGCCAGCTGCTTAGGCATCTAATTACAGTATGTCAACAGTCCAGTGACAAACTTTTAATTGATTTTTAAATGTGTATTTAAGTTATACAGTTAGGTATCCAGTTTATTCAGCTGCAACTCTACAGCTCCCCAGTCCTCTTGAATTATCAATTTATTCATTATGCTAATGATATAACCTATGTTTGTGCTGCAAATTCAAGCCATGTGACTTAGCAGTACTCTGTAGACTGTAAGCTCCTCAGAGTAAGGACTTTGTAAAAAGTCATGCACGCCAGTGGTTCCACAGGAACAATGGATTATAAAAAATCAAAATTAAAGTAGCAATCATTGTTTCATTTACTTTGTCCGTAAATGCCTCCATAGTAAAGTTCTCAGGACTACTGTTTGCTCATAAATGGTATGAACAATTTGAGTTACCATTTTTGTAAATTGTCTTTATTTTGTTTAAAGCCTTAATTAACATGCATTAAGCTTATTTGAAGTTGCTCTTACCTATATAAAAATATTGGATAGGACACACTTCTGTCATACAAACATAAGGCCCTCAAGTTTATGTCAGTGTAGTACAACTAGCTACTTAATTTAATAAGATCTATACATTTTATTGCCACACATAATTTTTCAGTAACTACTTTTACCCAATACATGGGCAGTCATTATCAAATTGGGAGTTGGGGGGAAGGGATGGAGGGAGCAACAGTAGACTTAAACTATTAAATAAAACTGTCTGGTTAGTAGATCATCATCCCATGTGATAGAGATTGGATGTTTTGGTCTAAAGTCGTTGGGATTAATATAGCTGAAAATGTAATGGCTTGTGGTATACAGGAGGTCAGACTAGATAATCCCTTCTGGCTTTGAACTCTCTCAAACTCAAGTTCAGGAATTCAGTTCTCCATTAACACAAGCAGATTCTCATCCTGTTGCCTTGGATTTCCCAATATCCAAACATTTTGCACTCTTGCCTTACTCTTCAAAGGTTCCAAACATTTTTTACCAAACTTTTTTTTTTCTTATAGGCCCCTCGCTTTAATTTTTTGAGTTGTCATCTCATCTAAGACTCCAATACAACAGAGCACTTAAGCGTGTGCTTGGGTGAATCAGGACGTAAATTTCTGCTTCAGCATGATTTCAAAACAACTATTTTGGCCATTTGAATGTTTAAGGGCCACATCATGCCATTGGTATTTTCCACCAAATGCATCCGATGAAGTGAGCTGTAGCTCACGAAAGCTTATGCTCAAATAAATTTGTTAGTCTCTAAGGTGCCACAAGTACTCCTTTTCTTATCATGCCATTGGTTTCAGTGCTTAAAAAATAATGTGGAATTCTGCTTGTAAATCAATGGCATAATGTCTCTAAGCCCTAGTCTACACTACACAGTTAGGTCAACATAAGGCAGCTTATATCGACCTAACTATGTCATTGTACACATTACAGCCTTGCTCCCACTCATGTAAGTGCCCTACTACACCGACATAATAACTCCACCTCCCTGAGAGAAGTAGGGCTTATGTCAGTGTAGTTAGGGTGACAGTGTCCATGGGTTACTTACATTGGCTGTTGGTTGTCATTCTTGTCAATTTCATAGCTCTCTGCTGGAGCTGTGAAATTGACAAGAAAGTCTTCCCCACTCCCAGCTGGGCTGCTGCCCGCTGCCTGGGCTCCCCACTCAGAGCCCAGGTGGCTGCCCTGTTCCTGGCAGAGAAACAGGAGCCCTGGCAGGTAGCTGGGAGCCCATGGTGCAGCTGGGCTCCCGAGAGGGAGCAGAATTGAGAGCCCGGGCTGTTAGCTCCCTCCATTGCCTCTCTGCTAGCCTATCTTCCACCCCTTCCACAATATTGTGAATTCATTATGGTATGTACTGTCTCTCTGAAATCCAAACCCATGCTTTATCTCTTTTTATCAAGACAATGGAAGCTCTCTTTCTTTTTTAATGCATGGATTCTGTAAAGCATTTGGGATGCAGCTTTTAAGCATTTGGGATGCAGTTTGTGTGAAAGACTGTACAAAATAGTGTTATATTACACCTAACATATCAATGTTTTACATTAGTTTAAACTTTAATATGTACCATGTTTCTCTCTCTCTCTCTTTCTCTCTCTCTCAAAGGGAGTGCCAGGAGTTGGAAAAGAACAGGCTTTAAAGTTAATTGAGACTTTGCGAGGTCAAAGTTTACTCCAGAGGTAAAGTTAAAGTTTGTCTTGTCTCCTAAAATATTTCAGAGTTTTAAATTGCCTTATTGAAAGGCAGTATTATGATGCACTTTGAACCTGAGTCTACGCTACTCATGTTTTAATTTTTAAGGAAACAAAATATTAAATTTCTTACATGGTGATCAGCTGTGTATTCAAACAATACATTCTTCCAGGCAAACTATTTTTTTTAAAGTTAGTTATTGCTTAAAATTGCATTAACTCCTAGTCCCTATTCTTGCAAACAATAACACACATATACGACAGGATTCAGAGTAGCAGCCGTGTTAGTCTGTATTCGCAAAAAGAAAAGGAGTACTTGTGGCACCTCAGAGACTAACAAATTTATTAGAGCATAAGCTTTCGTGAGCTACAGCTCACTTCATCGGATGCATTTGGTGGAAAATGCTTGTAGCTCACGAAAGCTTATGCTCTAATAAATTTGTTAGTCTCTAAGGTGCCACAAGTACTCCTTTTCTTTTTACACATATACGAGTTTGCGGGATCAGAGCAGGTAGATCCTGATCCCAAGCCCACAAAATTTGGAAAGACTCTCGTTGACTTTAATGGGCTTTGGATCAGGTCTTTAGATCCTAATGTTGTCTGGTATAACTTGCCCTGTTGCCCCAATGATTCTTAAAGCTAGACATCCCAACAATCCATAGTACATACTCAAAAGTACATTTACAAATTGTGTAATGGAAAACTGAATAGTTTTAAGAGGATGAATTAGATGGTATGATTTTTTTTCCCTCATATTTAACTTAAGTGGTAGAATTTGTATGAATAAGCAATGGGATTGCATTACATTAACGTTAGTAATATAATTTTAGGTTTGATCAATGGAAAGGACAGCTTCAATGTGGTAATGTATCTGCTCTAACAGTTAACAAGATGACTCATTCTGTGTGCCATCCAGGTCAGTATGAAAAGGGGTAGATTTTTGTTTTATTTGAGAAGCATTTTATTTCCTCCCCCCACCAGCGTCCCTGAGTAATGATGCTGCCCTACATTCTGGAGTCTTATAAGTATAATGCCTTTTTTAAAAGGATAATGCCCTTTAAAATATTTTAAACGACTTGCATTAAAAATTGCTTTTTATGCAGGTCTCAACTTCTGGTTTGTCTTTCTTTTAAAAATATAAAAGGTATCTCTTGAGGATTGGTGATGGAGTAAGAACTCTTTTTCTTTTTTAAACCTGCAGGCCATGGGTACAAGCCTAGGCCCTGTTGTGTGCAGAAGTTGTTAATAGTGAATTGCTGTTAGGTGGTGTAAGTCTAGTTTGGGCAGGTGTATACACCACAAACTGCCATCATAGTTGGTACCTTTTTGGCAGTGTCAATAAAGAGGGCAAAGACTGAACTGACATTGAGACTGAACTACTCAGTCATTCATGCTGGCAGGCCATCCATTGACAGGATTGAGATATATGAGCAGAGAAGATTCGCATTGCTATTCTTCTCACTGTGTCTGGATTTTATTTTTAAAGTGGCATTCAGTCTCAAGGACCACCTGTCTGTTCAAACCCAATGCTGCTTACCACAAGAATATTTTTTTTTGGAGGGGATAGAGAGAGAGAGAGAGAGTCTTTCATTCCACAGTTTTGTCACTATGTCACGTGTGCATATTTGTGGGTCTTTAGAGAGAGAATTTTCCAGAATAACATTCTGCAACATTTGAACTAACAAGTAAAATCTGATTGTAACTATTACTCGGTATTGCTAGTGTGCTTAGCTCTGTATACAGCAGCTTTTGGTGATATACCCATGTATACTCAACTTTATGACAGGTTTCAGAGTAGCAGCCGTGTTTAGTCTTTATCCGCAAAAAGAAAAGGAGTACTTGTGGCACCTTAGAGACTAACATATTTATTTGAGCATAAGCTTTCGTGAGCTACAGCTCACTTCATCAGATGCATTCAGTGGAAAATACAGTGGGGAGATTTGTATACACAGAGAACATGAAACAATGGGTGTTACCATACACACTGTAACAAGAGTGATCAGGTAAGGTGAGCTATTACCAACAGAAGAGCAGGGGGGGGAAAAAACCTTTTGTAGTGATAATCAAGATGTGCCATTTCCAGCAATTGACAAGAACGTCTGAGGAACAGTGGGGGGAGGGGGAATAAACATGGGGAAATAGTTTTACTTTGTGTAATGACCCATCCATTCCCAGTCTCTATTCAAGCCTAAGTTAATTCCAGTTCAACAGTCTCTCCCTGGAGTCTGTTTTTGAAGCTTTTTTTGTTGAAGAATTGCAACTTTTAGGTCTGTAATTGAGTGACCAAAGAGACTGAAGTGTTCTCCAACTGGTTTTTGAATGTTCTAATTCTTGACGTCTGATTTGTGTCCATTTATTCTTTTACGTAGAGACTGTCCAGTCTGCACAATGTATATGACAGAGGGGCATTGCTGGCACATGATGGTATATATCACATTGGTAGATGTGCAGGTGAACGAGCCTCTGATAATGAGGCTGATGTGATAGGCTCTATGATGGTGAATAGATATGTGGACACAGTTGGCAACGGGCTTTGTTGCAAGGATAGGTTTCTGGATTAGTGGTTCTGTTGTGTGGTGTGAGGTTGCTGGTGAGTATTTGCTTCAGGTTGGGGGGCTGTCTGTAAGCAAGGACTGGACTGTCTCCCAAGATCTGTGAGAGTGATGCATCGTCCTTCAGGATAGGTTGTAGATTCTTGATGATACATTGGAGAGGTTTTAGTTGGGGGCTGAAGGTGATGGCTAGTGCTGTTCTATTATTTTCTTTGTTGGGCCTGTCCTACAGTAGGTGACTTCTGGGTACTCTTCTGGCTCTGTCAATCTGTTTCTTCACTTCAGCAGGTGGGTATTGTAGTTGTAAGAACACTTGATAGAGATTTTGTAGGTGTTTGTCTCTGTCTGAGGGGTTGGAGCAAATGCCGTTGTATCATAGAGCTTGGCTGTAGACAATGGATCGTGTGGTGTGATCTAGGTGAAAGCTGGAGGCATGTAGGTAGGAATAGCGGTCAGTAGGTTTCCGGTATATGGTGATGTTTATGTGACCATTACTTATTAGCATAGTAGTGTCCAGGAAATGGATCTCTTGTGTGGACTGGTCCAGGCTGAGGTTGATGATGGGATAGAAATTGTTGAAATCAGGGTGGAATTCCTCAAGGGCTTCTTTTCCATGGTTTCAGATGACGAAGATGTCATCAATGTAGCGCAAGTAGAGTAGGGGCATTAGGGGACGAGAGCTGAGGAAGCGTTATAACATTCAAAAACCAGTTGGAGAACACTTCAGTCTCTTTGGTCACTCGATTACAGACCTAAAAGTTGCAATTCTTCAACAAAAAAGCTTCAAAAACAGACTCCAGGGAGAGACTGCTGAATTGGAATTAATTTGCAAACTGGATACAATTAACTTAGTCTTGAATAAAGACTGGGAGTGGATGGGTCATTACACAAAGTAAAACTATTTCTCCATGTTTATAACCCCCCCCCCCCCCACTGTTCCTCAGGCGTTCTTGTCAACTGCTAGAAATGGCCCACCTTGATTATCACTACAAAAGGTGGTTTTTTTTCTCTCCTGCTGATAATAGCTCATCTTACTTGATCACTCTTGTTACAGTATGTATGGTAACACCCATTGTTTCATGTTCTCTGTGTATATAAATCTCTCCACTGTATTTTCCACTGAATGCATCCGATGAAGTGAGCTGTAGCTCACGAAAGCTTATGCTCAAATAAATTTGTTAGTCTCTAAGATGCCACAATTACTCCGTTTCTTTCAACTTTATGAAACACTCTTGTGTAGTTTGGGAAACATGGTTCATCTCATTCTCTTTCTTCCTTTTTCTGTAGGCTCTTGTAAGGACCATGAGCTCAGTGGATGTAAACTGTGTGGAAGTTTTAAGTACTGTTTACCCCATGACTACCAATACTGCTGCCCTTGTGAGTTGCATTGTTCAGAGCGAGCGAAACAGACAAATGCAGTGGAGGACAATATCAGAAAGTAGGAATGTCTTAAAAATGAACTGCTCCTCATTGCTTTCAGGTGCAGGTTGAGCATGCAAGTCCTGCATCGCACACATTTCTATCCTATTCCTAATGTGTATGTTTTACTTGCAGAAAAGCTAGAGGTTGTGAGGGCTTTCCATTTTCTGAGGTAACTAAAAAGCCTGCTAAAGGTTCATTTTGAATTAGTGAATTGAATTTTCAGCTAACTTTCTTCTAAATGTCCTCTTTTTGCTTTATTTCAAGGTTATTGAAGAATTTCTTGTAAACAAAAACAAGCTGGTCAGGATAACGGAGTGCCAGAGGCCAAATTTATTGTCCTTTCAGGTACAGAATGATACATAGAGAATCCAGCTCTTTGACATGTTGCATTTGTTAGTATGCAATGCACTTGAGAATATTAATGTTAATTAGTAACTTTTATCAGTGGGAAGAATGAAAGAACCTTGCAACAACCTTAATATACATGTTTGTTTGGAAATCTGAAATTAAGGCCTTAGAATAGCTGTAGAAGGGGACAATGTAGTGAGAGGAAAGAAAACGGGGTCACTCACAACTACTGCAGCTTTAGCTAGATATGAAGTTCCTTTTCGCATCCTGTCCTGAATAGTTGAGTTATGGCAGCTGGTCCTCACTTAGCAGTTCTGAATTACCACCTACCAAATTTGAAGGCTTTTCTGGGATGGTCCATCATCCCAAAAATTCAAAGATCTGCCCTGGCATGCTCCCCAGAGGTTATGTGAGTGGATGTAGATTTTTAACAGCCTACAGTGTGTGTGAGAGAGAGAGATCAACGTATCATTAACACTGTTTTCCAGTACAATGGGTGAGATCCTCATCTGGTATAAAACAACACAGCACAATTGACTTTAGTGTAACTAGTATGACTTACAGTAGTTACAGATCTGGACCATTAATAGATAGCTCCACAGGGGTGAGCAGGATGTAGCTTTCTGCCTAGTGGGAAAGGAGGAGGATGATCTATTAAACAAGAAAATAATGGGGGGCCAGGAAATAGCTGAAAATAACAACCCTACAGAGAGAAGGAAAGAATGCAAGGGAGAGAGAGGGCAGAGAACACGAGAGAGACTGGACAGAATAAAAGAGAATTTGGTGGCAACTGTCATGGGTTGGTAAAAAAGACACATTGTAATGTCCATTTGCTAATCTGTAGCAAAGAGAACTCCATCATATATATAGATTTTTTTTTTTAAAAAAGTGAACCGCTGGTCTCTTTCAAGAAATCTGTTTCGATATTGATGTTATATTGTTCTTCTGAGCATTAGTGCTATAAACAATGCCTTCATTGTGCTGTTGAACTAGGCTGACTACCAGTAGCCTACCAGTGAGAATTCTGCATTTATACATTTAATCAAACTCTAAGATGTGTTTTAGTTGTACTCTATCAATACAAAAGTGTGATAATTGAAATGTATACATGAAATTGTATTTAATCAACACAGTTGAAGAGGTCACCTTACAGTAGAACAGCTTTGTCTAAAAGTCTGTAGATAAAATTTTGAGACTGATATTTACAATGCAAAGATTGGTGATGCCATTTAGTGCTAATCACAGAAATAGGCCAGCCCTTTATGCCTTGAGTGAGTGATTATGTTCTTGTGCCCAGAAAAGAATTCTCCCAGGTTTATTGTGCTGGGTGATTTCAGTGTCCATTGGGACAATGACTTTTCTAGATTGATTTACAGACTACCGCGCAACATAACTGTGGAATCTTATCAAGTAGATTCTTGTGGCATAAAAGAGAACTATCCATCTGAATTTTGTTTTGGGGCTGAGGTACAGAAGTTGGGAACTATACCCTTCTTGGTTAGTCATTTCCAAGGCTAATGTTAAGGCTCACCTTTCCTGGCAGGGCAGAAGATCTGTTTTGATGTTCCACCTTCTCAGACTACTGGCACTGTTTACATGAATGGTGTATAGACAATGGACTGCTAATGAGTACTCTAGTGGAATGTGATAAAAATCTGTGGTGGTACATGCATGGGAGAGATACATTATCAGAATCTGATGAGAAAATTTTTAGCTTTCAATGTGGCCTTCCCATTCCTGCTGCTGCTACTATACAACTGCTCCCTTAACTCTCAGGTGAGCAGGCTGCTATATCTGTCCTCTTATAGATGTCCATTATTCTGCGATCTTGCACTGAGAAGTCATTAGTGTCTTACCATAAGGTGGGTATTGAACCAATGTATAAAACATAATAGATATTTAAAGTGTCCATTGAGATAACTGTTAAGGACACTATAACAACAAAATAAGAAGGTATTAAGGTTGCATTTCTTAACAGAGATTTGCTTTTGAGAAAATGGAATGGACCAAACACTATGCGTGCAAGAAACTGTTGTCACTGTTGACACGCTATGACATGATCAAAAGAAAGTCTGGTCAGACAGATACAGAGCAACTGCAGGCAATACGGTAAGGTAATTTGTGAAGTTTTTGAATTCACTCCATGTTTCTGTTCACTTTTGTCGCTGGAGAAAATCTTTATTACTTATGAAGTAAAATTTACTTCCCCCTGTTACCTCATCCTTGAGTTACGTGCTGCCTTTCGAAAAAGGTAAAAGCTTAAGCAGTGTCACATTTCTGTCATTGCTGCTACACAAAAGTAAAGTGTAAAGTAAAATGTGTACAAAAGTTTCTTTAATGCTAGTTTATAGATCATGATTCTTCACACCCTCACTTTTAGCCATAGTCTCCTCAACTTCAATAGGACTATATGTGAGATACCACACTATGGGCATGAGTCTTTGCTCATTAAAGTCCATGCACGATCAGGCCTGTGGTCTATAAATCTTAGTGGGTAACAGTTTGCAGCTGGGGAGCACAAGTTCTTGTCATACCTACTGGCTTTTCTCTTGTGATGGTCAATAGTGAATGGTCTTGCTGTTGAATTCTACTATACTTTCTTGTCAAGACGGAATATTAGTATTGTCTAACCCTGTTAAACTTTCAATTCAGTATTACCATCAAATTCTAGTACCAATTCAGCAAAAAAGGGGGTGCAGAGAGGCTGTGCACTGCTTAGATGATATACCCACACACATTGCCAGTCTGTACCTGTGACAATCTCATCACCAATCTGGCACCCTCATAACCAAAGACATCAATTTACCCTTCTCCTTTCTGCGTGGGTGCAAAGCCACCACTGAGCAGTGTTATGCCTAGTACATAGCATAGTAATTTCCCCTTCTGCTTCTGTGTAGCACATCCAGTTTTCATATATGCAGGATTAGTGCCTAAAACCTGGTTCAGCACACATTTATGCATTTTACTTTATTGTGAGTAGTTCCATTGATTTCAGTGGGAATGCTCACAGATGTGAAATAGACAAGCGGTAAGGTGAGTTTTTGCAGGATCAGTGGTTATTATTCAGAATTCTGTCCCAAAGAAATATTGGAAGCAGGGACTGAGTGGTTTGTAGGGTTGTTAATAGAATGTGGAACTTTTTAACCTCTAAGTTGCTGGTTCAAATCCACTGCCAATAGCAAAATTAAGTTATAATCTGATGGCTGCTCAGTTGCAACTGTCAGTGTAACAAAAAAACATCGGCAGCGTACACACACACACACACACACACACACACACAACACCTAACTAAACTGCACAATGCAGATAAAATGAATATTGCCCCCCAAGCAATATCTCTCTGGCTCAAAACTCTCCAGTCTGAGCAGAGACACAAGAAGTGAATGAACTGTCACAACTACTGTGTCAGGTCATCCCCATGCTAGGGTTGAGGGCGATAGGCAGGGCAGTAAGAGGAAGTTTTTCAGTATCACAGCCTTTGTATCTCTTGTGAGAAGGGGACTTCACTCTCCAGTGATGCTCATCTGGTACCTGTTTTATGACCTCTACGTTCACTAATGGTCTGTTTAAATGTTCAAAGTCAAGAACTGAAGTTTATTATTTAACTGCACCAAAGAAAAAATTACAATCTTAAAAGAAAATCTTTCTGATTTTTAGAATCTGTACTAAATCTACTGATAGAGGAATAGGATTTTTTTCCCTCTGATTAATTTGCATGGATTACAAAATTTAAAATTTTGCAATAGGTTTGTGATTTTTTCATATTTCTTGCATTAGCAAAATCACTTAGTGAAGTTGGTACCATGTCTGCTTTTGTTTCACAGGATAGTCAAGACACGTGTTAAAAATGGAATTCCTTGTTTTGAAATTGAATGGCAAAAACCAGGTTGGTGCTGTCTTGTACATGCATGGATTATTCTGTAATGTAACTAAAAACAGTGGACAAAAATCCCCTTTTAAAGGAAGTGGGCAGCCAGTAATATGCACAAGTGATCTGTAGTACAGATTGGACAACTGTTCTATGAACGTATGCAGAAAACGCACACTTTTAAAATCAAACTGATTGACAATGCAAACAATGAACCCTTGGTGGGGAAGGGGTTGTTTGTGGCAGTCTTTAGGCATGTCAGAGCAGCACTTGGTGCACAACTGGAGGAGAGCAAAGATGCCCCTTACACGACAGCACATTGGACTCCAGTTTTATTTCTTCTTGGCCCCAGCATATCCCCTGTATTATGGTGGCACTACTTCACATGAAAAAATCCCCCATGATAGGAGAATTTCAACTGCCTGCATCAGACTGGTGCAAAGGGGCCTTAGCATGACCAGGGTCTGGCCTCTAATCTTCTGCTTCTGACCTTTTATATTTGAAAATTGTAGGTAAGGACAAGGAAACTGCATTGTTCTTGCTTTGGTCCTTTCCCTTTCTCCATGCCCTCAGCCCTAATGTACCTTCGTTAATTTTCTAGAGCATTATGTTACAGCCGATGATCAGCCCACAGAGTCCTTTGTGGTTACAGTAGAGGAAGAACCTTTGTTTCAGTCTGCCTATCCTGACATTGTTGGCATCTATAAAGTGGAAAAGTTGGAAGTTTTGGAAGAAAAACAGAGAAGTAAGTTTGAAAGCTGACCAGTGCTTAGCACTGTGTGAGTACTGACATAACACAAATAAATAATAAAGATATTTTCAGGACTGCATCAGCTCTTCCATAGCTGTTTATACATCATATGCAGTGGAAGATTATGGCCCTAGCAAGATCCCATCTCTTTCTCTCACCCTGCTCTTTTTCATCTGCTAGCACTATAAATTCTGAACAGCTGAGGTTAATTTTTGTTTTTTTACTTTGACAGCAAAGAAACACCTATTGTTATATATGGTCTTTTTGTTTTTTCAGGTAAGAAAAATAAACCAAAAGAAAAAGAACACTCAAATATCGATGGTAAAGTTGCTGATCTTCTGTCTCTGATGAATTTGCAATCTACATGTGAAAGTTTCCCTGAGCAGAATTGCAAGTCAGATTTAAAAACTTTTCCTGATAATCAAAATCAGCAGAAAATTATCTCCAAATCTAATGATTCCCTTTTAGCTGCAGATTTCTCCACTGTAATTGTTCAGTTACAAAACCCACTATCTACCCTTCCTCTAACTGCTTCACCCAACACTCAATATCAGAGCGTTTTAGGTGACTCTCTTACTTCAGCTGCACAGTTTACTCAACTTCCTGAGGCATCATCTTCTTATGTTTCCTGTATGATAGCTGATCTACAATTGAGTGGCATTGATTGGGAAGGAACCTCTTTCAGCATTTCACCAGCACATGTTGATTCTGCCTGTTGTTCAGTGTCTGAGCTTGGTGCATCTAATAATTGTATAAGCCAACCATGTACACTTCAGCACAAAACAAGAGAAAACACAAAATATTCTGGTGCTACACAATCCGATGATCCTTGCAGCAGTGCAGAGTATTTGGTTCCTACCCCTACTGATCTGGTAGGAAAGCTTCAGAAGTTGCCTTTAAGAGAACGAATATTTCTGAAGACATCTGTGCAGAAAGATACTTCACTGTCTCTAAACAAAGTGCAACCAAAACCTTTACAATTGTTGAAACAAATGAAAGAAACATCAATTCCTGAGACTGTTTCCACTTATCCTTCAATTCAATTAAGTGACTCCACAAAGGAAATCAAAATGTTATCAGAAAAATATGTGAGGGTCTCTAGTATACAAAATTACCAGGAACAGTACAAAAAACCTGGCAACCTGGTACAAATGGAGCAAAAACACCCCAAACAAAACTGTTCAAAGTCTGTAGGTTTGAGCAGTCAAGCAGCGGAACCTTTGCGCTCCAAAGGTGAATCACTGAAGTTAGAAAAGGCCACAGATAACTGTCATATTAGAAAATTCTGTACTCAAGCTACTTGGAAAACTTCCATTAAAAAGAGTGTGTGCCATGAGAGACCTTCTTCTAGTGAGGACAGTGATGATGGGAATATGATGGATAAAATTCAGACTTGTAGAGTTAAACAGCAGAGACAACTGAATCCAGCTCAGATGAAGGAAAACACCACCAAGGAGAGGGGTAACGGAGGACCAAGTCTTTCAACTAAACGGAGAGAGAAAGAGGCAAATTTAAAAATAACTAGCAATAATTTGTCAATGGAAGTATCTCCAAAACCTGCCTTGGTAGTGGAAGCTAACAGTATTGGGCTTGGTAAACTATCATTTAAAAGATTAGATTCCTGTTCTTCTCTGCAACGTAGCAAAAATGACGACTGTGATGTATGGGTAGATAGTCCCCTGCCTCTCTCTGAAAGGCTCAAACTAAGACTCAAAAGCAATTAGTACTTCATTAAAAATACATTATGCTAAACTGTTAACTTGGTGTCTAAAACTCCTACATAGTTCCTCTCCTCATATTTATAGCATTGGTATATGCAAGCTTAAGAGACACTGTGTTGCTAAGTTGACATAGTCCTAATTAATAAAAAGCATTGTGAAGTCCTGCTGTCTTGGTACTGAAGTTTGAAATTTAAACATTGTCAAAATTATGCAGTCCCTGGAGTACAGCTGACATGCACTGGTATCCATTTATGACGGTATAGTGTTTTCTTACCATAAGCCCCATAGCCATGGACATAATATACAACACTGATATTTTATTCTAAAGGAGGTAAGGTTTATTTAATGAAGCATTAGCCTTTCGGCTTGTAAAGATAGACTCATAATATAGTTACAATGTGCTATGCTGCTACCAGGTGTTCTCAGCAAGACAAACTGATACAGCTTTTGTGTAATTGAAATTCCCCATTGTGCTCCATTCTCTTGATGGGGTGTTAACTTTAAAACAGGCTTACAAATACTTGGTTATCAGTGGCGATGAGCATTTTTTAAATAAATGACCAGATAAATTCAGCAGTTGACCTTGTCCAGAGTGGCTGAATTTATTTGTCTGACACGTCCTACAATAAACTGCTAGAACACATGCATGGTCCAGAAAAGGATTAATAACCACTTGAATCAGTGCCAGCTAAGTGGACTCAAAGTGAGTATTTTAGGTGCTTTCTATTTCTGTAATTGCTATCGCTAAACTTTTATTTAAATGTAATTGAATTAAATTAATGTTTGTAGCTGGTGGCATTTTTTTGTTACAGAACAAGAAGCATGAAATCTCTGCAAGATTTGACTTGCCTTTAGGTAATAGAAGAGAAGAGGTTAAATTATAGGAAACCTAAAATTAAATTTGTTATTGCAACTTCATTTACAAGCATGACATATTTTAAATCATTGTAAAAGGAGTCTTGAAATTAGACTTAAAACAAAAAAGCAACACAATAGTTCCCATCCATTAATAGAGATGCAGCTCAATGGGACTACATATCTCAAAACACATACTACTTCCCACAGATCACCAGTGACTTCCCCGTTGGCTGTAGGTCAGGGGTTCTCAAACTGGGGGTTATGACTCCTCAAACTGGAGGTTGTGACCCCTTAGGGGTCATGAGGTGGTTATGTGGGGGTCACGAGCTGTCTGCCCATGTAGGGGCCTGGCAATGGTCAGGACTGATGGGCCTGAGCCCCTGTTAAATTAATTAATAGTAAATTAACACACCTATTTTTAATTTCGGGGGGGGTCACATTCAGAGACTTGCTGTGTGAAGGGGGTCACAATACAAAAAGTTTGAGGACTGCTGCGGTAGGTAAAGTTATGCATGACTTCATCATAGCTAGCAGCCAATGACGAAGACTTTTTGATCAAGAAGCAATAATGTCAGGTTTACAAAATTTGTAGAAATTAGAGAGAAGGAGAACCTCTGATCTCAACTAATCAATCCTCTTCCCTCTTGCAGGACAGTTCCCTTCAGTATATTTCCCAGGAAAGGGGAGAAATGGCTCCTTTACAGTAATTTCCCATGAGTTCCTCTTCTCCAAAATGGGGGAAATAGTATTTCCTTACCTCACAGGGGTTTGTTAAGGTAAAAATATTTAAGTAGTGTGAGATGTTTAGATGTTTACTACAGTAATGGAGGTGATAAGTACATAAAATAGAAAGGAAAGGAGAAACATTTAAACAGAAAACTCAAGATCGGTACCTTTTTAGGAGGGTCAAGCCTTGGTCCAGCCTGGTGGCAAGAGAGAGTGATTAAAACTACTTCTGAAAATAATAGCATTTATTCTAGCTTCATATAGGAATGAAGCAAAATAATCATTAGTATATATATGAAAAGGTGATTGTGAAATGCTTCATGATTTTTATTATGTAGTTACTAAAAAATGTGTATAGGGATCAGTGGTTGACTAGGTCAAGACTACTACGTTTTGAGAGACCAATGCTATAAGTAACTTACAGAATTGTCTGTGTGGTTGTCTGTCATCTTTTTACTTGGTCATGATTTTATCTTTTGAAGGTATTAATTGTTTTTAAAACTGCCCATTGATTTTGGAGACTGAATGGATGTTGGAAGAAGAACTGTACTTTCTTTACCTAGAAAAACAAGAAAGATGCAGCTTCTACTCTTTTGCTTTGATGGAATAAGATTTGGAATTTTTAAGCATTTAAAATGAGCGTCCTCTCTATTTTGTGACCATTTTCCTATTTTTCCCTCTTGGAATATGGGGCCTGATGATTATTAGACATTAGAGGTGTTCTCAGAGGATGTTCCACTGCAGTCATGAATTTTGCTTGGCCTTTGTAACTGCATAGATGGATGATACCTTGTAAGTATTTTGTCAGGATTCTTATTTGAACCCACTCTTCCTTGGCTGATGGAGGTCAGATATGTAACGTATATCTATTAAAGATTCCAGCACTGCTGGGAATCAGTGTGTTCTTGGAATCGCTGTAAGAGCCACATTCAGTCCTACAGCTCAGGTCCAGGCATGTGAAACAGACAGGAAATATATAATTTCTAATGCCTGGTTCATCTCTACTTTTCACAAGCTTTGCACCTGTGTAACTCCATTATCAGGAGCAACTTTGGTGAAAACATACACCAATGTGAGAGGCAATAGTCCTATGACAGTTCAGTTAACTCTTGCAATGAGTTGGCACAGACCATCTAGCCTTAAACCTTTTGTCCTATACTGAATAATGGTTGTGGTAGTGATAGACTTCTAAATAGACATCTAGACATAGAATAATATGTAAGAACATTTTCTATCTAATTGTACCATTTGTACTGAAGACCAAGATACGTGTTTACCTTTATTATGCTTATTGTATCTGAATTTTTTTCAAAAAGTTCTTTATCTACAAAGTGTTGTGGATAAAAGTAATTAAGTGTTTGAAAAATGTAATTAATTATATATTGCAAAATATAATTTGTACCAAAACAATCTCACCGTGATTTTAACTTAATGCGGCTCTTTTTTCTATTAAAGTATTAGGTTTTTGATTAATTTCTGTGGAAAATGTAAGCGTTAAACTAGCAAAGAGAAATTTACACTCTTTACTGTACTTGCAAGAGGGGGAAAAAATCAGAGGATGATACAGTTTAAACAGCTGTATTTAATAGTTCATGCTACAAAATTGTTCTCATGTTTGCACTCTCTTTAGTTATTTATCCACAGTGGCACTGCTTCAATGGGAAAGACTGAGGGAGCCCCACATCAGAATACCTTTTAGCTAGATTTGGCAGAACCTGATTTTATTTTTTATTCATTTATGTATTTATTTTGTAAATTTGACAGATAATATTGATGTTTCTTTTTAACCTTTTTCTCTGATTTGTATCCATTTTAAATTTTCAGCTTGAGTGAGGCTGCAGGGGGCTCCCTCCATGGCTGCACAGTTGGGATATTGAATCCCTGCAGATGCAACGTGCGGGAAAGGCTACACTTGCCAGCTGCTATCAGTGGATGATTTTTTTCTTAGATTTCACCTGACACAAATAAATCAATGTCTACCAAGGAGTAATGACTTAAATCAAATCCTTCCAAGCCTATCCATAGCCCAGTGGTTAGAGCACTCACCTGCAGGATGGCAGATCCCTGTTCAAATCCCTTCTCTTCAGCTGGGGTCCCCCACAGCCCAGGTAAGTACCTTAACCACTGGGCTAAAAGTTATGAGGGAGGTCTTCCTCCCCTTCTCCCTCAGCCTTTTCTGTGTGAACTCACACAATATGTTAGGCTTGTTCTGGGCACACCTAACAGATCGGGTCCCGTGCATCAGGTCGGTGTGTGAACACCTATCTTTCCCAGTTTGTGAATCACTCTGAGGCTTAGGCAGGAATTGGGTGTCCAGATGCCTGGAGTGAGGCAGCAGTGTGCATGCCGAGAGGCAGAAAATAGGTAATGAGGGAACTTTTTACTGCAAAAACTTAGGTGCCAAGTGAGTTTAGGAGCCTACAGGTTTCAGCAGGAGTCTGTGAATCACAGTGATGCCTAAAATTGGGACTTAGGCACCTCAGTATTATGAATGTAGGCTTGTGTGTGCTTGTTCTAAAGAGAAAAGGAGTACTTGTGGCACCTTAGAGACTAACAAATTTATTAATTCCACTCCATACGGCTAAATTCAGTGCCTTGCATAATGACAGGTTTCAGAGTAGCAGCCGTGTTAGTCTGTATTCGCAAAAAGAAAAGGAGCCACAAGTACTCCTTTTCTTTTTTGCAAATACAGACTAACATGGCTGCTACTTTGAAACCTGTTCTAAAGAGCTCTGCCTAATTAGGGCCTAGTTCTTTGCTAAAAACACGAAGGGGAGACTTGGCCACTTTTTCTCGAGGGAAGGGAGAAAACCCAGCTGATGCTGCTTCTGCATTGAGTAGAGGAAAGCATTAATTGTGCTGTGTGCTACTCTTAGCCCCAGTGTGATGTCCAGATTCCACATCAAGTTTGGTCTTTTAGCAGGTATAATGCTAATACACTGTTTTTCTAAATTCGGTCAAGTCACAGCAGCAGCTCTGTCTAGGCTGCTAATGGAGGTATTTTTCTTATTTGTCTCATGTTTTAATTCAAGGCTGGGGCCAATACTCTTTCTTAGTGTTTTATTTTTACAGTTCCTAAGCTGTCTGCTTTGCTATCCAGAATAGAGGTAATAATGGACAAGCAACCCACATACAAGCTAAAGCAGAAGGGCTTCTGATTTTTTTCCCCCCTGTGTTTTCAACGCCTCGTCTCCATCTTGCAAAGAAATACAGGCTACACCACACAAAGTACTGCACTTCTAGTATTACTCCAACAGACTTCTTCTTTTCAACCACCCTGATATACCTTAAGGAAAATCCTAAAATAAACCCTCAAAACATAGTAATATGAAATATAGTAAATTTCCTCTGCAGGAAATAATTCTTAGAAGGGTTACATTTCTTTAGCAGCATGTATAAGTGAATGAAATGAATCAGCCAGATAACCAAAATGAAAAAGCATTCAAGTTGATCTGCTCATGGTAACTCAAACAGAACGTGTCAACCTGTTGTATATCATCAGTGTATTAACCATGCTATGTCCAACATGGAGATGGTGCAAGCAAATACATTGTGGCCTTCGTTGTGATCTCTTGCTGCCTCAACTCCAAGCAAACTGCTCCTTCCTGCTACAGAGACCATTGAATGACTAGAGAAGGCAGCAACAAATTAGTTTTGACATAATGACACCCACAATAATGACCATTATAAAGTGTGTTTGTGTGTGTGTGTGTGTGTGTGTGTGTGTGTGTGTGTGTGTGTGTGTGACATTAGAACTTTTATATTGTCCATTCAGTTCCCAGCTTGTGACTGTTGCATCTGGGTTCATGGCCCCGTAAACAATATTAAACCTTTTCCCTCACTTTGGATTGTCCCCAAACCCTAGGACTGGGTAGTCATTGTCGCTAGGACCTAGAATTTCTAAATTTGACCTTATTGCATTTAAAATACAAGGGTGTATAAATGGTGCTCTGTCACCCATAAATATCCTGACAAATGTATATCTATAAAAACTAAAATTGTTAAAAATGATGTTGCTCAAATAAATTTCTCTCTACTCATTGTGATTAAAATCAAAATAGATGACTGGCTAAAATCCATGAATCTGATCTAAATTATAGGTAACTTTTCACTGGGTAAAATTTTCAAAAGGACTCAAGTCCCCTTTTCAGATGTAATTTTTGGCATTTAGGAACCCAAGTCTCCCATCTCCAAGTTCTTAAAATCATATTTGATAAGGGGGCTTGTGCTCCTAAATAATTCAGGCTCTTTTGAAAATTTTACCCACAATCTTCATTTTTAATGGGTAAAATTAAAAGGTTAGCTATTGAGAAACTGAGTTTCTCATGTGCAGATTATCTGAACCTGGGAGCTGAGTGAACAGTAATACATGCTGGTTATATCACACATTTTAGCAGTTTTAAGAATGCAAATTTAGTTTGTTTCCTGAAGAGAGAGTGCTAAATCCACCACTGACTTTTACTGTTTTGTCAGTAGCACTTAGGCTGCAACAAGCTCCAGTAATATTACTAACAGTAGCTTCCTTTTATCTATTGATGTAATATAGCAGGGTTTAACACCTTCTTAAACATGAAAAGGTTTTATCTTGTCTCAAATAACAGCTCCCATTAATCTTTCTCACCATAGAAAATCTCACGTTTCATCCCAACAGCAATAGCCCGAAAACCAGCCTTCGCAAATTCTCAGGGCTCAATTCAACACTCCCCTTTTGAGATTAGGAACCTTTTACTGATAATTCTCTTAAAGTTGAATTTGTCATGAGTTCATCTTTTCTGTTAAAAGTAAATGCAGTGAAGATGAATGTCAATCACTCAAGATGCAAAAAGAAAAGGAGTACTTGTGGCACCTTAGAGACTAACAAATTTATTTGAGCATAAGCTTTTGTGAGCTACAGCTCACTTCATCAGATCCATGTAGCAGAAAATACAATGGAGAGATCTTATATACACAGAGAACATGAAACAATGTGTGTTACCCTATAGACTGTAACAAGAGTGATCAGGTAAGGTGAGCTATTACCAGCAGGAGAGCGGGGGGAGGGGGGACGACCTTTTGTAGTGATAATCAAGGTGGGCCATTTCCAGCAGTTGGCAAGAACGTGTGAGGAATTTTTCCACTACATGCATCCGATGAAGTGAGCTGTAGCTCACAAAAGCTTATGCTCAAATAAATTTGTTAGTCTCTAAGGTGCCACAAGTACTCCTTTTCTTTTTGCGGATACAGACTAACTCAGCTGCTACTCTGAAACCACTCACTCAAGATGTGCATGCACACCATCGCTAGGATCAGAATATGAATATAAATATATATATTTAACATTTTTCTATTATACAAAATGAAGAAAATCGGTCAATAGCTAAATTCTGGCAATTGAGTGGTTTGTTTTGTTTTTTGAGGTGGGGGAGGGACATTTTCCATAGTGTGATGATCCATTCCATATGCATATAGCCCCACATTTGCATTATTCAGATGAGGTTTCTGAAAGGCTCCCATGGATTTGAAGCTGAAAAGGAGCAAGAGTTGAGTTTACAAATGCTTTTACAGTTGCCACATAGCATACATTATGTGAACTGTTTCCTTTTGTTGATACTGTGCTACATGCTTAGCAATAGCTCAGACATTTAAAATTGTCTTGGTTTCTATTGGTGGTAACAGTGATTTTTATATTTTCAGCTGTAGAACCTAGTTTGGCCAATGACTTTGCAGGAATCCCTGAAGCCAATAAGAGTGCTGATTTTAGTGGAAAGAGAACGAGGCCCTATGGATGCAACACTAGCTCAGGCTTAAGCTCAAAACTGAAGAAGTGTTGTTAGGTCAGGCCTTGGGTGAAAAATCTTCAGGGAAAACACCATTGCTTCCAGAAGATTCAGTAGGTGATCCTTTTTCCTGTGAGTCATTACTGAGCGAATGCCTCAGCATGGCATAAGGCAGCACATACATGGAGGGTACTGTCTTTCAGATGAGCTGTAGGGTGAAGGAGTGACAACTTATGGTCATTAAAGACTCCATGGCACTCTTTGGGTGCTACCCCCACGTCCAGACTATATTTCAGTTTTATTACATTTTGCTTTACTTAAGTTTCTCTTGTAGTTGAGCTGGTGAGAGTACATTCTTCACTTTCTATCCTAAATTGTCATGTAGTATTTCTCTGTGCTGGATAGTTCTACTTCAGTTGTAGGTGAAGTGGTCTCTCTCATGCAGAGAGATCCAGATACAAGGTTCCTCTAACTACGCCTTTCTGCATATCTTTATATGTACCTTCATATTGCTCACCACTTGAAATCCATACAGAGAGTAGAGAATTTGGCTATACATGGGGAAATACAGATATTTCCCCATGACCATACTTCAATTTTATCAGTACATGTAGGGCAGATACCATGTCTGTGTGTGTGTGTATAGTACTTAGCATAATAGAATCCTTGCCTGATTGGTAGATTTGGTTCTACAATAATATAATTTAATAATCCTAATGTGCACATATCCCAGTATTTATTCCAGATCTTCTGCACAGATATTTGCTTGTAGAGTCAATAGATCTTAATTTTACTATCTTCTATCACTGAAAATATTTGCTTTGACAACAGCTTCTAGGTGAGGTTTTGTGTTTTGAGCCCCATGCATTTTAATACTACGTGTAAGAACAGCCAGGGGAAAACGCCTGGTATATCATCATCCCACAGATTCATGCACACAGCTTCCAGTGAAGTCACTGGGAGTTGTACCTGCATCTGCAGGCATGATCAAGACCCCTTTCTTTATATAACTGATGATCTCCTGTAATCTATATGATTTATGCGATGTGTACCGTTTCCTTTTGCAAACGGTGTTTTCCTTACGCAGAAGCCTGAGGATATACACAGATGGGCATATGGTGAGGGAAACCCTGGTTTTAGATACTGTGCATAAAGAGAGCAGGCTTCACAATTTAATTTGCCAAATTGCAGCTGAATATTTTATAACTACTTCTGTTGTCCAAAAGCCTGTATCTCTGCACACTCTACTTGTACATGCTGGCATTACGGCTCTCACAGGATTCATGCCAGAAGGCAGCCCAGAGTTCCAAACAATAGAAACTCCTGACTGATTTGCATGCAGCAGTTCAGCAGGTCTGCACAGTTGGTGCCACAGAGGGCAGCTCATTCCCTGTTCTGTCTAATCACATGCCTAGTCATATATTCAAAACTCTGTGGAGCCCTAGCAGAGGGGCACCACTAGAGTCCTAGGATTGGGAGGGTGGGGGAAGAAGAAGGTGGTAATGTTGGGGCCTACAAATTTACCCTAACTGTGGGCTCAACTCAAAAGTATGTACAAGTTCATAAGATGTCACAAAAAGAAAAGGAGTACTTGTGGCACCTTAGAGACTAACAAATTTATTAGAGCATAAGCTTTCGTGAGCTACAGCTCACTTCATCGGATGCATTCAGTGGAAAATACAGTGGGGAGATTTATATACACAGAGAACATGAAACAAAGGGTGTTACCATACACACTGTAACGAGAGTGATCAGGTAAGGTGAGCTATTACCAGCAGGAGAAGATGGCATATATGTGCCAGCAATGCCCCTCTGCCATGTACATTGGCCAAACTGGACAGTCTCTACGTAAAAGAATGAATGGACACAAATCAGACGTCAAGAATTATAACATTCAAAAACCAGTTGGAGAACACTTCAATCTCTCTGGTCACTCGATTACAGACCTTAGAGTGCCTATACTTCAACAAAAAAGCTTCAAAAACAGACTCCAACGAGAGACTGCTGAATTGGAATTAATTTGCAAACTGGATACAATTAACTTAGGCTTGAATAGAGACTGGGAATGGATGAGTCATTACACAAAGTAAAACTATTTCCCCATGGTATTTCTCCCCCCCACCCCACCCCCCACTGTTCCTCTGATATTCTTGTTAACTGCTGGAAATGGCCCACCTTGATTATCCCTACAAAAGGTTCCCCCTCCCCCCACCCCCTGTTCTCCTGCTGGTAATAACTCACCTTACCTGATCACTCTCCTTACAGTGTGTATGGTAACACCCTTTGTTTCATGTTCTCTGTGTATATAAATCTCCCCACTGTATTTTCCACTGAATGCATCCGATGAAGTGAGCTGTAGCTCATGAAAGCTTATGCTCTAATAAATTTGTTAGTCTCTAAGGTGCCACAAGTACTCCTTTTCTTTTTGCGAATACAGACTAACACGGCTGCTACTCTGAAACCTAAGATGTCACAGTAACCTATGATAAAAAATGATGGGAAAAGATAAGATAGATTGAATTAGTCCAAACTAAAAGGCTTACTGATAACACAAGGATTACTTTAAGATCATTCTTGATAAATAAGAAAAATGTGGAACCAGAAATCAGTGAACCAAAATTGGTGTGTCAGAAACTAGGCCTAACTGGCGAACAAAATAATGAGGGGATGGGCTATTCTGCCCACTGTCCCCTTTGTGGGTCCTTTAAGGAGAAATATTGGCTACTGGAGTGAGCTTCGCCATCATGACCGCCGCCCCCACCATCTCGTGGGACCTTCATCCTGATCCTGAGAGATGACCAGGCCAGTGAGGGACCTAGACAACATTGTCATCTCCACCAGCTCCAGCTAAATCCCAAGTACCACCTGGGATGAAATGGGATTGGATTTTAACAGCAGCAGCAATGACAGGTCCATCCTCTCTCTTTTCCCCAAAAGGACAATTATTGCTATCCTTGATACCATCTAACAGAGTGTCCAACAAGGGGTGTTTCCTTCTAAAAACTCTCTCCAGGTAAGGAAAAAGGGGAACAAGGAAAGCTAAAATGAAAGCCATATTTAATATTTTACATTTCAAATGCTCTTTTTTTTCTTTCTTCTCTGTACTTTTTAATAAAAAGCTAAAATGATTTAATGGTGTGTTTGCCATGGTGCTAAGCAGGCTATATACCACATCCTGAACCTTGTTTACAACTGTTTAATGTTGGACAGTGACAGGGTTATGTTAACATCTTTAGCCCATATAATTCATCTATAATAATACAACAGGGGCATTCCTCCTTTCCATGTGGACAGGCTGAAGGAGAAATCCATATCAAGTGGACATGCTAGTCTCGTGTTTCCAGTGCTTAGAGCTGATAACACAGCGGAACAAGGAACTTGCACCCATCATATACTTATTTTCCTTTTAAAAAAAAATTCCTTGCACTATTCTGTTTTATATAGAATATTTCTTATTTTTTAAAAAGTCATGAGGTCTGTCACATTAACTGTTATCTGTATACTTTGTGAATATTTATTGTTTTTCTTCCATTATATACAAAATATATTGCACTGTGGGTGCCTATCCCATGACTTAAAACACACAGTGTGAATAACTGCTATCACCATAAATCTCTACAACACCCATGCTCAAGACCTCAGCCTACCCTTTCCTCAAAAGCCTAAGGGAAAAATGGGATTTTCAGCCTCCCCAGAGGTTAACAAATCCAGGTTCCAACAAATGAAGGAGTGCTGGGGAATAATTTCCAGTGTTCCCATCCCTCATAAAGAACACCCTGCTAGCCAATCGCTCTTTTGATAAATGTTGGGCACAATATATCAGCTTCTTTGCTCTTGCTTTGTAGTGATTCAAATGTTTACACATGCACTTTTAAACTCAGGGTAAATTACATAGAAATTAATATAACTACCTATAAAAAAAGCAAAGATAGAGTACTGCTTTTTCAGGACTGTAATTAAGTGCTCAGAATGGATTAATAGACTTAGGCAAAGACATGTACTTAGTTTATATTAGGACTGTCAAGCGATTACAAAAATTAATTGTGATTAATCGTGCAATTAAAAAATTAATTGTGCTATTAATTGCACTGTTAATAGAATACCATTATTTAAATTTTTTTGATGTTTTCTACATTTTCAAATATATTGATTTCAATTACAACAAAGTGTACAGTGCTCACTTTATATTTATTTTTGATTATGAGTATTGCACTGTAAAAAACAAAAGAAATAGTATTTTTCAAGTCACCTAACACAAGTACTGTAGTGCAATCTCTTTATCATGAACGTTGAACTTACAAATGTAGAATTATGTACAAAAATAACTGCATTCAAAAATAAAACAATGTAAAATTTTAGAGCCTGAAAGTCCACTCAGTCTTACTTCTTGTTCAGCCAGTCGCTCAAACAAGTTTGTTTACATGTGCAGGAGATAATGCTGCCCACTTCTTGTTTACAATATCACCTGAAAGTAATCACAAGCATTCTTATGGCGTTGTAGCCCGCCTCGCAAGATATTTATGTACCAGATGCACTAAAGATCCATATGTCCCTTCATGCTTTAACCACTATTCCAGGGGACATGTGTCCATGCTGATGATGGGTTCTTCTCAAAGCCAATCCAAAGCAGTGTGGGCCAACATATGTTCATTTTCATTATCTGAGTCAGATGCCACCAGGAGAAGGTTGATTTTCTTTTTGGGTGGTTTAGGTTCTGTAATTTCCACATCAGAGTGTTGCTCTTTTAAAGAAATCTGACAGCATGCTCCACACCTTGTTCCTCTCAGATTTTGGAAGGCGCTTCAGATTCTTAAACCTTGGGTTGAGTGCGGTAGCTATCTTTAGAAATCTCATATAGGTACCTTCTTTTCATTTTGTCAAATCAACAGTGAAAGTGTTTTTAAAATGAACAACATGTGTTGGATCATCATCCGAGACTGCTATAACATGAAATATATGGTAGAATGAGGGTAAAACGGAGCAAGGGAGTTCAGTCACAAATTTAATTAACACATTTTTAATAAGTGTCATCAATATGGAAGCATGTCCTCTGGAATGGTGGCTGAAGCATGAAGGGACATATGAATCTTTAGCGCACCTGGCACAAAAATACCTTGCGATGCTGGCTATAAAAGTGCCATGCAAATGCCTGTTCTCACTTTCTGGTGACATTGTAAATAAGAAGAGGGCAGCATTATCTCCTGTAAATGTAAACAAACTTGTTTGTCTTAGGAATTGGCTGAACAAGAAGTAGGACTGAATGGACTTGTAGGCACTGAAGTTTTACATTGTTTTGTTTTTGAGTGCAGTTATGCAACAAAAAAACCTCTACATTTTTAAGTTGTACTTTCACAATAACGAGATTGCACTACAATACTTGTATGAGGTGAATTGAAAAATATTATTTCTTGTTTATCATTTTTACAGTGCAAATATTTGTAATAAAAAATAATATACACTTTGTTTTCATTTATAACACAATACAATATATATGAAAATTTAGAAAAATATCCAAAATATTTAATAAATTTCAATAGGTATTCTATTGTTTGAGTGTGATTAAAACTGCGATTAATCACAATTTTTTTGAGTTAATCATGTGAGTTAATTACGATTAATTGACAGCCCCATTTTATATGTAAAATGGACAGTACAGGAAGTAGCCATACTGCATTTCTCCACATTCTCCCATAAACGTGCCTCTTCCCCACCCGAAAAGGGCCAGCTCTAAGAGCAGAAGGATGATTCAGCTCCCATCCATGACCATGAATTCTCTGTTAAGCCTACCAGTGGCACCAGTTAGAGTACTGATTTTTGTGACAGGGATATCTATGCAATAAGAAGTCCATTGAGATCACTTCGTCATATCACTGCAAACCTTGGTTGGATTTGAATTGGTAACCTGGAGAGGAAAGGCTCCATAACTCATGCATTGCTGGCACAACAGCTTTTAATTTGCTGGCCTCAGAAAGGAGTGGCATTTTTATTAATGCAAATGACAGTAATGGTTGCTTCCATAAAATTCTGAAATATATGTAGATTTCCTTCTGTTGTAGTAATGTATTTACAGTGTTTCAGCATTTTAAACTTTAAAGTTTAAACATTTCAAACTGAGTAAGGAATAAAGAAACCCATCCCATGATATGTGCCGCATGAGCAGGGGTGCTGTGTGTAGCTCATTGCAGAACTGGGGCCTAAAATGTAAGTTGGAAAGACATGGAAGAGACATAGATGCTGGGGATGAGGGAGGATGGAATTTTGCAAAAGACCTTTCTTTCTAAATGAATATACCCCTAAATACTAAAGAAATGTTATTTGTCAAAGACAATATTAGAAGTTTGTAAGACTGACATCTAGAAAAATTCCTAGCCCTTATAGTTTGCTCATTATAACTTTTAAAGGATCATTGACATGTACAGTTAATATAAGAGGTCTCAGAGTAGCAGCCATGTTAGTCTGTATTCGCAAAAAGAAAAGGAGTACCCGTGGCACCTTAGAGACGAACAAATTTATTAGAGCATAAGCTTTCGTGAGCTACAGCTCACTTCATCGGATGCATTTGGTGGAAAAAGCAGAGGAGAGATTTATATACACACACACAGAGAACATGAAGCAATGGGTTTATCATACACACTGTAAGGAGAGTGATCACTTAAGATAAGCCATCACCAGCAGCAGGGGGGGGAAAAGAGGAAAACCTTTCATGGTGACGAGCAAGGTAGGCTAATTCCAGCAGTTAACAAGAATATCAGAGGAACAGTGGGGGGGGGGGGAGGGAGAAATACCATGGGGAAATAGAAAAGGAGTACTTGTGGCACCTTAGAGACTAACAAATTTATTAGAGCATAAGCTTTCGTGAGCTACAGCTCACTTCATCGGATGCATTTGGTGGAAAAAACATAGGAGAGATTTATATACACACACACAGAGAACATGAAACAATGGGTTTATCATACACACTGTAAGGAGAGTGATCACTTAAGATAAGCAGGGGGGGGAAAAGAGGAAAACCTTTCATGGTGACAAGCAGGTAGGCTAATTCCAGCAGTTAACAAGAATATCAGAGGAACAGTGGGGGGTGGGGTGGGAGGGAGAAATACCATGGAGAAATAGAGTAGCAGCCGTGTTAGTCTGTATTCGCAAAAAGAAAAGGAGTACTTGTGGCACCTTAGAGACTAACAAATTTTTTTACCTTCAGTCCTTTCGGTATGATGTCCATCTGTTTGCATTTGGAGAGGAAGATGATGTCTGTCTGTATCTGTGCGAGTTTTTTCATGAAGTTGACAGATTTCCACTCTATACGGCTAAATTCAGTGCCTTGCATAATGACAAAATTTGTTAGTCTCTAAGGTGCCACAAGTACTCCTTTTCTTCATGGGGAAATAGTTTTACTTTGTGTAATGACTCATCCATTCCCAGTCTCTATTCAAGCCTAAATTAATTGTATCCAGTTTGCAAATTAATTCCAATTCAGCAGTCTCTCATTGGAGTCTGTTTTTGAAGCTTTTTTGTTGAAGTATAGCCACTCTTAGGTCTGTGATCGAGTGACCAGAGAGACTGAAGTGTTCTCCAACTGGTTTTTGAATGTTATAATTCTTGACGTCTGATTTGTGTCCATTCATTCTTTTACGTAGAGACTGTCCAGTTTGGCCAATGTACATGGCAGAGGGGCATTGCTGGCACATGATGGCATATATCACATTGGTAGATGCGCAGGTGAACGAGCCTCTGATAGTGTGGCTGATGTGATTAGGCCCTATGATGGTATCCCCTGAATAGATATGTGGACAGAGTTGGCAACGGGCTTTGTTGCAAGGATAGGTTCCTGGGTTAGTGGTTCTGTTGTGTGGTGTGTGGTTGCTGGTGAGTATTTGCTTCAGATTGGGGGGCTGTCTGTAAGCAAGGACTGGTCTGTCTCCCAAGATCTGAGAGAGCGATGGCTCGTCCTTCAGGATAGGTTGTAGATCCTTGATGATGCGTTGGAGAGGTTTTAGTTGGGGGCTGAAGGTGATGGCTAGTGGCGTTCTGTTGTTTTCTTTGTTGGGCCTGTCCTGTATTAGGGTGACTTCTGGGTACTCTTCTGGCTCTGTCAATCTGTTTCTTCACTTCAGCAGGTGGGTATTGTAGTTGTAGGAATGCAAGATAGAGATCTTGTAGGTGTTTGTCTCTGTCTGAGGGGTTGGAGCAAATGCGGTTATATCGTAGTGCTTGGCTGTAGACAATGGATCGAGTGGTATGATCTGGATGAAAGCTAGAGGCATGTAGGTAGGAATAGCGGTCAGTAGGTTTCCGATATAGGGTGGTGTTTATGTGACCATCGCTTATTAGCACCGTAGTGTCCAGGAAGTGGATCTCTTGTGTGGACTGGTCCAGGCTGAGGTTGATGGTGGGATGGAAATTGTTGAAATCATGGTGGAATTCCTCAAGAGCTTCTTTTCCATGGGTCCAGATGATGAAGATGCCATCAATGTAGCGCAAGTAGAGTAGGGGCATTAGGGGACGAGAGCTGAGGAAGCGTTGTTCTAAGTCAGCCATAAAAATGTTGGCATACTGTGGGGCCATGCGGGTACCCATCGCAGTGCCGCTGATTTGAAGGTATACATTGTCACCAAATGTGAAATAGTTATGGGTCAGGACAAAGTCACAAAGTTCTGCCACCAGGTTAGCCGTGACAGTATCGGGGATACTGTTCCTGACGGCTTGTAGTCCATCTTTGTGTGGAATGTTGGTGTAGAGGGCTTCTACATCCATAGTGGCTAGGATGGTGTTTTTAGGAAGATCACCAATGGACTGTAGTTTCCTCAGGAAATCGGTGGTGTCTCGAAGATAGCTGGGAGTGCTGGTAACGAAGGGCCTGAGGAGGGAGTCTACATAGCCAGACAATCCTGCTGTCAGGGTGCCAATGCCTGAGATGATGGGGCGTCCAGGATTTCCAGGTTTATGGATCTTGGGTAGCAGATAGAATACCCCAGGTCGGGGCTCCAGGGGTGTGTCTGTGAAATAGTTTTACTTTGTGTAATGACTCATCCATTCCCAGTCTCTATTCAAGCCTAAGTTAATTGTATCCAGTTTGCAAATTAATTCCAATTCAGCAGTCTCTCGTTGGAGTCTGTTTTTGAAGCTTTTTTGTTGAAGTATAGCCACTCTTAGGCTCGTTCACCTGCGCATCTACCAATGTGATATATGCCATCATGTGCCAGCAATGCCCCTCTGCCATGTACATTGGCCAAACTGGACAGTCTCTACGTAAAAGAATGAATGGACCCAAATCAGACGTCAAGAATTATAACATTCAAAAACCAGTTGGAGAACACTTCAATCTCTCTGGTCACTCGATCACAGACCTAAGAGTGGCTATACTTCAACAAAAAAGCTTCAAAAACAGACTCCAACGAGAGACTGCTGAATTGGAATTAATTTGCAAACTGGATACAATTAATTTAGGCTTGAATAGAGACTGGGAATGGATGAGTCATTACACAAAGTAAAACTATTTCCCCATGGTATTTCTCCCCCCCCCCCACTGTTCCTCTGATATTCTTCTTAACTGCTGGAATTAGCCTACCTTGCTTGTCACCATGAAAGGTTTTCCTCTTTTCCCCCCCCTGCTTATCTTAAGTGATCACTCTCCTTACAGTGTGTATGATAAACCCATTGTTTCATGTTCTCTGTGTGTGTGTATATAAATCTCTCCTCTGCTTTTTCCACCAAATGCATCCGATGAAGTGAGCTGTAGCTCACGAAAGCTTATGCTCTAATAAATTTGTTAGTCTCTAAGGTGCCACGGGTACTCCTTTTCTTTTTATAAGAGGTCTGTATTTTCCAGTGTCATATATTGATTTAGAATGGTAGAGTTATTTTAGCCTACAGTGTAATAATTAAAAAGTGTCCTGCTTATAAGGATTCATTTGGCATTACAAATAAACCCTTTCTATAGTTATCAATACTTCAGCAACATTGCAGTTAACTGACAGTTATGGCAATGACACCATTATGTGATCACTGCTATTTATTTATAGATTGCCTGAAGAATTCATTGTGGAATAATTGAGTAATAGAGTATTGTGTAATTAGCCAAATAAATCTAAAAGGTAACAAAACCCACAAGAAGATAAATTTGTTGTCTTTTGCTTGTTCTTTTCAACTAATTCAGGCTAATTTGAACCTTTCACAGAAAGGTGATAATGAAAGATTTGTTCTCAGCAACATTATGGCAGGTGATTTGCATTTTAAAGTTTGACACATTTATAGACCTTTTGATCTTTTCTTTTTTTCCCTCCCCTCTCCCCCACTACATTGTACCAGGTGGAAAATCTTGAAGTGATAAACTAATTTCAAAAACATCCTGGAAAACATACATCAGCAAAAGTGAATATTTATATATTTATAGATTTGTAAGGTCAGGAAGCATAGTTAGATCATGTAGTCTGACCTTGTGTATAACATAGGCCAAAAATATTTTGAATATATGATGTTAGATTTTTATCTAGGAAAAAAAATCCTCCTGGAAGGGTTTAAGGGAAATACAGGGCTTGAGCCAATGTACCCTGAAGTCAAAATCAGACTCATTTATCTGTAATTTTAATTGTATTGTTTTTATATTTTACAATACAATCCATTTTGTGGAGTAGGTGTGTGTGGTCACTGTTTTAGTATTCTGGGCTGAAAGGCAAAGCCTTAAAAAGAGACAGAAATGAAAACAGGGAGCTTATTCTTTTCAGGACTGCAAACAGGTAAAATGAAGTTTGTCACCTAGAGCTTGTAAGTGATTTTTTAAAATTAAAATTCCTAACTTTTTTTGAACTATAACCGCAAAACATTGACTGGGAAATTGTGTAGATTCCAGCTAATTAGTTGACCACAAATATTTTCTCTCATTTAATACGACAGAAGATATCCTCACCTGTTTGTCAAAATGGCTGATCAGAGAACTGAGTACTAGGAACTCATCTAATCCTGGGCTTGACATCGATTCCCTTTGTAGCCTTGGTTAAGTCACTCAATGTCGCTGCCTCCATTTCACTTCTGTACAAAGGGGATAATTAATACTTTCTTTATGGTGCTTTTCATTTCAAAGGAAGATAAGCATCATTCTACGGATAGGGCAAAATACTTCACCTCTCTGTATCTCACTAACTGGCCAATGCCAGAGCTAGGAACAGACCACAGGTCTCCTAACTTCCAGTCACTTGCCCTATCAGTGGGCCCACACTGCTTCCCATAATATTTAGGAACTTTAAAGGGGTGTTAAGATTATTAGTTATTGTTTGACAGGTTATATAAACCTTTTCTATCTTAAAATAAGTGCTAAATTTTATTTTGATACTATATTTACATTTAACATATATTTAATATGTATTGTATAGGGCCCTCTTCTGTTTTCTCCATTAAATGATCCTGGCAGCTTTTAGGATAATTAAGTTCTAGAAGCACTTCCTAGAAAATTCAGTTACTGGTACATTTTGATCTCCAAAAGGCAGATATCTGTCTGTGTTATTTCAATTTCAGCCCTTCAGTGAGCATCAGATCTCAGACAAGAGTCTTAGATTGATTGGATGTGTATCAGAGCCTGACAGAGCAGGTCAATGTTAAGGAAATTAAATATTCCCTTTGATTCTGTTTGTTTCTGTCTCACTTGCCAATATGTACTTTTGTAAATTGTTTCTGTACGGGGCTTGTGTAGTTTTAAAAGAATGTTGTCATAGCATCCTAAAGGACAATACAAATTAAATTTAACTCCTTGCTGTTGGTGTCTACAGTCTATCAAATTATTATTTGTATTACAGTAGCACCTAGAGGCCCCAAATGTGATCAAGGACCCATTGTGCTGAGCTCCATAGAAATACCTAGTAAGAGATGGTCCCTGCCCTGAAGAGGTTACAATCCAAATAAACAATACAGATAAAAGGGAGGGAGGAGAAATGGAAGCACAAAGAAATAAAGTGACTTGCCCACCATCCTGCAGCAGGTCAGTGGCAGAGGTAGGAATAAAGCCCAGGTTTCCTGGTAGGGGTGTTGTGCCCATTACTGAGGGTGAAATTAGTGGCCCATACTATACTGGGCTCACAGAAAAGAAGAGCAGGAGTGAATTTGATTACAGGCCTTCATTGCAGGTCTTCATTTTATTGTCACTTCCTTTGAGGCGACAGATTGATGTACTTCACTCACTGTTCTCAGAATAGCAGCCGTGTTAGTCTGTATTTGCAAAAAGAAAAGGAGTACTTGTGGCACCTTAGAAACTAACGAATTTATTTGAGCATAAGCTTTGTGAGCTACAACTCACTTCATCAGATGCATTCCTGAAGCTGCAGCTCATGAAAGCTTATGCTCAAATAAATTTGTTAGTCTCTAAGGTGCCACAAGTACTCCTTTTCTTTTTGCATCTTGAGTGACTGACATTCATCTTCACTGCATTTACTTTTTACAGAAAAGATGAACTCATGACAAATTCAACCTTAAGAGAATTATCAGTAAAAGGTTCCTAATCTCAGAAGGGGAGTGTTTCCACAAGTACTCCTTTTATTTTTACTCACTGTTCTGCTCAGCATTTTTTCTGGTAGATTGGCCTTTCTATTCTCTCATTTGTTTTAAAAATGGAAGTGAAAAGAGTTTAACATATTAAAGCAGAGTCCTCTCCAAGCAACAGTAGCTTATGCAGGGTTAATAACGGAGTGGAGAACCTCAGCTGAACCCCAACCCTAAATCTATAGGCAGACTAATTCTTCAACCTATGCTTTGGGGATTTCCCACGTGTTGCAGCCAAGGGGAAAAAACAAAACAAATTCTGTCCCAGGTGGTGATCAAATGCTTCCTCTCCACAGTAAGTGACTCTATTTTTCTGGGGCGGTGGCAAAGAGCTATTCAGTCAGTGGTGCAGGTGAACTGGCAGGTGTTATGTATGTGTGATTTGTGGGGATGTTCTACTTAGAAAATCCAGAAGGATGAAGAAAAGAGAAGATGAATTTAATGGGGAAACCTACAGGAGATGAGAGGATGGGAAGGGGAGATGAGATAATGAGTACAAGAGGAGAGCGATAATCAGGGAAAGAGGAAGATAGTAATAGAGGGAGGAGACAGAGGAGACAAGATGAAGGTAAGAATAAGATAGTAAAGAGGGAGTTTTGTCATTGACTTGAATGGGACCAGGATTTCAGCCAGCGAAAATCCAGTCCCCCAGGAACTGTGCCTCCTATATCACTCAGCCACGGGGAGTTCTGACTTAACAAGAACCAATTCAGGCATCAGGAGATGGCAGGAAAAATACTGGAGTCCTGAATCACCAGAGCTATGGTGGGAAATCTGAAAAAAATATTGAAATTGTACAACAACTTATGGGTATGAGGCCCAAAGAAGGTTAAAAGCTTAAAAGAATAAAAAATTGGCTAGCATGTGCTTATTAAAAAGTCAATGCACATCTTTGCTAGGTTGTAGGAAAAAAATGACAAATTTTGCCATGCTGAACTTAACCTTCAAAAATACAAATTGTCAGAATGAAAAACATGATAAGTGACAACCCTAGGAGCAAGATGCTGAAAACAATTTGAGCACAAGTACCCAACTTGTATTGTGGCCTCATTAGGTAACACATTCCTTCCTGGTGATTACCTGGCACTATTCTTCACAACATAACATTTCCTGGACTTTGTATTGATTTTAACATGGATGAAAAATGGAAGAGCCTAATGATACCATGTGAAAAGGCAGCACTCTAGTTAGAACTTAGGACCAGAAATCAGGAGATGTGGGCTTTAGTTCCCAGTCTCGTATCGACTTACTGTGTAGCCTGAGTAAGTTACTTGACTTTGTCTCAATTTACCTATCTGTAGGAGGGGGATAATACTTTCACACCTGTCTATTTCACAATGGCGTTCCATGTTTAATTTGTTAGGCCTCACTTTAGTTAGGTACTTAAGGACATGTGCTTCACTTTAGGCATATGCTTAATTTCCATAGCAGATAAAAAGAGCTAAGAAACTTGAAACGGTTGCAGTTGAAGTCAATGTGACTTTAGCATGTGCTTAAGTGCTTTGCTTAAAAAATTGGATTTTAGTCTGTGCTTAAGTACTACATTGGATTTGGGCCCTGATATTTGCAAAGTTCTTTAAACATGCAAACTATATTAAGGCTAATTATTGTTAGTGTTTATGATCTCCGATTTATACGTTGTCCTTTTTCATAGGATATCAATAGTTTTATAACTATTAAATTGATATGCCAGCTATGTCCCCGGGGATCATTTCATCTAGCACTAAAATGGAGCCACCTCTGGGATGAAATAGGGCAACTATCTAGCAGCACACACCAATGCTACACAACAGTTTTAGGACAGGAATTAAAGATGATCTTTTCCAGTTGAAACTGAAGAGGGAATTTAGGCAGGCAAAATGGAACAGCATGTGCTGAAATTTGGCCTGAATAACTGGTTAGCACCCCCTGTTCATACCCACTCAGGTTACTACTAAGTAGCATTTAAAGAATATACAAATTGACTTGAAATAAGCATAGATCTTTGTTTTTAATTTGATTTTTCTTCAGCTGCTGGAGCTGGTTGTGAGCCCTGCAAAGAGGTTTTGAACATCCTGATGACAACTGTCGCTCTGGAAAACTGTCCATTCAGAATGCAAGGCAATGTGTGCTGTTTTAATGGAAAAAAAAATGCCTTATCACAACTGGGCCATGGTCCCTGTAGGCATCAGTAGACACTACCACAATTTAAATAAGTAATAAGTAGGGCTATGATTTTGTCACAGAGGTCACGGAAATCATGAATTTGAATAAAGTCCATGAAATCTTGGAAGTAGTTGTAAAAACACATTTGATTAGGCCCCCAAACTGAATGGTGTTGCAAGGTGGTACACAATGTTGCAGTGCCACTCAGGTTTGGCATGTCTTCCCCCCATCTCCATCTATAGGGGCTGGGGGAGAAGGGAATGGGGCAAACAATCCAAACCTGAGGTTACCTGAGGGGTGCTGTGATCTCATGCACCAGATCACAATTCCTGGAGTGGGGAGCTGGGTCTAGCTCTGCAGGACAGGAGCCATTTGCTGCAGCATAGGCTCACTCTCCAACCCCAACGTCCAGACCTCACCTTTCAGCATCCCCCACTATACTCCTGTATATATTAATGTAGAGAAAACTGCAATATTTTGTGACCTTCAAGTGGCTTATTGTTCTTTTTCCTGTACCTCTGCCATGAAATATACTAAAAATTTCCATGACAAAATCATAGCCTTAGTAATAGGTACTATCTGAACCCAATAACAAATGTTAACAAAAAAAAAATCAAGCTTTTCATGGAAAAAATATGAGAATCCCTTGGAAATAACTTGGCTAGGCTTTTAATGGAATATGGGTACTGTTGTTGGTCTTCAAACATTTTTAAAATATCAAAATTAACTTTGAAATATGCCAGATTGAATTAAGGAGGTGAGATATCACTGCAGGTGTCTGAAAAACAGCTGAAATAATGGAGCTGTAGAACTGGACACTGAAATTCTCCTGATTGAATAGGTCTCTATTATTTTGATCACATCTGTTGTCTTCCATTTTCTGAGCAAAATAAGCCAGTTTAGGCTATTTTTTCCCCTTTGCCCTTTCCCTCTGATTGGAATGGCCAGCAGACATTAAAGACCAACCACATAGACTATTCTCCTTTCAACTTCTGTTAACAGGGGTATTAAAAAGACATTCCCAAATATCAGTTGAAAAACACTAAGTAATAAAATCCGTACTTAAAAGATGGGTAGGTGTAAATTCCACACGTAAGTCTTTTCATCTAGGAAGCCAGTTGCTTAGAGATCAGTTGTTTTAATGAATTGGGGAGCTGCTGTCACTTTTCAGTCAGTTGGGATTGCCACTTTTTGGAGGATCAAATACTCACATCTGAGGTTTTAAAGTCAAGCTATAGGCCCTGATCCTGCAAAGAGAACTCTTGTAACCATACGGAGTCCAACAGAAGTCAATGGTATCTGTCTGCACGATTCTCTTGTAGGATCAGGGACCTTGTTAGGTTTTTTTTAAAATGTGTCTTAAGAACATTGAAGTGTCTGAAATTCAAGGATCACATTTTCAAAAGTGCTTAGAATAGTAAAACTCCAGTTGTCTTTAATTAAAGCAGAGTTAGACCAGCACTTAGAGTGCTTTTGAAAATCCCATCCCCAACTGTTCATAAATGTTCTGCTAATGTTGAAAGTAATAGTTATTATCCCAGTTCTAACCTCACATGTGCACACACAACTCTCATTGACTTCAGTAGGAGCTGAGGACTCTCGGCATTTCACAGAGTTAGGTCCACTGTTAGGTCCACCCACTTTTTTGTCGTCTTGTCTTAAAGACTTTTAGTTTTCTTTCTGAGTGAATTGTAATTTGCTATTCATCAAAGTTATTTAAAATATTGTCCTCTTAAGAAAATTCTTATTTATCTGAAATGAGATCATGGCCTACATCATGAGCACAAATACTGGAAAAGTCCTTGTGTTTGAAAAACCCAGTATCCAAATTACTGACAAGCATGGGAGGAAGCATAGTCTATTGGTTAAAGTGCAACTGAAAATTGGGAATCTGGGGTACTTTGAGTGTGACCTAGGGCAAGAACCCTATGGGCTAATTTTCAAAAGGGCTGAACTACTGAGGTCAATGGGGACTGTGAATGCTCACTCAGTATTTTTGAAATTCAGGTAATTAACTGGTCTGTGCCTATGTTTAATCTCTGTAAAACAGGAAATAAAAATCTCACAATTGCTGGAGAAGAGGTATTAATTAGTTAACATTTGTAAAGTGTCTGGGGAATTGTTATCTGAAAGGCAAAACAAAGTATGGTTGTTTAAGCAGTGTGCGGCAGGGACTGTTTCTTTGTTATATATTTATATAGTTCTCAGCTCCTGGAAGCCAAGGTCCCATTGTAAATGATGATAATGTATCCTCCATCTTTTTGAAATAAACAAAGGCGTTCTCACTGGAATTTTATCCTGCTTGTAAATAAAATTAGATTAAAATGTTGCTTTCTCTTTTTGCTACTGAAACACGTTTGCCCACGTTCATTCATTTAAAATCTGATGCTCCTATATTTTTCCCGAATTTCAACACTTTTTCTCTCCTTTTGTACTCCTTCTTACTATTATATGTTTGTTCTGCCTACACATTCCCCAAGCTCACCAAAAACACACTACTGGATATATTTATTTCTCATAGTAAATTTTCCCAAAGGATAAATTTGCATTAATAAAAATTTTCCATATTCATGGGTGAGAGGGCTTCTTTACACAATTTGGATGGATATTATAAGATAAATCTTATATTCTATTCTACTGCCTTTTCTGGTTATTTAAGAAAATGACTTTTGTCTGCAATGATTCAAACAGAAACAAGCTTAATAGTAATTTCCTACTTTTCTCCCCCCCCCTTCTCTTATAGGTCAGAAATCTGACCAAAAAACCTCTTGTTTTAAAGGAGATGAAGATTGAAACATTAGCTTTTATACTGCTGAATAAATTACTGAAACAAAAAACAAAACTATCAGTCAAGTAGAAAATGCCTTATCATTCAAATGTCAGTGAGTATTACTATGATATTAGACTCATAACTCAATAACCTTCAATATTATTACATTGTGGAAAGATTTTAAAAAGGGACATTTTGAGGTTTGTGTGAGATGGAGGGAAATTAAGATTCCCAATGTATGAATTTTGCATATCTTAAAGGAAAGTTGTGGGGATGTACTGCCCATAATAACTGCATCCGATGAAGTGAGCTGTAGCTCACGAAAGCTTATGCTCAAATAAATTTGTTAGTCTCTAAGGTGCCACAAGTACTCCTTTTCTTTTTGAGAATACAGACTAACATGGCTGCTACTCTGAAACCTGTCATAATAACTGAATTTTTCTGTTTTCTGATTTTCTACTGAGACTTGCAGGGGAAAGAATATCAAATATTCTATATTGTACAGAAAAATAAATCTGGTACCTAGTTGGAGAATGAAGGCTATTTGTAAAAGCTTTCCTCCCTGTAGCACATTTTAAATAATCTCATTTTTACTAGTGTCAAAACAACATCATGAAGTGTTCAGCAAGTATCAACAAATTATTCCTGTTATGATTGTAATACAAATTAGTTTGATAGAGACTATTTATTTGTGATTCCAGTGCTTGCACACTGAGGCTTAGGGCCTAACCTAAAATCCACGGTAGACCATGTAAATCTTTCCATTTACTTTAAGAGGTTTTGGATCAGGTCCTTGGGGCTCATCTTGACCTCCCATTTTGGGCCACAAAATTGTGAGCACAGTGAGAGGGCACATCTCAGAATCTGACCCGTTGCCTTCTTTCCCCCATTTTGTAGATTTGTATGAACATAGGAGTCACCATAATGGATTAGACCAGTGGTCCACTTAGTCCAGTATCCTGTCTGACCGTGGCCAACACCAGATGCTACAGAGGAATGTACAAGAAACCCCATAGCAAGCAGATATGGGATAATCTGCATTTTCCTATCATCCCCTCATAAATATCTTGTCCGAATCACTTTCAATTTTATGTACATAGTATACTAGACAAGCTGTTCATATGCAATCAAAATTTATAGCTATGGAACCTTCCTGTGTTTGTGTCTGTTGTTTTTACATGATATTGCTCAGTAAAAATGAACTGTGAACATACATACATACTTGCGCACACTGCTGATGCATTTGTTGTTGATGGATTCAATTACTTTAAAATAAGGAAACTGTAAGGATGGGCGAAATCATTGAGTCTAACTTTGATTTCACTTTCAGGATTCAAAAATTTGACCCCAGATCAAATATTAGTGGTAAGAGCAATTTAATTTTTTGGAAACTTCCTTGATCCAGCCCTCCCCACTCCCAATTTTTTCCCCTCAAAAACATTCCTCTGTTTTTGACCCACTTTAGTTCTTGTGTTAAGAGACACTATGGAAAAAGTACTTTGATAGAAAAATGATAAATAAAATGGAAGAAGGTAAAATTTGAAAGAGACGTTACAGGGAACATGAGAAGAGAGAAACTGCGGGGCGGGGGGAGAGGTGGGAGAGAGGTTTTGATGAGGACAAAAATAGTTACCATACATAGGTGCCCTAGAACTTTCTTTCTTGTTCTTTTTCATGTTATCAGTTACACACGTACCTCAGTTTGTATCATTTGGTTTTTAATGTCCACAGGCAGCTGCATTATCTGTTTCTCATGGTTAAGTCAACTGACTTTCCTAAATGAGGAAATAAACCAGCATACAGCATGGCAATGGGCTCACTCAGTGTAAAATCTGGAACAAATCCTGCTTGGGGCAGTAGTGAAATTCCTAACACATTACATACTCTGTTGCTCAATATTGTTAAACAAACCTCCACTCAAAGTGCCAGAACTGTTCACCTTTGCTTTGTAGTTCTCATTCATTTACCTCATGCACAAGAACACTCTAATATCATACCATGTCTCCCATGAACTGATTACATAAAGGCCTGTACACAACTTATTGATCCAAAGTCCATTGAAGTTAATGGGAGTCTGTTGATTTCAGTGAACATTGGCTCCGATGCTAACTGAACACAAATAAGTTTCCTTAATGAACCCAGTGCAAGCCCCATAACCACAGAGAAATGGAATGTTCCCATCAATTTTTGATATTCACTGACTGCATAACATTCTTGGGCATCTCCTCTCCATCTTTTTCAGAATGGATGTTGCTCCCCACCTGAATCCTGTAAATGAATCCTCATTTACAGGATTCAGGAAGAACTTGCAGAATTTCATGGAATTTAGTATTATTTTCCAGATTACAAATTAAGGTAAAGTTTTGCCTTCATATATAGATTTAGGATTTCCACTGATTTCAATAAGAATTGCATTTGGACCTGCAAGGGCACAGTTTGGCCTTAAAAGGGAGCCTCTTGCTTTTCCTCCCTCCTGACTCTAAATTTCCTCTCTTCTATGTTTCTCGCTCTTTCTGTGACATGTTCATTACTAACTAAGCTGTGACTGGAGCTTAACTTAACTAAGTTAAGCTGTGACTGGAGGCTGCATGCTTTAGTGGGCAGTGGAGTCAAAAGCTCTGGGGTCTATTCCAATCTCTGCCACTGACCTACTAGATGACCTTGGGCAAGGCATCTCATCCGTCTCCCCCCTCTGTAAAAGGGTAAATGATTATTACCCTCTTTAAAGTGCTTTGAGATTTACAGATGAAAAGTGCTATATGTGCATGGAGTATTATTAATTTAAGAACATAAAAACAGCCATCCTGGGTCAGACCAAAGATCCATCTAGCCCAGTATTCTCTCTTTTGACAGTGGCCAATGCCAGGTGCATCAGAGGGAGTGAATAGAATAGGTAATCATCAAGTGATCCATCCTCACCCATTTAAGGGATATGGATCTAATGCTGCACTACTGAATTCACTCGGTGTTTTATCAGTGATTTCAGTGGATGTAGGGAGAGGATTTCTGTGAATATATGAAAGTTGCCTCTCTTAATACAAGGGATGGATTTCTAGAAGTACAGCATCTTACATAAATAGCTTTTAGTTTTGTTTTGTGTATTTTTGCTTTACTTACGATTTTCAGTTAAAAACCTCTATGTAAATGTTTACTGTCTGGGCATAGAGCTTATACACTGTTTTAAAAAAAATACACCTGTATTTGTAATTTTTCACTTATAATATTTACTTCAACTTTGTTTACAGTTACCGATTCTTTTTGTTTTGAGTTGGGCAATTTATAATGGTAAATGAATGTGCAGACTGCAGGGAATAAGCCTTTATGCTTCTTGTTCTCCTAATAAAAACAAACAGCTTCAAAGAGAAGTTATAACCAACTGTCAAGGGAAATCTGTAAAGCTATAAGAATAAACAGAAACCCAAGCAACCCATCTTTCTGACTTATATCTACAACACAGATTATGAGTGAATATCGCTCCAGCAGTGAGTCTGGGCCAAATTCATCACAGATATAATACACTGACTTCAAATAACTACACAGAAAATAATGCTATGTGGTTTTAGATGATAATTTGTTCTAGCCAAGTGATCGCTTTCACAGTATATAATCTTTGTTTAGATTTAATGTTAATAAAATCAAATAAAGCTGTTGCTGTGTTTTGTTTTTTCCTTTGACTCTTTTAATAATTATTCCCCACTGCAATGTTAAATGTAGATGTGCGGTCTTAACTGGTTAGTTACAAGAAGATAATCTTTTTTCCTTCTCACTGTTGCCTGTTAGTTTAAAGGTATTTTAGCTGAAGGTTGATAATTATCGTTGAGAAGAAAATAACACTTCAGGAGTTCATTTTCCATCTTAGCACTTGGGACCTCCTTTGAACTCCCCTCACCAAACCCTCTTTCCCACTTTGTCACTTCTCCCCACCCCATCATAAAAGGGTCTCCCTGCATAGACTTCAGCCATTGCTCGTAAGCTAAGGGAATTGCTTCTCACAACTGCTCTTCCTGGATGGATAAATTGCATGAGACTTTGCCGAATATGGAAGATGGTTTGGGCGCTGATAATTCTGTCTTTCTGTCTTCCTGGGACTGGAAGAGCAATGCAGGAACCTATGAGCTGAACCAGATCTCATCCCCTCACAGCTTATCTCCATCTCCTTCCTTTGAATCGTACTCTTCTTCCCCTTGCCCAGCTGTGATTGAGATGCCCTACAACAGCAGTAGTGGTGGCAGCCTGATCGGATACAGCTTGATGGATTTTCCTTCCACATACTTACCAAATGCTGGACAGGCTAAGGCTCAGAAAGGCACCAAAGCCAGGATGTCAGCCCAGCGCAGAAGGAAAGCCAGTGAGAGAGAGAAGCTCAGAATGAGGACCCTGGCTGATGCTTTACACACCTTGCGCAATTACCTACCTCCTGTCTACAGCCAAAGAGGCCAGCCTCTCACCAAAATACAGACACTGAAATACACCATCAAGTACATCAGTGAACTCACAGACCTGCTGAACAATGTCAAACGGGCATAGACACCCTTCCCCCTACCACCTAACAAACCTGCCACTGGAACTTTGAGATCCCTCCTCCTAAAGAATCTTTAAAAATTATCAAATGGAACTTTGAGCTAGTTCTTCCTTTAAAAAATCCTGAGTGTCTTGAGCAAATGAAGACAGAACAAAAGGAATAGGGGTGGAGGGGTAGCTGCTGTACATATCTCAGAATGCTCTAAGTTGAAGGGAATGTGTAGACTTGTACATTACTTGAATTATGGGTTGTTCCGTTGGGTTGGTTTTTTTTTTAATGAGCTTCAAAAATATATTAAAATCAGTCTGATTCAACAGTGAGCAAGGCAAATAGATTCTGCTAGGATTCACTCACCACAGGTCTGACCAATCTTCTGTTTAATAAGGACTGATTATTTAACCAAATAATCAATCTACTCATTTTTTTTAAAGATCAATGGGTTTAAAGTGAATTCTTAAAAGATGTAAAAAAATAAAAACAAAAATACTAAGCATAATGGTCTGTAGGCACTTTAATATTACGGTTTGGAAAAGCATGGATATTTAGTTCAGGTATTGCTGATAAATCAGGCTATTTATCCACATTTCTAGAATTATGTATCTAAAATGAAGAAACGTAAGTAATATTAAGAACGTCTTGAAAACAAATAAAAATATCACTGCTTCATACTCCATATCTTGTATTGTATCTCTGACAGAAAAGCATATTCCAATAATGACTGATTCTTAGATCCATATAGAATCTAATAGAAAATAACCTTTCATAGAATTGTCAAACTTTGCCTACAAGTTTTCACAGCAGGGATATTAAATTCTAAAGAATGGTTTAAAATGCTATGAAGATATTCTCTCTTAAATTCTATTTGTTTTAATAATTTCTATAGAAACATATTTACTGTATATAGAACCTGATTGATTAAATTCGTATTAAATTCTGTGGGCCTTTTATCAGAGGGCTAGATTAGATCACAACCTCCTCTTTCTCTCCCTCCCTCTTCCCACAACTCAGCCGGCCAGAATCTAAATGTTTAATCTCAGTGAACCACTTGAAGTTACAGAATTTTGCAAGGTTCACACTCTAGGTGCTTTTGAAACCTAGGGTAACTGTAAGGTCTCCGTGTCAAAAGATCAGCAGTTTCCCACAGTCAAGAACAGTTTGTTCTCCTTTCTCTATAACCAGGAAACAGTTCAAATCTTAAATTACTTTGACTTTCCGTGATATATGCAACACAGGGTACATCACATTATACAGTGAAAAGAAAAGTTTGCATTATATATGTTCCTCCAAATTCATTCAGAAAGCCCTCGCTCTGCACTCTGAGGCCAGCAATATGCAGAGGACTGAAAGAGGAGAAGAACTGGCGCACTGCTGCAATGCAGGTCTGAGCTCTGTGGAGCAGAACAAAGTGGGTTAACCCTTTCCCAGCCCTGGGATATAAGACATAACCAGGGTGGCACCATTATTCTACACAGAATCTAGGGATGTACAGCATATTGTGTGCATGGGAAGGGTGAAGAGATGAGTGTCACTATGTTGGATTCCTGTTTTGTGTTCTTGGGGGACATAACATGTTAAATTTGAGCACTAAAGGGTTATTTCTTTACTGTATGTTTCCCAGCTCTTTCGTTTCTCTTTACATATTCTGAGACATTCAGTTGTTGGGGGGCAGTGGGATTGGGGGATAAATCTGTCCCTGGAATGTGTTTTTCCAAGGCTAGGCTTGATCTGACACAATGTTATTTTAGCATGGTACATGCATATCTATATGTTCAGCATGTCATTCATATAGTGGCTGAAATACATAGCTGAGTTCAATAGTGTGCAGTAAATAGACTATGACTATGACTTCAACAACAAGCCACATTTAAAAATATTCCATATGCTCCAAATCTGTTTTAACTCAGCCTAGGTTTCCAATCCAACTTGTGTGTTCAGTGAAACAAGCTGAGCGATCTCACCTGCAACCTGAGAGATGAGTAATCACAGCACAAATAAAGAAGACCTATTGGATTATCAAGGCAGAACATAGGCACATATCACACAGAAACCATATACTTCACTAACCATATAAAATTCCTGCATATAAATTTGTACAACTGCTGTACCGTGTCCAGGATGTAGCAGGTACAGAGACTGACAAACCCTAAAAGTCAGACTAGATACAGTCTTTACTATGATTTTTGATTCACACCTAGTTCTTTAATCCCCCACAAACTAAAATAATCAGTAAAACCAGTGTTACCGGAGACAAGGAGGGCCTTGTGATTAGAGCTGCAGAATAGCGAGCAAGAACCCTGGCTCTTATTGCTAGCTCTGCCAGACTCAGTGTTTGACCTTCGTCAGGTTGTGTAGCCTCTGGGCCTCAGTTGTCCCATTTGTTAAATGAAGATACTACTACTTAGATGTTTCACAGAGGACTTTTAAGGGATATTGTTACATAGCACCATATCAGCGGGGCTGTGTGGAAAAGCACTGCCACAGGAGGAATGCCTGCAGGTGTTGTGTATGTCTCAGGTTCAGTGCCTCCCACAGCTCCAGAGAATGCTGCAGCCTAATGTCCCTACACCCCATAGGGCCACCTCTGCTGGTATGAAATGGGAGCAGAACCATGGGCCCACTTGCTGCCTATCCTTCAAACCCAGTCTGGGGTGACTACTGCCAGCAGCAGAATTGGGCATTGCACAAGGACCAGCTTTTGACCAGACCCTACATAGGAGCCAAGGTGTCAGGATGGAAATGCTCCTTCTCAGTGAGAAAGGTCAGGTCTAAGGCCATGCACTGGAACTCAGGATATCTGGCTCCAGTTCCTGGCTCTGTCATAGACTTCCTGTGGGACCCGGTAAGTCACTTAGGCTATGTCTACACTTGGAGGTGGGGGTGCGCTTCCCAGATTGCACAGACATACTTGTGCTAACTTTCATTGAGCTAGCACATCAAAAATAGAAGTGTCACTGTGGTAGCTTGGGTAGCAGTACAGGCTAGCTGCCCTGAGTGCAAAACCATCTGGACTCCATGGCTAAATACTCAGGTGGCTAGTCCATGCTGCCACTCACTACTGCCTGAACTATTATTTTTAGCGAGGTAGTTTGTTGAGCGCTGGCCCCATATACCTTTACCAGCTGGGAATCACAGCTCTAAGCATAGACATAGCTGAAGGGTGGGAGCCATGAAGAGACTTAGGCACTGTAATGCTGAGCATCTTGGGGGCCTAACGTTTAGGCCCCTAAAAAATCTCAAGAACAGCCACGCAATCCATGAAATGGAGTGAGGCATCTAGGTTCCCGATGGAATGAACAGGGAGAGGTGGGCACCTTGGACTGTGAACCCCACAAAAGCCACCATACTAGGTGGGGAGCCAATGGAAGATGCATAGATGCTGACTTCCTCTGTAGCAAGGGTGCTTGACCCCCACTCCACCCAGGCCCCGCTCCCCACCCCATCCCATCCCGCTTCTTCCTGCCTTCACTCCATCCCACTCCACCCCTTCACCCAAGGCCCCACCCCACTCTACCATTTCCCATTCCCGCCCCGCCTCTTTCCGCCCCCTCCTCTGAGCACTCCCCATCCCCACTCGTCCCCCTCCTGCCAAGCCCCTCCTGCATGCCACAGAAAAGCTGATCTGCATTGGGCGGGAGGCAGAGAAGTTGATCAGTGGGGCTGCTAGTAAGCAGGAGGCGCCGTGGGGGAGGGGAGGAGGTTAGCTGCCAGTAGATGCTAAGCATCCGCCAAAAATTTTCTGTGGGTGCTCCACAGAGTCAGTGCCTATGGGGAGATGCTTAGCACACACCCCTCTCCTGGAGATAGGTACCTACAGGCAGGCTGCAGGGATATGCCTATGTCACTTTAACACGCCGCAAACAGAAACCTGACACCTGCAGTTAGGCAGCTAAGCCCCTTTGAGGAGGTGGGGGCAGAAGGAGGAGGAGCTGTATAACTTTATATTGTATGACTTTAAGCCCAGTGGTTAGAGCAAGGTTCAAGTCCCCCCTCTCTCTGTGAGAGGGGGAAGGCAAGGATTTGAACTGAGCTCTGGGATATTTTTATGTGGGGCTCCCTCAGTCTCTCTTCTTGAAGTACTTGGATGCTGGATAACTAATGAAAGAGTGATGAGAGCAGAAAGATTGAACCCATGGTCTCCCCACTGCCAGGTGGGTGCTCTAACCGTTGGACTACAGAATCATACTCGCTTGCCCAATAACTCTTCCTCCATGCATACATATTTAAACAATAATTAGGCCAAAAAAGAGAGGAAAGGCAAACTTGAACCTGGGCTTTCCACATCCCATGTGAGTGCTCTAAGCATCACACTGAAAATTATAAGGTGCCCAGTTCCACCTCTTACATGTGACCTGCTCTGGTAGGCAGTTTCTGAACACACCTGCTGGCTCAGGCCCCATGGCTGGTTCATGAGTCGCTCTGGGGCTTAGGCAGGACATTGGCATCTGGATGCCTAAAGTGAGGCCGCAGTCTGCATGCCCTGAGGATCCCATGGGGGTGGAGGGTCCAAGCCTGAGTCCAGGTGGGAGGGACCCAGGGTTCAAGCCCTATTGCTTTGCAGTAGAGATGCAGCCCCACTGGAAGTCCACCAAAAGTATCCCACAATCCCATGGGCCAACTTTTTGTCCCCTGGACAGTCAAGTTTTCCCACACTGCACCATGAATAAAGGCTAGAGTGGCCACATTTTGGATGGGCACCAGGAAGTCTGGGATATGGGTGGTTGGACTCAGGCTTGCATAATGCAGTGAAGACACTGGAGCCCCAAATTGGGACCATGGTTCAACAATTCCTAACCTCAGGTTACAAACGAGAGCAGACCCTCAAACCCTAGGTTAACAAACCCAGGGGCTGCTAGCTTGAGTTTTACTAAGCATGAGCTTACACTGAAGTGTAGACATACCCTACACTGCACACCAAGTCTGGGTTTGGGGACCTGTGCTTCTGGCCTCAGTATTTCCAAGTCTGTGATTGTGTCCACACTGCGCTACACAGACCTTCTGATGGGTCTGTGGCCTGATTGGCGTCCATGCTGCAAAATGACAGGGCTCGGACCCAAGTCACAGGGGCACTTGGGCTCTGACCCACCCCCTTAGCAGGGCTCTAGGACCTGGGTGCTGAGGGCTTATGGACCTGAGTCAGACTGATTTGTGTGTGGACAGAAGAGCTTGGGCTTAGTGTGCAAGGCAAAGCCAGAAATGATCAAACCCTTAATGTTTATATAGCACTTGGAACATAGCAAAACCATCTGTCTGGTCTGACTGCTGCCTCAGTTCCCCCTCTTGGGCTCTCCTATAAATTCAACATAGGTGTATCATATAGCAACTCTTCTTGGGGTCTGGGTTTAACAACAAAGTTCACAAGGAAACATAAGAACTCCCACCCAGACTTCCCAGCTGGTTCAAAATGCTTGGTGCAGGGTTCTTAGTGCTGTCCCAGTTGAAGCGTTCCTCTAGCAGACTTGTTCTCCATACTCCAGCCTTCCTAGCTGGCTCATTTTCCTTGCTGAGCTCTGCTAGGAGGCCCTCTGCCTGGGAACTAAGAAGCGTCTGTCAGTGTAAAACAGCTCTGTTGCTCCTGGGACTCTATTACTTATCACACAGCAAGGCCCAGGACAGGAAAGAAGAGAACATTAGATCTTTTGGGGACTTTAACGTTTCAAACCAATAACTGAGTAGAAATATTTTAAAATCACCAGGCAAAGGGGAAGCAGTAGCCATAACACAGTGGTTCCCCTTTTTCAATTTTCTGATCATCTTCCTTATACCCACAGACAGGATGAACGAAGTATCAGTTGCTGCAAACTTGGCTTAGATATTATTATTTTATAAGGCATGTTCTCTCTCTTTCAAAACTTATACAAAGTTGAAGAGGAAAAACCCTGGACTATGCCCACACACTAGCTGCAAAGAGATGAGGAAGTTCAATGAAAAAACAAACAGCAAATAAAATAATTTGCATGCCAATGATTAAGACAGTTTGCTGTTGGACTCTCCTTTCCAGAAAAAAAGGAAGGAAAGGAGTCAGTGTGCTACCTAACCGCTGATATCAAAAATGTAATTGATCTAGGTTTGTACTGATACTAATTCCCAGGGACTAAATCCTGGTCTCATTGAAGCCAACGGAAATTTTGCCACAAATTTCAGTGAGACCAATGTTTGGCACCAAAAGCTAAACCACTGGACTAGAGGTCACCAGATACTTCCCTAAATTGCTCTTAGCTTGCAGCTATTTTATATGACTGCTGTTTTCTGAGTTCTGGAATTATAGAATATCAGGGTTGGAAGGGACCGCAGGAGGTCATCTAATCCAACCCCCTGCTCAAAGCAGGACCAATCCCCAACTAAATCATCCCAGACAGGGCTTTGTCAAGCTGGGCCTTAAAAACCTCAAAGGATGGAGATTCCACCACCTCCCTAGGTAACGCATTCCAGTGTTTCACCACCCTCCTAGTGAAAAAGTTTTTCCTAATATCCATCTTAAACCTCCCCCACTGAAACTTGAGACCATTACTCCTTGTTCTGTCATCTGCTACCACTGAGAATAGTCTAGATCCATCTGCTTTGGCACCCCCTGTCAGGTATTTGTAAACAGCTATCAAATCCCCCCTCATTCTTCTCTTCTGCAGACTAAACAATCCCAGTTCCCTCAGCCTCTCCTCATAAATCATGTGTTCCAGTCCCCTAATCATTTTTGTTGCCCTCCATTGGACACTTTCTGGATGCCAGCTAGAGGAGCTACTGAAAAGGGTCAGGGCAGGTTTTTGGATTGACCAAGTTCTTTTCCCTGTGTCTGTGAACCAGAATCATGTGTGAGCTTTCCCTACTTTTTGCTAATTACTCTTTACTCTGTATAAATAGTTTATTAATAATGTTCTAATTAGACTGCACTGGGCAGGTTGGGCAGCACACTGCTCATACACATTTCAGAAACTGTACATTGCAGTCATCAGTAGAGAGTGATTTCTCAATTTATTACTACAGTGCAGGAGGAGGGAGCCTGCACCTATCCCCAGCCAGCAGGGAAAATATACTACCACTTTAACTGTGATCTTTTATTTATACGCATGAGGGACTGACCTTATGACAGAGTGGTTAGAGCAAAGTAGCTAGAGGCAGGACTCTACCTTCTATTGCCAGCTCTCCTGCTGACAATGTGTTTTGGCAACTCACTTAATTTCTTTACTTCAGTTTACCTACATATAAAATAGTTATAATACTATTACTCTCAGCTGTGTGGAGAAACTGATTTAGTTAGCATGTGTAATGTACTTTGTGATTCTAAGCTGAAAGGCTGTGTGTGAGCATCTAACAAATTGCTATGGTTAAACAACTGGGGTACATGTAACTGTGCTTTTAAAGAGGATAATCCCAAACCTAGAAAAGGCCATAGGGCTGCAACATGTTCCCTGGCTCTGTGTGTGTGCACGTGCACACACTATTTCACTAGAATAACAGACACACTACTCTGTGCACCTTGTGTAGGGGTCCCCACTCAGAGGACCCTTTCCTCCAATACTGTAGCCCCTTTGAAGTTGGTTTACAGGCCCCACTTATTTAAGGTATTTATATTGCCCCCATGCCCCTAGTATCTGAGCACCTCTGTATTTAACATCACCTTTGTGAGGTCAGTGATTCTAGTATCTTCATTAGAAGCAGACAGAGGCCAAGCACCTTATCCAAGGTCACACTGTAATTCTGTAGTGGAACAGGGAATTTATCTCAGATCTTCCAAGGCCTAGGCTAGTACCCTAACAACTGGACCCTACCTCCCAGTGTATAGAGTGAGGGGAAGTAAAGGAGAGAGGATATTTAACTGCTTCCACCCCCACCCCCTTTTTAATTTTGCAATATTTTTTCACAGTTCAGTGCCAAATACCGAAAGTCCCTAATACTGAAAACCTTTTTTAAAAAATGCCAAGATAAGGATCATTCTGAAAGGTTTACCCTAATCTAAATTCAGTGTTAATGGACATTAAACATGAGAAATATTGAGGTAATAGCTCCAGCCATGAGCTGAAATAACAAAACTTACCTGAGTTTATTTCAAGTGGTAATAACTGTGATACATTTCTGCTAATGCTTCTATTTTCTTATCAAAATAGTCACTAGATTTTTCTTTTCACTTGTTTTTTTATCATTCACCTGTTGAAATGTGCAGTAGACATTAAGCATAAACAATGAAGACTAATCTCCTTTCAAACTTGTGTTAAAACAGGGATATAAAAATAACATCCCAACAACCAGCGGGAAAATATGTGGTCATAAAATGGCCACTTAAAAAGGCAGGTAGGTGTTGATTCAACACTTGGAGATTTGTTATTTTTAAAATTTAACATGAGGCAGGCAGTTCCTGAATTTTAATTTAAAACAGGCACCTGGAGGTGGAGAGGTTGTTTAATACCATTTTCCTTATAAAAAGATGTACTCTTTAAAATAAACTTTTGTTCCATATGTACAAGGTTTTCCAGCTGTCTGAAACTAATAATGAATCTTAAGCCAGTTGATTTAATAGGAGTTTTATTACAAGACCACTAAATGAACAGGGTTGTAGATATGATGAAATAGGTTTTATCATAATTCACATAAAGACATTAAACTTGTCCAATTTTACCCCCAAACCTACATTTTTAACCCCTCTGCACTTAGTTGACTTTTAAAATGCATTAAAAATTACCTAATGTTTAATTTATTAATTAAAAAGGACAAAACCACAAACTACTGAATGAGCATATGCTATTTGACTTTGACCATAGTCTGGTGCCTTGCCCCTTTTCAGATCATGGTGCTAGCTCAGCAGTGGAAGTTACCTTCATGAAAGGGAACACTAGGCACCTCTGTTGATGAGGAGGATGTTTCTATTTCAAAGCAATACAGAGAATAATGAAGTTAAACTTCTCTACTGCTTTTAGTGATCTTAAAAGCCAGCAAGAGGATGAACTAGCTACGTTTAAGGATGGGGGAAGGGAATGGGTGTTTAGGTTTGCTATGATCTAAAAGAGATTTGCTTACATCATGGACTATTGGAGAGAGGGATGTGTTACATGTCGAGTAGAGTTCCAGAGCATGACTGCAGTACACAGTGGTAATTCAGATTAGAGAGACTCATTTTATTTGAACAAGAGCCCTAGAACTCTCAGTGAAGGGTAAGCTGCATCTGTTTGTACCTGCCAGGGATTACTTACCACATGGACAAATTTTGAAGAGGGAAAAGGGAAATCAGCAGCACAAACCTTATTGAATGATTCAGAGGGCAGTACTCCAAAAAGCCCTTGGATAGTTGAAGCTCTCCTATGAGCTCTGACTTCAGACATTTGTAGTAGCAACAGGAGGGTAGCAGCTCAGAGGTGTGAAAGTTGATGACAAAGTTTAGGTCATTGCTGTGAGAAGGGGCAGATATGCCATTTTACTAAATCTGATCAATAGGTCATAGCTCTGCGAAGTGGTTGTGACTCTAAGACAAGGAGGAGCACCTTAAAAATCACGAACACTAGAACGTGCACTTGGCTACATAGTTATGAGTTTTATTGAAAATGTTTATAAACCATGCAATACAGAAGAGAACAGAACAAATCCCATCCCTTAAAAGAGGGCCCATCCTTCTACACACACTTGTACTAAGAACCATACTGCTTTGACTAGAGCCACGCTGTTTCTGTTAAAAAGTGAATTAGCAGGAAATTGTAGAAACAGTTTTTACATTATCGTATAACTTTAAGATGAGTTTGAGATGTGAGGGTAGCCTGCTTTAAGGAAGTGATGCTTGTTTACAGAGCATAGGGTTGGTGATTACAAAAATGTTCTTTCCCATAAGGAAAAAAACAAATCCATCTATATCTCACACTTTGGCAACAGATATAGCTTTGCTTTATCGCTCGAGTTGATCCAAAAAAAAAAAAAAACCCACACCCCCACACACACACCCCAAAAAAAAAAAAAACCCTCCACTAAGTTTCTGCTTTAATGTTCAGTTCAAAAATCAATAGAATCATATTCTTATCATGCAGTCTGCACTGTTCAACTGCAAGTCAGATAGACGGTTGCTTGCTCAGGAATGGTTTTCCTGATGAAAGGGTATTAAAACTCTTTATTTCTCCATTAAGGTCTGGTATCAATGGAAAAAAAAAAAACCAGACTAAAAGTACATTCATTCATTCTGAAAGAGGCTGGTGTGAGAACAGAACAAAAAAAAAAAAAAAAAAAAATCAAGCAAAATTAGTGAGAGGTTAAACAGCCCTAGCAGCTCCACTTGTTATCAGAAGACAATAGGAGCCTTTAACTACTGGTAATGGAGTTCATGCAGATCAAAATTCATTGTTATATGGCAATAAACCATGAAAAAAGAAAAACATTGAAACATCAACAATATATGATGCTCCTAGGACCGGTACCCATGAGGTGCTGGTAAACAGTGGGACTGGACTGATGCAATGAAGAATTTGAAAGTGTATAAAATGAACAAAATATTCTGAGCTCTCAACCTTGGAAGAATATTCTTCCAAGCCTGAATGGCAGAGAAAGTTAACTCACCTACCCCTTCCCCTACACATACCCTCGAAAGAGGAGAAATACCTTTCAAAACTAATCTGTTACTGTGCAATAATGGATAGTGGAAGCAAGGCAACAGGGGAAGAAAATTATACTATATCTATTAAAGTCCATATAAAAATCCATGATATGCCTGCACTTTGAATACTATGTTTAAAAAAAGATATTAGAACTGGAAAATATTCAGAGAAGTAGAACATAATTAGGAGTGTGGAACAGCTTCTGTATGAGGAAGTATTAAAGGACTGTCACTACTCCACTTAGAAAGGGACAACTGAGGAGAGTGGTTTTTAAAAACAACCCCCCCCCCCCCCAAACATCTTCCAAGTGTTATTTACCTTTATACAATGCACAAGAACCAGGAGACATCTGCTGAAATAGGTAACAAGTTTAAAGACACACACAAAAACCACCTACTTCACATAATGCACAGCGAACCTGCGGAACTCATTGCCAGGCCATGTTGTAAAGGCCACAAGTGTAACAGTTCAAAAAAAGTTAGATATATTCTTGGAGGATAGGTTCATGGATGATTAGCCAAGCTGATCAGGGATGCAATCCTATGTTAAAGGTATCCTTAAGCCTCTGACAGAAGCCAGAAATGGCCACTGGATTGGTGACTTCACTAAGTTGCCCTGTTCATTCCCTCTGAATCTCCTCATAAAGGCCCGTGTTAGATGCGCCATTAGTCTGAGGGAGTATGGGTATTATCAAAAGGAATCCTAACACTGGGCTAGGACTTATGCCCATCTGGCAATGTGAAATTGTTTTCCCCTTTCTGTCGGTAACATAACATTTCTGTTCTGTATTTGGAAAGCAGCAAGATGACTCAGATGAAGAGCTTTCCAATCAGCTAGTAGTGGGAAAGGATGTTAGACATAAGCCATGGATAAGTTTGAGTCAGAAAGCCTAGAAAAACTTGCATGCTGGAATTTAAGTGTGACTAAGCAGATTTTGCTCTGGCCCAGAAATTTTTAGGTTAATTTGAATACTGGGGAAATTCTTTAAAAAAAAAAAAAAAGTGTTATGCTTATATTTAGAACAAAACCAAAAAACCACACAAGCAGGATAATCCAGGCAACTATAGACCTGTTATAGTAATGTCAATCCAAGGCAAAAATAAATGGATGAGATGATGTGATTCTATGATTGATATATAAATAGTGCCAGTAAACAGTTCCATGGAAAGTGTTTTTGTCCAACATGCAGTTTCAAAAGAAGGAAATATGTTCAATTACTCAAAAGGTAACAGTATAGACTTGAGTCAGTTTGACTTAGTATTATGCCATTGTTAAAAGTTTGTACTACACAAACCAACCCTGCACTACATAGACCAAGAACTGGCTAAATAGTTTGTGTGTATATGTTTCTAGTGGAGTTGTACAGAGCCCTGTACTAGGACCTGTGCTACTCAACATTTTAATCAATGATATAGAAGTAAATTGTACCAAGAATTTGCAAACAGATTGCTGTGAGACTACTCTGTCACTCTGGATCATTTGGTAATCTGGGCTCTTTCAAAACAATACACTTTATCAATGTAAAGTTGTACATTTACAACAAGGAAATAGTCCCCCATTCTCTAGGCATGGCCTATCTTGGCAAGCAGTGATTGAGAGGACTCCCCCCCCCACCCCACAATTGACTAATGTGATCCTTCAATTTATAGGACAGGAGTGCATCAGTAGGATGGCAATTTTTCCTCTATACATGGTATTAGCTAGACTAATACCACAACGTTAGGAATTTTAGTGTCCACATTTTAAAAAGGGATATTGAAAAACTGGAGGAGTACAGAGTGCCATAGAAATGGTTAAGGATTAGAATCCTACTGCGCAAGTCTTATGTACACCATAGAAGCATAGAATATCAGGGTTGGAAGGGACCCCAGAAGGTCATCTAGTCCAACCCCCTGCTCAAAGCAGGACCAAGTCCCAGTTAAATCATCCTAGCCAGGGCTTTGTCAAGCCTGACCTTAAAAACCTCTAAGGAAGGAGATTCTACCACCTCCCTAGGTAACGCATTCCAGTGTTTCACCACCCTCTTAGTGAAAAAGTTTTTCCTAATATCCAATCTAAACCTCCCCCATTGCAACTTGAGACCATTACTCCTTGTTCTGTCATCTGCTACCATTGAGAACAGTCTAGAGCCATCCTCTTTGAAACCCCCTTTCAGGTAGTTGAAAGCAGCTATCAAATCCCCCCTCATTCTTCTCTTCTGCAGACTAAACAATCCCAGCTCCCTCAGCCTCTCCTCATAAGTCATGTGCTCTAGACCCCTAATCATTTTCGTTGCCCTTCGCTGTACTCTTTCCAATTTATCCACATCCTTCTTGTAGTGTGGGGCCCAAAACTGGACACAGTACTCCAGATGAGGCCTCACCAGTGTCGAATAGAGGGGAACGATCACGTCCCTCGATCTGCTCGCTATGCCCCTACTTATACATCCCAAAATGCCATTGGCCTTCTTGGCAACAAGGGCACACTGCTGACTCATATCCAGCTTCTCGTCCACTGTCACCCCTAGGTCCTTTTCCGCAGAACTGCTGCCGAGCCATTCGGTCCCTAGTCTGTAGCGGTGCATTGGATTCTTCCATCCTAAGTGCAGGACCCTGCACTTATCCTTATTGAACCTCATTAGATTTCTTTTGGCCCAATCCTCCAATTTGTCTAGGTCCTTCTGTATCCTATCCCTCCCCTCCAGCGTATCTACCACTCCTCCCAGTTTAGTATCATCCGCAAATTTGCTGAGAGTGCAATCCACACCATCCTCCAGATCATTTATGAAGATATTGAACAAAACGGGCCCCAGGACCGACCCCTGGGGCACTCCACTTGACACCGGCTGCCAACTAGACATGGAGCCATTGATCACTACCCGTTGAGCCCGACAATCTAGCCAGCTTTCTACCCACCTTATAGTGCATTCATCCAGCCCATACTTCCTTAACTTGCTGACAAGAATGCTGTGGGAGACCGTGTCAAAAGCTTTGCTAAAGTCAAGAAACAATACATCCACTGCTTTCCCTTCATCCACAGAACCAGTAATCTCATCATAAAAGGCGATTAGATTAGTCAGGCATGACCTTCCCTTGGTGAATCCATGCTGACTGTTCCTGATCACTTTCCTCTCCTCTAAGTGCTTCAGGATTGATTCTGAGGACCTGCTCCATGATTTTTCCAGGGACTGAGGTGAGGCTGACCGGCCTGTAGTTCCCAGGATCCTCCTTCTTCCCTTTTTTAAAGATGGGCACTACATTAGCCTTTTTCCAGTCATCCGGGACTTCCCCCGTTCGCCACGAGTTTTCAAAGATAATGGCCAAGGGCTCTGCAATCACAGCCGCCAATTCCCTCAGCACTCTCGGATGCAATTCGTCCGGCCCCATGGACTTGTGCACGTCCAGCTTTTCTAAATAGTCCCTAACCACCTCTATCTCTACAGAGGGCTGGCCATCTCTTCCCCATTTTGTGATGCCCAGCACAGCAGTCTGGGAGCTGACCTTGTTAGTGAAAACAGAGGCAAAAAAAGCATTGAGTACATTAGCTTTTTCCACATCCTCTGTCACTAGCTTGCCTCCCTCATTCAGTAAGGGGCCCACACTTTCCTTGGCTTTCTTCTTGTTGCCAACATACCTGAAGAAACCCTTCTTGTTACTCTTGACATCTCTTGCTAGCTGCAGCTCCAGGTGCGATTTGGCCCTCCTGATATCTTTCCTACATGCCCGAGCAATATTTTTATACTCTTCCCTGGTCATATGTCCAACCTTCCACTTCTTGTAAGCTTCTTTTTTATGTTTAAGATCCGCTAGGATTTCACCATTAAGCCAAGCTGGTCGCCTGCCATATTTACTATTCTTTCGACTCATCGGGATGGTTTGTCCCTGTAACCTCAACAGGGATTCCTTGAAATACAGCCAGCTCTCCTGGACTCCCTTCCCTTTCATGTTAGTCCCCCAGGGGATCCTGGCCATCTGTTCCCTGAGGGAGTCAAAGTCTGCTTTCCTGAAGTCCAGGGTCCGTATCCTGCTGCTTACTTTTCTTCCCTGCGTCAGGATCCTGAACTCAACCAACTCATGGTCACTGCCTCCCAGATTCCCATCCACTTTTGCTTCCCCCACTAATTCTACCCGGTTTGTGAGCAGCAGGTCAAGAAAAGCGCTCCCCCTAGTTGGCTCCCCTAGCACTTGCACCAGGAAATTGTCCCCTACGCTTTCCAAAAACTTCCTGGATTGTCTATGCACCGCTGTATTGCTCTCCCAGCAGATATCAGGAAAATTAAAGTCACCCATGAGAATCAGGGCATGCGATCTAGTAGCTTCCGTGAGTTGCCGGAAGAAAGCCTCATCCACCTCATCCCCCTGGTCCGGTGGTCTATAGCAGACTCCCACCATGACATCACTCTTGTTGCACACACTTCTAAACTTAATCCAGAGACACTCAGGTTTTTCCACAGTTTCGTACCGGAGCTCTGAGCAGTCATACTGCTCCCTTACATATAGTGCTACTCCCCCACCTTTTCTGCCCTGCCTGTCCTTCCTGAACAGTTTATAACCATCCATGACTGTACTCCAGTCATGTGAGTTATCCCACCAAGTCTCTGTTATTCCAATCACGTCGTAATTCCTTGACATCACCAGGACCTCCAGTTCTCCCTGCTTGTTTCCAAGGCTTTGTGCATTTGTATATAAGCACTTGAGATAGCCTGTTGATTGCCCCTCATTCCCAGTATGAGGCAGGAGCCCTCCCCTCACAGACATTCCTGCCTGTGCTTCCTCCCGGTATCCTGCTTTCCCACTTACCTCAGGGCTTTGGTCTCCTTCCCCCGGTGAACCTAGTTTAAAGCCCTCCTCACTAGGTTAGCCAGCCTGCTGGCAAAGATGTTCTTCCCTCTCTTCGTAAGATGGAGCCCGTCTCTGCCCAGCACTCCTCCTTCATGGAACACCATCCCATGGTCAAAGAATCCAAAGCCTTCTCTCCGACACCACCTGCGTAGCCATTCGTTGACCTCCACGATTCGACGGTCCCTACCCAGGCCTTTTCCTTCCACGGGGAGGATGGACGAGAACACCACTTGCGCCTCCAACTCCTTTATCCTTCTTCCCAGAGCCACGTAGTCCGCAGTGATCCGCTCAAGGTCATTCTTGGCAGTATCATTGGTGCCCACGTGGAGCAGCAGGAAGGGGTAGCGATCCGAGGGCTTGATGAGTCTCGGCAGTCTCTCCGTCACATCACGAATCTTAGCCCCTGGCAAGCAGCAGACTTCTCGGTTTTCCCGGTCAGGGCGGCAGATAGATGACTCAGTCCCCCGGAGGAGAGAGTCCCCGACCACCACCACCCGCCTTCTCCTCTTGGGAGTGGTGGTCGTGGAACCCCCAACCTCAGGACATCGCATCTCATGCCTCCCAAGGGTGCTATTCCTGTTTGTGTACACAGGTGTGCTGGTCTTGAGCTCATTGAGAACTAATAAGTATGTGTAGCATGTTAGCAGTGATAGAGGCAGCAGAGAACAGCTGAGCCATGTTGATTATACACCTGCCTGAAACCTGTAGATAAATACTCAGTATGGCCTGGCTGCCTCCACAGCTACATTTATACTCATGCTAGCTCAGTGAGTGAATGGGAAGGGGCGGGGGGGGGGGGGGGGGAGAAGAGAAGTCACACATTGTCAGTCTTATTGTCTGGTAGTTTTTGGATCAAGTTCTTTAAAGCTGGGGGGGGGGGGGGGGGAAGGAAGGAGAAGTGCCCGATTACTGTGTCTAAGTACCTTCACAGGGAGAATACACCAGTTCCTGAAGGTCTTTCATTTAGTAGAGGAAGGCATAACAAGCAGCAATGGCTAGATGCCAAAGCTGGACAATTAGTCCTATACTTTTTTTTGGGGGGGGGGGCGGTGCAGGCAGAAGAGAGAAATAAAGTGATTAGCCATCAGAACAGATTAAGGGAGTAGTAGGTACAGTGACAAGACAGCAAGTGAAAAATTGGGATGGAGTAGGGGGTAACAGGTGCCTATATAAGACAAAGCCCCAAATATTGGCACTGTCCCTATAAAAATCAGGGCATCTGGTCACCTTAATAGTAGATTCTCCATCCATTGAGGCATCCAAGTATTTTGTTTGGAGACCTTAGTGGAAGTCACACTTTTGCGTAAAGTTAATGGGCTCATTATGGGGTAGCTGGGTGAAATTGACACCCAAGACCACTATGGACTAGAGGATTCTGTAGTCCCTTCAGGGCCTAGCACTATGAATATCTAGACAACCCTTCTTTAGAAAGGTCAACTCCCATAAAGCATCAGATCCTATCTGGCTACTGAAAGTAGTGACTTGAACAGGCATCAAACTTTTTACACAAGTTTATAGTTTAGTCTTTAAGGAAAATTTCAGGAGCGATTAACAATTGTGTGCACAATTAAGATCTTTGGGGACAGGGCAGAAAGGGAGAAGTGCCACACATGCTTCATATGGTTGCCTAGAAACAGGCAGAGTCAGGACTGCTTGGAAGGCAGAACAGCAACAGCAAGGTATCCTAGATCAGTGCTACTCAAAGTGGTGGTCCGTGGACTGGTGCTGGTCTGTGAGCCATTGGCTGCTGGTCTGCGTGCACATGGGGGAGGGGGGAAGAAAACTGGTCCCCCACATCAGAGCTTGATAAGCACTGTTTCGATTGAGTCATGAGCAGATTGCTGCATGTGTCTGGCATATTTACCTGTTTCACTAAGTATTCATATAGCTTGCTTTGAGCTAGTATTGGAGCAGAAGTGATACCCCAAGCTAAATGGTTATTTAAATGAGATGCAAGTCAAAGCTAATATTTAGAAGCAGGAGGTAGGACTATGCTCCATTTTACACTAGCTCTAACTAGTCACCAACTGTCTCCCCTGACAGACTTGTAGAATTGTCATCCTAACATGGTATAATAAATCACTTTCTACTATTTCTTGCAGCAAAGATCTGCTTGTACCCCAATCTTTCAAAGAGAAATTAGGAAAGTGTACTGTGGTGCTTGTTTTTCAATGGAAGATTATCCCTCTTATCAGAGGGAGAGGCTCCAAGAAAAGAGCATCAAGTTTTAAACTGGAGAATTTTCCAGTTTAATGGAGCAGTACAAATTTGTGAGTAATTATGAACTTGGTTTTATTGGCATTGTTGAAGGTAGACTGTTGCTCTGACTTTAGACTGGATTTTTAGAGTTTAGATTCAATATACCATTCAAAACAAACTTAGCCTTGTGGGTAGTTGGTGTTTAAAATTAGAGTAAAAGCTCTACCTCCCATATGCATGGCTGAAAGGCTCCCAGTTACATCCATATTCTTGGAGGGAAAGGGTTGGAGAACAGAAATAAGACACTCCACATCTATGACTTCAGTCATTCTGGCAGAGACAGAACTCTTAGACTGATGATGGGGGGTGGGGAAGACTTTTGAGGTGGGTGTGGAAGAGGATGAGGCACTGTTTCAAGAATCAGTTGGCCTGGCCTATGCAGCTGTTAGTTTACTATAAGGACAAGTGAGTACAAGTTTCCTTTGTGAGACATGTTTCAGTAAGGCTGGTGTTCAGGCTCCAACAGATGGTGCTGGAGCACAGCTCAAGGATTTTAGACAAGTCATTGCTGTCTACCAGCCAAGACTATGCTGACAGCCTTTGAAAGGAGCACAGAAGCTCAACCTACCAAGGACCTTAAGAAGTCTGCTCTTAGTGCAAGCTAGACTGTCAATGCCAGCATCACCTCATGCCATTTTGTATTAGGTATAGCTCTCCATGCTTGTGTTTAGTTCACCATTTTATTCAGGAGGACTCAGTTGATTTTAGGTTTTTCCTTTGACAAGGAAGTCACTCATTTTCTGAAAGATCCTCACCTATATGGTCTGCAGGATCTCCAGGGAGTCTAGTGTGGTAGCACACTCTGAAATGCTTCTTGCACTAAATGTAGAGCTGGCTGCTAGTGTCAGCAGAAGTGACTTTCAGGCCACTGGAGCAATGATTTGGCAGATGTTTGGCCAGAAAGCCTTGAGACAGTGCCAGAGTTGTTTAATACACATGACCTTTAGTGTGGCCTCTGCACCAAAAATTCCTTCATTCAAGCATTGTGATTTTATGCAGCAGCAATTAGATAGGAGCTAGCTACTAGAAGAGCTATTTCTAAACCAAGATAGAATCTTAATTACTATGCTATAATAAGTAGCATCTTTACATGCCAAGAGGCTAGCAAAGATTATCTAAATCAGACTACAATCTGTAGACGGTAACAGAAATTTGTCCTATCCACTGCACAGAGCCTCAGGTAACTGAGCAGCCCAGTAGAGCAGATAAAAAAAGAGGGAATTAAGAAATTGCACAAGGATAGTTCTTGATAGTCTAGAGAAGTTTAAAAACCTCTCCCTCCTTCCCCCAAACCCCATTGTGGCTTAATAGGGCAAGGAGTCCAACTGAGACATTTAGGTTTCCCTTCAGAAGGAACTTCTGTCCTCACCCTTGAGGACATGATTAGTTTAACAGAATTGAACTAGTTTGGACAATAGCTTGGAGGAAGATGGAGTACCTACTTGATTCTGACAAATCAAGTTGTACAAGATTGTGATCTTGGCTATGCAGTTGTTGAAAACTACACCTAGAAGGCAGTATTCAGAACCAGCATTCTATAGTTTAGAATAGAATTTCAGCTCAAGATGATTTATAGTAAGTACTGTGTTTTCCTACATTAGCCCTCCATACTTAAACAATGTAAGGGAACTTGCTAGCAGGAGGCCATAAGATTATTCTAAGTGCCTACTAGAGCAAGCACAATTTGCAAGTCAAGTGATAGATAAATCTCTATTGTAGGGGAGGAACCAAGTTCCTTGAACCACAATTTAAGAACTTGCATCCCACTAGATCTTAACAGTGCTCTTGAAAGGCAGCAATGCATGCCTGTGCAAGTAAAAATGAAGAGCCTTGATGTTAATATATGCAGTTGCACAATGGACAAAAAGGTGAAGGATTGCCCCAACTACTCAAGGTTTTTGATGTTTTTTTTAAGAAGAATGGTAGTTTAACCCAGTTACAGCTTTACACAACTTTTAGGGTCAGCCATGTAGATTAGAGTCTAAATTTCTTCCATAGCTCCTAAATAGAAGTGGTTTTAGATGGGACAGTTGACTAGAGGTGTTCGTCCCTACATGCCTAGCCTCATTTTAGGCATTTAGTCTTAATCACTAGAGCAATCCAATCTGGAGAGGAGCACTGTTTTGAAGGAGGGGTGCTTAAAGACACTGGGAACTGACATTGAAGGAGCAGGCTTGTCTGAGATTCTTTTGGGGAATTTAAGAGCACTTTATGCTACAGCTGTGTTAAAGACCTTGGGGAGGCTGTTAGCCAAAAGGAACCACCCAAGTCTGTTTCCAGTAGTAGCAGCATGAACAGGTATTTTGTTTCATTAATTTATGTGACCCACCATGAGCTCTGTGCATAGTTACATATCCAGTTTAGCTTTCAGATACTAAATAGTTTCCAACAGCAGTCAGTCAACTAGATTTCCTTCTTTGTACCTTGCTATGGAGTTAGGTAGAGGACCAAGCTTCTGCTAGTTAGACCTAGGTTTTTTTTTTTAAATTGAAGCATTAAGTAGTTGACACTGGGAGGGGAAAAAAAGTTCAGTAACTAGAGATTTGAGAGAAGGTTGTAGTTCAGCATTGAATCCAATTCTTACTGCCAGTTAAGAAGGGACAAGACTAGACCAAACATCTTTAATTCTCATTTAATAATTTTTGCATAGATAGATTAGGTTCAGAGTGTCAGTCTTCATTTTGCTGAAAATTAAAATAGGAGAGTGGTTTAGCAATGTAATGGAACAGATTTCTGTAGCAGCACCCTAGTATGTTAGGGTCCTTATGTAATTACCTTGTGGGATGATAGCATCCAGTTCATTTTTAACTTTCTATAAGGACTGCTCCAGAAGATACATGCCCATGCCTATGATAGGCCTCAACACTACGACCTGAAAAGAGAAAAATAAAGCCTCAGGAGTCTGGCCAGCCCACAGCAAAGCCATTTGTAATACTTCAGGTATGAGCATTATTCCTTGGAGGTCTAAGTTAAGCTACACAATACTTAGTTTGACATACAGAATGTAGGTAAAGCTTGTTGCACTCTAACGGACTTGAGAGAAGATCGTTTATCACACAGTCAGGACATTTAGTCAGTCTACTTACCAAGCCTCTGTTTTCTAGGAATACATCTCCTTGCACAGAGAAGATCTGAAGCTGGCTGCCTAGCGTCACATATCACCACACTGCAGTGGAAGTATATCTACAAGATATAGAAGTCATGTTGTCAGAAGAATTGCAGTTGCTATAATGTTCTACAGATTTGGAAAGTCATGCTCATTGTGACTCAGCTATTTGATTGAGTTCTCATCTTGCCTTCCCCCTACAGTCTCTGGTAACCTCCAGGAAGGATTGTTAGTGGTAGAGACAGGTTAAAAAAACTTTGTAATAGTACTTGTTTTAAACAGGCATTCCAGGCTCATTAGTACCCAGACTGGCACTTAGAAAAGTCTGCAGAAGTGTTACTCACCTGTTCCAGTAGTGCATTTCCATCTTGCATGAATGTGAACATTTTCACCTCAAATCTCTTCAGATGAGTGGGAAACTTCACTCTTGAGTCACTATCCACTTTGTGGAAGATTGTTTTATGGGAGTCTTCTGCATTTTCACAGCTTGGAGAAACCAGAGTAGAATTAGAAGCCTTAGATTAGCAAACTACACATGTCAACATTTAACATCTTCAAGCATATATTAGTTAAAAAAAGTGGTCTAGGGAAGAATTCCTATCATAGCTAGCAGATGTAGCTCAGTGGTAAAGGATCTGTGCCACAAACAAGAAAGTCCAGGTTTGTCTTTGCTCAGGTTGAGCACCTAGTCTTGAGGCTCATGGGGTTTGTATTATACATCCCTGCTGCAAGAGATGCCTTATGTAGGAACCCCATTGCCCCTTTTGATGACTTTTCAAGGGCATAGTAACTTAGTTTGGAGCTAAAGATAAATTCTCTTCTAGTTTAGGTTAATACTAGAGGGAATCAGGGAGTCATTTCAGATTTTGGTGGGGCAGGTTTAGCCCCTAGAATCACTGTTACAGTGTTCCTAAGTTATAGCACAAAACTAAGTTTTTAACTCCTTTATACAAAAAAGGATTCTAAATTCTACATGCAAGTTGAGAACATATTGGCTGTAATCTTTCCAATCCCTAGCCTTGGAGGTATCAGAAACAAGTTTGATACTTTGTACGTTACCTTTAGTGTAGACAAGTCAGCTTACTGCCTCACTTTGTCCAAATGAAGTTTAATGGACTAAAACAAAATCCAGTAAGTGCTTAATAGGAATCTTATTTTGGCATTTGTGTTTATCAGTTATGTACATGACTCACCAATATTTGAGTCCATCCTTACTGGCAGAATCAGACTTGGAACTGCATTTTTGCACAAGTTTGATTTACAGCTATAGCTAAATACAATTTGTAAAAAAGCAGCCTTTATCTGCAGTGCCCAAAGCAGAGGCTTTTGATATGGGCACTAAGGGGAGTAAAAGTTTGTTCTAGAATATATTGGATTGTACCACTTTAAATTATGACAATGCACATCAGGCATGATTACTCCAACCAGGACAGATTAGGTGTTTCAGAACTCACTACCTCAAAGAATTAAAAATGTTTAAGCCTGAGAGAAACAAAGTTGACATACAGACTAGTGTTAAAGAGTGCTGTAATTACAAAATGCATGTGCATTGCACTTTGCCAGGAAACAGTGAGTAGCACCACCACAAGTATACTGGGGCAGACTCAGTACTTGGTCTCTAAGCTGACCACTCAGGAGCTTGAATGCTTGTTTAGCACAGCAGCAGCTCCCACTCCTGAGAGAGAAGGTACCTGTCCCCTCACTCCAGCTCAGAACAGAAGGCAGGCTCATAGTCCTAAGCAGTGTACACAGGGGAGGCCAGAGCAGTGCAGCTGCAGACAGCATGGGGAGAAGTGTGGTATGAAACTGAGGAAGGCATTGTTACCTGTCTGTAATGACAGACCACTGTGGGCTGCTGTCTCTGTCCTGGGAAGTGGTAGCCCAACAGTCTTCTAGATACAGTTCTAGCTGTGGATCTTCAGAATGGAGCAGTTCCACTTCAAAATACAGTGCTTCTTTTAAGTATTTTACCACAGGATACTCTATCTCCTTGTAGGAGTCAGAATAAGACTTATCTAGAAGTGATAAATAAGAGTTTGAAGTCTTGATGTATTAAACTAGCCCTTCTCCCAGAGGGATAGTTTTTGCCAAGTCCTCACCCACCCAGTCTCATTTTGCTACAGCAGTGATTCAAGGATGAGTACATGGGTGTGAAGGGACTGTCTTTGGAGACTAGGAATGACAGTGGTTAGGGCCCAGGAAGGGGATTTGCAGATTAGACCCCTCCCCTGGATCGACACAAAAAGGCAAGTGTTGTATTTATACAGGAGGAGGGGGGGCAAATTGCTCATGTCATCTGACCAAGGACTACAAGCCCTCCTTGATAAGAATTATATTTCAAGCTTGTCTTTCCATCCTTACAAAGGCAGATTACATAAGTAAGATACCATCCCTTTAGTACAGAATTCCAGCAGCGTAGGATGTAGGGTGTTAAGATGCCAAGAGAATGGCTTCCAGAAGTGACTACATTCCTAAAGAGGAACCCTCCCTGTGTACATTCACTTATTAGAAATTGGGGGTGGGATGGGTGGATTATGCCACCACTACATTTCTACACTTACAAGTTGTCATTATTGTAGTGATGCAATAGGGTCAGTTGCTTCCTGCTACTCCCATCCCCACCCCCTAGAAAAGCAAGCTTAGGCTGCTCAGCATCATCCTTACCTTTGAACAGCCTCAAGGTTAGAGCAAGAGAGCCAAACCCTGGCTCAATACTGGGTGCTGGGTTGTTTTTGGAGCTGTACTGGACAACGATGGTCTCATTTATTATATATTGACATGCACACTTCAGTCTGGGAGTGAAGAAGCAGAGTTTAGAGATGGTTATAATCTTTAGGTTTAATGAAAACTCTTCACCTTCTATTGTACAGCAATACTTACTGGTATATTGGTGTAGTGCTGCCAGGTCTGAAGTAGGAGACATCATTTTCATAGGTCATAAATGTGTTCTCAAACTGAAAGAGCCAGACATTTAGCTGGAGACCATTAACACCAAAAAGCAAGTCAAGTTTTAAGTTGGTGGAGGTACTCAAGTGCTGCAACAGCTACTGTAGTACCATATTAGCTATGGAGGCAAAGGTAATCCCTAGCACTCAGCCAAGGCCTAGTATTAGAACAGGGTGTCAGTTTCTTCAACCCCTAGAGAGATCATTGAGCAGTGTGCACATTAGTGTTGCCACTATTCACTAACAACATAAAAGCCAGTAAGTCCAGGTTGCCATATGCTGGGCAGTGAAGGGTGTCATGTGCCCAGTGACATCAGCAACTGAACTCTGTGGTAGTTCATTGGGACAGTATTCTGTCTGAGATGGTGCATGGTGTGAGTTACTTGGTAATGTTAAGTTATTACCAAGTAATCCATCCCCAGGTCTTCCTCCTGTGTAATTTACAGATGAAGTGCAGGAAGCATCCTGCATCAAAGACCAAGGGGTACCCATGTGCTAATCCTGCTTCAGCCATTGGATCACTACAGTAGAAGCAGTAACAACTGCCTCTGCTTCAGAGGCAATTGGACTTAGAAAACCTTGTCTTTGTTCTCTATGAAAGAGTGACCCGTTTTGCCTGTCAGATGGTGTGGCCATCCTAAACTCATGCTATCAGCTTAAAGTAGGCAGAATGTAGCCTTCAGTTTAAGCTTGAAGATGGCCAGAATCCTGCCAAGTATTGAGGTGGCACTTTATTAAGTAGAGAATAAAGTAGGTGGGACAGAGGTCAAGATCATGGTTAGGACCAAAGAGGAAGGTGGTATTGATTTCTGGAAAGCCAGCTATCAACATCTCATGAGTATGTTCTGCAACTTGAGCTCTATGGCTGAGCCAGCCAGATACAGATGGAAGGTCAGTGTGGTCCCTTTACCTTTCTACTTGTTCCACAGGTGTTCACATTGAATATGAATGTTGCACTCTTCTCAGTCACCGTAACAGGCCTGCATTGTTTGTCTCTCAAGACAAATAAGCTGGTATCCAGGTCTGTGATTCCTGCTAGCTTAACTGCAGTGATAGCCATTGTTCCATTTGGCAGACAGTCTGAAAACAAGTAGACCTCCATTGTCTAATTACATTCATCATACTTTTCTCCCCCCCGAAAAAAGCTACATATACCCCTCCCCAGTAGAGAGGCAGCATTACCAGTCTAGATCATTTGGTCAAGCATTCCAAGTAGGGCAACAAGAGATTGTACCTATTAGTTCTTTAGGTGAAAATCTGCAAGAGATTGAGAAGTCTGTCATATCAGCAAGAGTGTTATCCTTCATTGTTAAATGGAGTGAAGCAGTTATTCCAGAGGGATGAATATCCTAGGAGAGATCACAAGTTGAAAGTGTCTAATTATTGATCATCTAAGTGAGTTTGCCACACCAGGTCAGTTTAAAAAGCTAAAAAGTTGAAAGCCTGGTCCAGTTGTCACTGATGTCTTCAGTAAGACCAGTGTTTTATCCTCTCTCACGTGATACTTCCCCAGATGCACTATTTGCCCCCACATTTGATGCCAGATTGACCTGACCAAACCTCTTCATTAAGAGTCAAGCCTAGTACTTGACTAGGTGAGTTAAGCTGGTCCATGGCCTCCAATGCCCTGCAGAGCTATGATCAGACAAAGCATCAAGGGAGAAGCTACCTAGTAATTCTGTGTAGTTTTGAAATCCATGATTGACTGGGGTCCCAGTCAGAGTTTAGTGTTCTCTGCTGCAGAAACAGCAACTTTATGGTGCCATGTTTGCGCTCTTTGTAAGGGCTCATGTTTCATCAAGTTTGGTGGAGTACTGTTGGGATTGTTTATATTGAGTCTGAAGTTGAGGGGAAAAACCAAAAGTCTGGCTTTAGGTTAGGAGTGCTTCCCAGATGTATTTATTCTGGGATGAAGTTCTACCACCAGTGGTAAGTTATCTACAGTAACTCAAGATTTGTTCCATTCTGATTTAGCTACCATATTAGGCTGCCATTTCACAATGGCAAGTTTAAAGCAAAACATATGGGAGAGCTAGATGCAGAGCATTAGCCACCTACCTTCAAAGCCTCCTGCTCAATTGGTGCCTAACCCTATAGGCATCTAAATTTCTGCCCATGTACTGGCAGCAAGCTGCTTAAATCCTAACAAAGCTACTTGGCACCTACTTCATGCTAAAGTTCCATCATAAACTGAACTATGTGTGCCCCTTTCCTATCTTACCTGCAGGGACCAATCCAGTAGGCCTACTTAGAAGTGGAGTAGCTGATTGACCCTGCAGGCAACAGCTGGAAGGAAGGTTTAGTGCTGTTTTGGTACCTTATGTTGCAAAAGCCCACTGGTAGAAGTGGAAAAAAAAAATCCAGGTTCAAATTCCTCTGGAGCAGAGATTTTTGCTCAGCATCTCCCACACCCTGGGCTTCTGACTGTTGATTCTACTCAGGACTATTTCCCAGACTGTGGCGCAACCTTTCCAGATTTCAAGAGTGTCTCATGCCCCCTCAAGTTTCACTTAAGCTGTACTCTTACAAAAGAGATGCAATACAAACAAAAAGGTCAGTGCATTTGAGTGACTGGTTTAGTTTACTCATTTTACCATATTCTAAAAAAGGAATGAATATTTACTTATATTTCAGGGTAAATTATAAACAAGTCATGGTCTACAAAATTGGTTTGTACTGACTTCTAGTCTTTTGCAAAAATAGGCATTAGAGGATTTGATGTACCTGTAGAAGACCTGTGTACCCCTTGCTCTGAGAGGCTGTAGGCTCAGCATTCCAATTTTGGGCTAAGTCCTTTGAGAGACCCAACCCTAAGTTGCTTGCTGAAAGGGTTTCCCCCTCCTTCCTACTCTGACAGGAGTCTGGAATCCTAGCCCCCCCCCCCCCACCAGTTATAGTGGGTTAGACACCATGCACATTTGGTGTCTCTTTACCTCATATAGTACATGAGGTGCATAAAGAGGAACACGTATTGTGAAGTGGGTGCCATTGTCATCTAGTCCATAGTTGTGCTTCTGAGCAGCATCTGGTGACAGGCTCAGGTTTGAAATGAAGGGCAGCCAGTTTTGATCCACATTGCCACGAACAACTGTTAGATAGAGGTTATCATCATCACAGAATCCTCTTGCACTAGGCAACACTGCAACAGATGGAGAAGTGATCATTTGTACATGGAATATTAGTATTTCACCTGAAAGTTTAGGGCCAATGGAACTCTATTGGCTTAATCCAAATTGGACCATAAATGGGCCACTATTTGTCTTGGTCCTGTTACCTGCATCCTTGACAGGAGAGATTGTTATGACTGGAACAGTGAAGGTCTCATGTGTTGGCTGTACTATGAATCCAAGTGTGACATTCAGTGTATAGAGTCTAGTGTCTTCTGTTAAGTACTAGAGAGAGACACACACAGACAGAATCAAGTCATTTAGAAACTCCAACCAGTGGAGTGTAGCAACACGTGCTTTAGGTACTAAAGAACAGATACCTCTTTCTTAATGCTAGGCACATTGAATGGTGTTTCAATTACATAGCCTTTGCTTCCATTGGGGTATCTAGTCTCATAGACTTTGTATCCATGCTGAAGGGCTTCAGGCACAGTTACAGTTGTATCATCTATGGTCAAGTTCACCAGTTCCACATCTGGGAGGAATGTTCCCACAGTCACATTGACCAGCCTAATGCTGGAGTTGGTATCTAGGAAGAAGTAGTGTGGTGTTAGCCTTCACTAAAAGTGAAGTGTGAACTTAAAGGTTCATTCAGTTACTTACTGTTTGTTATGGTGGGTGGTACAAGTTTAAATGGAGTTTCTATTTTCTTGATGATGGTATGCTTGGTCACTCCCCACCTGTTGTCTTCCCACTGATGTTCCAAAAACAAATTAATGTAGTATTTGGTCCCATGCTGTCCCTCACTCACATGGGTCTGAAAGGGCAAGTTGTATGTTGACACTTAGTTGAGTTGCATGCAATATGTAGTTTCAGGAGCATTAAGGTGATCTGACAAAAGCCATTTATAGTGTTAACACCAAAAGATTAAGTTGCAATATCCTGCTTTTCTGAGAAAAGTGAGGGGTAGGTGGTTCTCAACACCAAGTGAGTCAATCTATATCCCTGTCCCTCCCCACCCCCAGCTTTATGTTCTTCCAAGTTTAGTCCCCTCAGATTAAACCTTCCCCACAAAGGGGTGGAGTGGTGTCAAAATTAGGTGGCAAATGCCTTGTGGGTTCCAAGGGTGTTCAACTCTCATTGAGATCAGACAGCCATGGTCAATTGGAAGACCTAGTTTCTGGTCATCAGGTGCTGTATTGAGAGCTCCCCAGGTCAGTGTTCTTATGCCCCACTTCTCAATTCTCCACATAACACCCTTTTCCCCTCAGAGTCCAATGTGACTAGAAAGGGGGCTTTATGGGTAATCCTCCCACCCTACCAGCCATTAGCTTTCTGCTTGTAGCCAAGACAGATGGCCATCCACTAACCTTGTAATAGCCACCTTCTGCACCTATGGGCATCTGGATGGTAATTTCATCTGTATTGTTTGATAGTACATATTTCCTGGAAGCAATTTCTCTGGCAGGGAGTTTGTGAAGATCCACACCAATTTCAACAAGGAGATCATTGAAGCTAGTTGCTCCAGCAGAGAGCGTTTGGAGGTTTTTTGGAACGGTCCATGTAATTGTGTCATCTGTATAATCCACCCCATCTTAATTTAGAAAGATTGTCAGGCATTTCCATTAGTATCAAGAGCAGTACTTAGGGGAGTTAGAAGCTAGGCATGTCTTAGTGCATCTTCAGGATGTTTGAGTGTTTAGCATTAGAGCTAAGGGATACTAAGTCTCACCTATAGGGCAGGCCACGGCAGTATCCACCATCAAGATCATCCATCGTTGCTTGTAGAATGTACTTGCTCTCACTGCAGAGAAAGTCACTCCTCGAACCTGCAAGAGTAGATGCTGTTAGAGCTGTGTAGTGACAGTGCACACAGATAGTGAAGGAGTGCACCAACCTTGACTAGCTGTGCTTCTGCAGCATTGTATGGAGCTCTCAGCAAAATCCTAGTGTCTGTTGTATTGAGTCCATAGCCAGCATTCTGAGCTTCGCTTGCTAACAGAGCCTTCCTTCCACTGGGCAGATGAAATACTACTTGCCAGATTGACACTGCCCCAGCAGTTGCCTGAGGGAGACAAACAGCTCAAGAGTTTTGCCATGTGTCTTTACTAGATGTTTCCATTCTCATTTACACCTGACTTAGAGACAATTGAGACACCATCTGAGATCCTTCATATTCTCCTCCTCCCCTCAGCTTCAAAAAGCTCATCTTGCTGTCCTGGATAGAGACAGTACTCCCTATGCTAGGGTGCCTATAAACCTGATGTTGTAGTTGTGTCAGTTCTAGGATATTAGGAGACAAGGTGAGTGAGGTAGTCTTATTGGACCAGCTTCAGAAATTGGTCCAATAAAAGATTGCCTCACCTACCTAGTCTCTATAAAAATCCAACAATTAAGCAGCTAGTTCACTGACTGTTTCATACTCACCAGCTCATTGTTTCCTTGTACTCCCTATCCACCTGTTGCATAATCAATGCATGGATTATGAATTTTGGATTAGAGAGGTCTTTATCTAATAGCCACTATGATAGTGCACTGGCCTCAAGATGCTACAGAGGCTGTGATATCAGACCTCATTTGAGAGGCTATTCCTATTTGTCCTTCACTTATCCTGTTGCTCTATATCTGTTGCCAGGAAGCCAGAAGAGGTCTCCACCTGTATCCTTCAATCCAGGAGGATATTCCCTTCCTTTTTTTTTCCAGAGGCTGACTCTTCAATGCATGCTTTCAGTATATTGCTGGAGTAGTTGTACACAGGAGACATTGAGCCAGAAGTAACAATGCTAGCAACTAAGCTTACCTCTGGAAAGGCTAGAGCCCAATCCTCAGGTTCATCTTGGAGCAAGTCTGCTGTTATCTGTGGAACATTCCTCCTGACAGACACCTTGCAAAGGAATATTCATCATTAGTGGGATGAAGACAATGTTAGGAACATTTGAGTTAGTGATCACATTCCCTGGTTGGGAGTAACTTTTTAGAGTATGATCTTGGTTGCTTGAACTGCAAAACAGCCTTTTAGTGAAGGCTGATGGACAGAGGCTGTTTGGCTTTTCTGCCTTTCACCATTTGATTGTACCCTTTGTCTAGCCAGTGCATCTACTTCTCAGGTTTCATATTTCCAGTTAGGCAATTGTTCTGACTCCAAAGAATAGAACAGTAACCAACTATTTCCATGTTATGGATGAACTCCCATACTTGGAGTTTTCACTGGCATACTGTTTAACCTATTATTGGACATTCAATGGGTGAAAAGTTCAACATTTGAACACCTAGCTTCCTAGAAATGAGGATGTTTCAGGCAATATCCATTAATTTATTGGATTAAAAGAAGCCCAGTTTTCAGGTGGGCCCTGGAATATTTGAATTCTATTACTACATGCACTGTATTCTGCTTATAAATGCTTTAGTGGCCAAGCATTCAGGTTCCCATTCAAGGCCCTATCCAGGACACACTCCTTTACAAGTTCCCCCTTCCCCATGGAAGATCAGTGCTTGGGATCTTACCTCCATGTAGTTGGTTTCACATACTAACTCTCTTGGATGCCATGGACTGTAAGGGCAACTCACAGTCTTCGAGTGAGTTAGAGCATTTTTCATATCAGGATTAGTAGCTGTTTTGATTTGTACAGTTATTGTGTATACATCACTCTGCAGAGACACAGGAACAGCTCTTACTCAAGATACTATTAGTGTGCTGAAACAGGTCCCCTCCCACCACCTCCTATTTGCTCAGTCCTAACTAGCGATGCAAATGATGCCCCATAAAGTAGTGTTTAGGCATTACAACTAAGTCATCTGTTTCTAAATAGATGAGCTCAGCTCTTGAAGGGCATTTTGCCCATCTCCCCAATCCAGATATTTTGGAGAAAACTTGGATTCCTTGCCCTTTCCAATAATCATGATACAAGAGTGAGTGCCTGAAGTTGCAGTGGGGAGGTCTAAGTTAGATGACTTTCATAGCTAGTTATATCAGGCTGCAGAGAGGGCTAGTTACCTGCTGCTAGCAGGACAGATATCCATCTATTCATATATTGGAGGGAAAAGTGTTGTGGCAATTAAAGTCTTCATGCTTATGTTACACATTAGTTTGTATTTGTAGTGACCATTGGTGTTTTTACCACACTATACCCTGAGCCCTGGGAAAGAGCTCTGAGAGAAAGCTACCTAGAGGCACTAGTTAGTAGACATGCAACATATTGCTACGTTACAGTCTCTTTACAAGTCATTGGAAGTCAGGACTTCTGTTAAAGGACAGACTTTATAACTAAAATACAGAAGTAGGGCACTTTAGATACAGTAGGCTTACCTCAATATGAGTGTAGCAGCTTATAATGGAAGCACGGAATTCAATGTTACCCCAATAATTATACTCTATTGTATAGCCACACTGTGCTGCCAGGGTCCCATCAATTTCCTGGGCTGTGCCAAACTGGTCTGAAAAGGTATTCAAGTATAGCTGTCAGAGTCCAAGCTACACTTGTAGTCTAAGCTTTTTCTTAGCCATTGCATGCAGAGTTACCTAGTTTGTCCCAGAGAGTCATTCCAAGGTTATACTGTACAATAATCCCTGTTGTAGACTTTACAGGGACCATTGCTTTGGTATACTTGGAAGGCCATTAACTGTAGCTGATTGGATCCGATATGATGCTGGCACATCATCCTTTTTAAATTCAGTAGCACTAATTTTACAGCTGTGATTCAGTGCCTCCATTCCTTCTTGGCCCTCCTCATCAGCTGCTATACTGGCTGTGACCCAAGGTCAGCCGTCAGCAACTTGCTAGGCTATCACACAGGTGAGTTAGGTACTTCGTGGCTTCCATCTTGCTGTAGTCCAATGCATGCATTAAGAAAACCAAGGGTCTATTTGAGACCTTGACCACCAGGCTAACCAAGGTAGAGTTTAGTCCTTGGCATTTACCTGGGACATCAATAGCTTGTTTCATACTATAGTTTATCTAGAATAGTGATCTTAATAAACCCAGATTTGTAAATTTAGTGGGAAGAGTAGGTACAGTTACCATGACATCTGTGAATAAGGTACAAATGAGGATTTCACAAAACTCATTGGTCAGATTAGCTAGATTAAATGGTTTTTTTTGGCTTCTCATTAGAAGTTACTTTAAATATTGTTGGTCTTTACAATGGGGACCCAGTGTAGATACTCTTATACAAGATTCTGGTATTAGAGACTTGGCACCCCAATGCCTGGTAGCCATAGGTTACCTAAACTTTAGGTATTTATAATTAGGACATGCTGTTAGAGGCAGTAGGCATTTTCAAAGCTGCCCCTTATTCCTCCCACCCTTTAGCTTACCAACAGCGGCAAAGATCAGATACTTGTCCTCAAAGTACTCTGCATTCAGTGCAACCCGCAAGAGACTCCCCAGGCACTCCGAGCTCAGGGAGCCTGTAGAGATGTTAAAACAAGTAATTAGTAACCATCACCATAGGAGTCACTTGGATGCAAGATGCTAAGTTCTTATAAAGCAGACTCCACTACTGAAATGCAGCCATTTCTGGGTTAAACAGCAACTCTTTATCAGTACATGATTAAGACCATAGCCACCTGTAGTTTCACCAGGTCAGAACACTAGAACTCATGTGCATCAAGGGTCCAAGACCAACTGGCAGATGGCACAGGGATCCTGTGGGTTCACCAGAAAGGGTCATGTAAGATCTTTACTAAAAAAGAAAGTAGGTCACACTAGTTATAATCACTGCAAGATATGTTCGCTAAATCTGCAGTTAGAAGCAGGTCACTCAAAGGTAGCATGTCTTGAGTGAAAGATCTCTAGATAGTGATGGGCTATACAATGGTCAACCATGGATATATCCCTATTGTACGACATAACTATTTTGTTATTTGACTTAGAAGGCTAATGACTTCTAAAGGCTCTGCCAGAGTTTAACAGGAAGTAGTCAACAGCAAGGGGAAGAGAACCCTATTTTGAGGTGAACATTAGAGGTCTGTTCTAGTATATTTGAGGTTGCAGAAAGAAGCCCTAGCATCTTTCACCTAGAATGAAATGGACAGTGGATTTGTTTCATGAAAGGGATCTCAGCCAGGCTTGGTTAGCAACACTGGAATAACTGTGTGAGAATTTTTCAGTTAAGTTCAGGCACAAGAATGCATGGTTACACAAAAATAAAGTCATAACATTCAAATCTCTAATCTTAATTTATTTAGATAAAATAGAGCTCAAGTGCTGTGCATAGTACAGGAGCAGTGGTCTAGGGTACAACTGGTAAACTGCTTGTGTGAGCAGAGGATCTGGGAGGTATTCAGTCATGAGGGGCTGGATACCACAGGGGGACATTTTAAAGTGACTCGGGGCTAGACTCAGGTGACCAACCACCACTGTACAAGGTAGATTTGTTTTCTCAATCTAGGATTGTTATTAAAGCCTTCTGTTGACAAGCTGTTAAGTTGCTGCCTTGAGCTAACTATCCAATTTAGATTCACTGCTCTCCAGGAGTTTTAGAAGCAACCCCAGTTATAAGTTAGGGACTCAGTCCCACAGACCCTCCTTCATGGGAAGGATTTTATACACAATCAATCCCACAGAAGTCAGGGACTACTCATGCAGAGCTACAGGAATAAATGTTTGCAAGGCTGAGGCATTAGGAGGGTCTTTCTGTCCAAGTGGTCTTGCAACTTGACAAGACACAGGATTGTGATGCTAGAGAGACCGACTATAGCTTGGTATGAGGGCACTTAGGTTCCAAGTCTCCTACTTAATGACTTGGAGACTTCATCCAAAGTGAAACAGCTTCACTAGGAGAAATTGAATGAGCCCCACATGAGAATCTTAAGTACCCTAAGAAGAGGTGGAGACCCCTGTTCAAGTCCTCTCTCTCACCCACCCTCTCCCTGACCCCAGGGGAAAAAGGGAATTGAGCCTGGGTCTCCCATGTTTGAGACTTCAATTAGGGAGACACTATCTCTTCCTCCTCCAGAGGAATTTCTAGGCAGGGGGTGGGGTGGGGTGAAGAGGCTGATCGATTAGTAATGCTCAGAGCAGGACTACTGCATTGATCCCACAGTAAAGCCAGTGGGCAACAGGTGGGAAGGCTATTTTGACGATCATGCTAGAGGTGCAGGCCTCAGCTGGGGGGGGGGGGGGGGGAAGAAACACAGTCAGAGAGGCTAGATACTTACAGCCTCTAACTTCTCATTGTTTTTTGTGCTCTAGTTTGAACAGAGCTAGTGCAAGTAGGTCTTGAGCTGAGCCTCACATCTAGGGATATGGCTACCCCCAGAGAGCAGTTTTATTGGGCCAGTGCACTTCTTTCACATGACAGTATTAAGTACTCTAGGCATAAATTCATGGAGTAGAGCAAGTTGTCTACTGAGACAAGAGACTCAAGTAGAATCACCACACCTGGCCAGTGCTAGTAGAAGCCACATGCCTTCCCTAGCACCACACTAGAGCAAGGAAGCAGAACAACATTTATTGAAAAGCCCAGGGGCGGTGGGGGGGAAGGGGAAAGGTCTGAAACCTATTTGTCTGCATGTCAAGGCAGTTAACAAATCTAGTTACCTGGCCTGTCTTGGGTCCATATTTCAGAGGCCAATACACCTATTAGGAACAACCTGAAAGAAAGAAGTATGTACAGATACACAGTTGTCTTAGTAGCAATTTCTTTAGTTAGAAAAAACTTAAAGTATTGCTTAATTCTAATTTAAAGCTTCTATAGATATGAATGCATATTTAGACTAAGTTTAAGTCTCCTCCTTTGGGGCATACAGGCTTATTCTCCTTTACTTTTAAGGAGTTTAGGAGACAGTCATGAGACTACTACAGCCTACACCCCACAGAGAGAATCAAACAAACACTTACCTCAACACAAGGTTTGGCACCATTGTGCTTTAGAGCAGCTACCAGCTGTAGCCTCTTTTCTCTTACTATGACAAGCAGACCAAAAGTTTGAGAATCCTGAGCAAGCTTGCAGTGTTTAAACCCCCAGACTGCGTTCTCAAGGCTTTGGATTCACAATAGAAAGAAAAGCAAAGGCTCCATTTTTATACTCATGCAAATCATTTGCAGCTGCTTCCCCAATCAGACACCTATAATTCAATTCACCTAGTAATTCACTTTAATGGTTAATTATATTATTTTCTGTGTTTCTTCAGAGGTGATTTTTGCCAATTCCTGAGTGATACTGATGAGGCTGTTAGAGACAATGAGATAATTAGTAAACTCCAAATGGAGGTAGTTTGAAGATCACTAGCCTTCAGTTACTTTCCTCCAAGTGAATCTCTAGTTAGAGCTGGCAATTCCAAAAAATCAGGAAAAAAATTAGTTTGAGTCAAACAGAATCAGAAAATTTTGAAGAATTTTTGATAAATCAAAAATGCCTGTTTTGAGTCAGATGAAACCAAAATCTTATATCAGTGGTGTGTGCTTTAACTGCTGGTCTATTGGATATTCTGGTATAGAGGTGTGTAAGGGGCTCCCTGACTCTCTCCTGCTGAAGCTGTTCTACTTTGTATAAATACTGGACTAGTCTGTGGCCAGACAAGTGAGAATGACTGTATAGTGTAGTGGTTAGACCATTCACCTAGCAGGTGAGTGCCAATGTGTTCCTGGATCAATGAGTATTTCGTCAGTTATACAAAGTGAAACAGCTTCAATGGGAGAGAATGAAAAAGTCCTGTTGTGGAAGATCTCATTGCTTAGTGGTTTGGGGCACTATCTTATGAAGTTGGAGATCTATGTTCAAATCCTTTTCCCCAGAGGGGGGAATAAAATCTGTCTCTCCCAGATGTGTGCCCTAGCCTACAAATTATAAATAGTGTACCATCACGGCCTCCTGTTCTGTGAATGGCATCTAGGTCATATTCACAAATAGTTCTAGGTGGACTGAAATTTCATTTTTTAGGCAAATAAACTATTAATGCAAAAAAATGCACCCAGCTCTGCTCCTAGTATTTGCAAGATCTGCATTCCATTAACATCCTCCTTACACTGTCTGCTTTCCATGTTGTGAATTAGGTCTGTCTTACCTTTGAATGTACTAAGAACAACTTGACATTACAACTTTCAAAAAAAAAAGTATAGAAACTGAGAACAGCTCACAAAGGCTGCAGTTAACTTTGTTTATTTTAAATTGGGATTTTAAAAAGATTTCCCTTTCAAAAAAATGTGGAGTGGGGAGAGTGGAGAGAGGTACAGGTTTAGACATTTTTGCCCACCAATTTTAAGCCTACCTAATTGCTATAGAGACAATGGCCTATATTTTCAAAAGGGATTGTAAAAAAAGCAGGATCTGTCAGCTCATACAGTCTGAGATATTAGTGAGTTCATGATAACCCCTGACTACTTTTGTTATATAGTTACAGTGCTATCAGGATCAAACTCATTATTTTGCAAAGCACTCTGGAGTAGCTAAAGAGCAAAAGACACTGTAAATTCAAGTCAATAACAAGGTAAGTCCATTTTTAATATAATCATATTATAAAAGAGCTTATTGGGGGCCTTATCTTTCAAAATTTCCATTATAAAATCTCTATATTCAGGGATTATGGCTGCTATATAAACTGTGAAGGATAAAAATCCCACAACCTGCTTCTGTAACACTATGGCTATGTCTAAACTTGGCACAGGGTGTGTGATTCCCAGCCCGAGTAGACATACTCACTCTAGCTCTCATCAAGCTACCATGCTAAAAATAGTAATGTAGCTGAGTAGCGACATAGGCTAGCAACCCTGAGTACAATCCCAACTGGACCCCCGGGGTATGTACTTGGGGCAGCTAGCCTGTGCCTCCACTTGCTACTACCAGGTCTACAGTTTTTAGTGTTAGCTTGATGAGAGCTAGCACAAGTATGTTACCTGAGCTGGGAATCAAACTAGCAGCTGGGGTGACCAGATGTCCCCATTTTATAGGGACAGTCCTTATAGTCAGGGCTTTTTTTATATAGGTGTTTATTACCCCGAACCCCGTCCCAATTTTTCATACTTTCTATCTGGTCACCCTACCTGCAGCTCTAAGCGTAGACTTAGCCTTTGTCTTTATCTTATATACAAGTGTTACAAGAATAGAAGGCTACCAGCTCTGGCCAGGCAGATCACAGAATCAGGCCAATTTTATAGATGATCTCTCATTCCCTAACTAGATAAATGGGAATCTCAGCATTGCCAGTCCTGCAGGGCTATGGACATAGTGGGTATTAAGCAATTATTTTACCTAGTGCCAGCTTTCACAACCCGGCAAAGTTTCCTCTGAACAGATGAGCAAGTCCCATAGAGACTAGGAGTCTCTGAGCCAGGAATTCACTCCATAGGTAGAGTTCTGCATGGATACAAAATTTGTATCCATATCCGATCCGCAATCTGCAAACATGGTCTGCGGATATCCACATGTGGATGCAGATATCTGTGGATATAAAGCAGATATCCGCAGATTTGCAGGGCTCTAGATATAAAATTTGGATTCGCATCCATCAGCGACCTGCAAACATGGTCTGTGGATATCTGCATCTGTTCTCCGGATGTGGATAGACACAGATATATAGTGGATGGATAGCCGCAGATTTGCAGGGCTCTACCCATTGGCATAGGTCACAGAAGGCACAAATGTTGTGTAGCATTTAGGAGCACAATTCTAGTCTCGGCATGTGAAATCTTAATAATTGTGATGGGAGTTATGCTTGCACACTGAGATGAAAATGTTCTGGGAATCTTAGGATACAGAGCCCTTGAATAACATGCAATATTGCCTTAGGAAACTGCTTACTCTAATAAATTCAAAAGATAGAACAGCCCTTGGATGACATGCAGTTCCTGATTATGAAGATTAAATTATTGCTTATCCTTGTTTCTCTCTCTCTTAAGGTTTTATATTGATGCCCATCACCATAGTATCTGATTAGTTTTCATGTAAAATCAATAGGCAGAATGAACTCCCGGTGACAAATATGGCATTTTCCTGCAATATCTTTGGAGTCCATTGTATTAAATCAAAGTTTATGTATTATTGTGGGCCAGGATTGCATGCAACATCTGTGTAGGGAAGGAGGTGAACCCAGGATATGTTACAAACTTCAGATGACTTTGCTGAACAATGTGGCAGTCAGGAGTGGACTTTTGGTACAAACAATGTCATGTGGTCTGCCTGGGGAATCTCTTTGGGGAAGCAAATGCAAATTCCCACCTTTGGGTGTGCAAAAACCCAGCCTGTGAAGCTATGCCTTGAGGAGAGGACTATTATCTGCCGATTATCTGTTCCCAGGGTTTTAAAATCAAAGGCCTGAGCTGTGTAAAGAAAGAGTAACCTATTTACAAGTGTTCTGGTTCCGAATCTGAGACAGTTATTAATTTGTAACCATGAGGAAAATCCAATTATTGGGTTCTGAAGGGCTAACACCAAGTTTGGGGTTAGAGTGGCCTCTGGTAAGCTTTTTAGCATGCATGTAGGTTCTTTTATTATTTTTATATGTTTTCTCTGTAGTGTTTTCACCTTAAGAATAACTGCTTGCTTATAAATAGCTGTGTGGTAACTTGTAACTACTGGCAATTACAGCTGATCATAATCTCTAGATAAAGCAAAGTAGAGATGGGGCAGTCCTGTTTAGGCAGTCTGGCTTGCTGGGGATATCACAGTATTGGTAGGGAACTGTGCAGCCTAGAAAAACCCCAATCAGGAGGGGAGAGACATGGGTCTCTGTTTAAGAGAGGTGATGGCTGAGAAGCCAAAAGCATAGAGTAGGTGCCCTTGAGGAATCACAGAAAGGGAATACAGGTGCAGTTGTTCTGAACTGTGTCACTCCCTACTAGACTTCTTAGATTATCTGGCTCTTTTTCCTTTTAGGGATCAACATTCTGCTTGGGTTAAGTTATTTGTTCATTTATTATGATTATTAATTTCCTTCCTCTTTTTGTGTTTGGTGACAGGGTTTGGGATAGAAGACAGTCACACCATTGGCACTCTCATTCTTATGATGCAAAGGAAGAGGAAGGTTTGGCAGCATTTTCCTAAAGAGGGTCAGATTGGCCTGCTCTGCTCAGGAAGTTTGTTCCAAGGCTGGATCCCCTCGACCAGGGTGTTTTGTTCCCAGCTCTCATGTGCAGCTCCCAGGGCTTGTTTCCTCCTGTAAATGTGTGAAGAGCATTGCTGAAGTATAGTAGGTTGTCATTTTCAAAGATATCCTCATGAGGGAGCCTAAGACCATCTTATCTGGTATCTCTCCCTCCCAGCATCAGCATGAAGAAAGACACATCTTGTTTCAGAATTTGTTAGAGTTTACAGTAAACCAGTTTAGAATTTTCCTTAGGCCAAAACTGAAGCTGTTCGATCTCTTTGCAGCATCTCTTTATGCTGCATCCCTTCTTTCCTTCTTTGCCTGGGCGGTGTCCGTTCGGATTTTTACCTCTTCAAGTCAAGAAATTTGCCTGTAAAGCATCATGCACACCAATGGTGCTGTATAAATAACACTACAGTCAAGCAAGCAACGTTTAATCATTGAATAGTGCAGCATACCCTCTTGTTAAAATGCACAGCGTTCTATTCATGTTCGCAGCATACACTATGCTTAGCTTCTCTTCTCACCTACATTAAACTTGATATTCCGTGCAGCTGGACCATAAAGGAGAGGGAGTGGGGGTGGGGGAGGAAGGGACACAAGGGGAGGAATCAGATTTCAGAGTAGCAGCCGTGTTAGTCTGTATTCACAAAAAGAAAAGGACAAATTTATTTGAGCATAAGCTTTCGTGAGCTACAGCTCACTTCATCGGATGTTATTTTGAATCACTGCTAGCGTGACCAGATGGTAAGGATGAAAATCAGGTGGGAGGTAATAGGCACCTATATAAAACAAAGCCCCAAATATTGGGACTGTCCCCATAAAATTAGGACATCTGGTCACCCTAATCACTGCTTCCACACCTCCTTCTAAACAGGATGGCTTCTTGCTTAGCATAACTTTGTTGTGTTTGTGGAATAGTGGCTCTTTGGGCATTGTCATTGAGTGGGATATCCTTGAACAATTCCCAGTTTTCATTAAATACTCCTTCATTAAGTTTGAGTCCTCACTTTTTCTAATAATTGCTTCACATTTTGGCAGAGTGGCCCTTTAAAGTTTCAAACATGCAAATTGCTGGTTGATACCCCATTCTCGCTGCAGAAAGTAGATGTAACCAGACCATGATCACCAGATTCCATTTTTTAGGTCTGTTTGTCCTGGGCTCCAGTGAGATTTGGTGATCTGTAACAGATTTGCACCAGTACTTCACCTTTAGTTTAACTGGTTAGAAGTTTAATCCATAAACATTTGAGGTCCTGCATTGTATATGATTAGCATCTTTTATATAAATTGCCATCCCAGCCCCTTTTCTGCCCATTCCATCCTTACAGAACAAGTTTAAACATCTATTTTAATATTCCAATAAAAGGATCTATCCCACCAAATTTCAGTAACATGAACCCTCCTTTCTTTTCATGCATGAGGATCTCCAACTCTTGTTTAGTACCTAGGCTCCTAGCAGTAGTATACAGACAAAGAATATGTTCCTTACATGCACTTTAGTGCTTGGATTTGTCATGTGCGATACCTTGGTGCTGATTTACAGATCTGGATGTTTGTGCCATGATTCCCCATCATCTACCTCCCCTTTCAGTGACAGTGTAAAGCCCTCCTGCCTACCTTAGCTGGTCATCCTTGAAATTGGTGCCCCTACTGAGATGGAGGCAATCAGAACCCTATAGTCCCTTTTCTTGTAGTAGGCACCCCGTGTTCCCTAAAACCTCCCCCACCCATCCACACCACTTTTTTAGCCACTGTTCACCTCTAGTATCCTCTCTTTGTCTTCCTCAAGGAACAGGAAAGGCACATGATACTCCTCTCCTTTGGCTCCCTTCCCTGAAGTCTTCCAGGACATGAAATGGTATCTGATGCAGAGTTGTGACTGCCACTGTAGATCGCCAAAGGAGAGACAAGGTGGGTGAGATAATATCTTTTATTGGATCAACTTCTGTTGGTGAAAGAGACAAGCGTTCAAGCTACACAGCCAAACACAGTTACAACAACACTGTGATCACCTAAGGAGTCACTCCTGTCAAACTCAGAATCTTGTTTATACTTGCAGTGGTGGCCTTAGTCTTCACTCCTGGAAGGCAGCAAATGCTCCAGCTACCCATCTGTGCCTGACAGAACTCCCTGTCTACTCCTCTTAGCACTGGGAATCCCTGATCAAGACTGTCTGTCTTCTTTGGCTAGTTGTGGATGCCAGCTTGTTTAAGTAACTTCACCTAAAATCCTCACGTTTAATGGGGTAGTACACAGCTGTCATCTGAAAGCCTAACTATAAACTTAGGGCTGGTCTACACTAAAGCTGTAAGTCGATCTAAGTTACACTACTTCAGTTACATAAGTTACATAACTGAAGTCGATATAACTTAGGTTGACTTACAGCAGTGTCTACGCCGTGCTGCGTTGACGGGAGATGCTCTCCCACCGACTTACCTTCCGCCTCTTGGGGAAGTAGAGTACAGATGTCGACGGGAGAGTGCTCTGCCATTGACTTAGCTTGCCTTCACCAGACCTGCTAAATCAATTGTGCTGATTTAGCTGTATGTATAGACAAGCCCCAAATCCTGGAAAGCTAATTTTATTGAGTCATTTGGAGACGGCAACAGCATGGAAGAATATGAACCTGATGAGGGGAAGGCAGGATGTGTTGTGCTGTTGTTAAACTTCAGCTAAAATAGCACTGTCCAATGTAGCCTTGTGGTTGGTTGTGTTTAGAAATGAAGTAAATCCCCTTTCCCCCCACAAGTTTTAAAGGACCCCTTCCAGTCACATTAGACGTTTATATTCTTGGCAGGGAAGGAGAGGATAAACAGCACACCTACTACTCCTATCTTTCACTCTAACAGAGAGTAAGTTCTCAGCAGAATGACCAGGCATCTTTGGATATGTTTACTCTGCAATCAGATGATGTAATTCCAGTACAAGTAGGAGGTTCTTGAGCTAGTTTTGATCAAGCTAGTTGAATAGCAATACAGCCAGTGTCATGGGCAGCAGCATGGACTAGCTACTTGAATGCATATACAATGGCCCAAGCAGACTTCTACTACAGCTTATATTGCTGTGGCTTCACTACTGTTGTCATCTGAGCTAACTCAGGTATCTCTATATATGCTGCAGTGACACCTATTTGCAGTGTAGTAATGTTCTTTGACTGATGTTCAAATGTGTCTGTGGGGAGGGGGGTATTTGTACTGTTCTAGGAGTCAGAGCAGACCTAGCCTATCTCGGCTGAGAGTAAGATTTTCTTTGTGACAAGATACTTCAGTCAGGTTATTGTAGAGGCTGTAGATGTTGTTGCTGGAGGACAGCCTCAAGCTCTGCCAGCCAGTGATACTCCCTTTGTAAGAAGGCTGACAGCCTTTGTCAGGGGAAGAGAAGCTCTACCTTGAATAAACGCATTAAGAAAAGCTACTACTAGGCCTGCTAAGAGTCACTGTCGCAACACTAAAGTTGCCCTGTACCATTTTGTATTACATGCAGCTCTCCTGGCTTTAATAGGCCACTTCATTCCTGGAGTCACAGTGGGGTCGATAACTGAATTCACAATAGTGAAGTGTACTAAGCTCAGCTTGCAAGGAGTAACCACATTGAAAAAATCTAGGGAGGGGAATGTAGGGTGCTGGCAGACAGCTAGGATCAGAGCTCTGGCCCAAAGCTGCCCAGCCACAACACACTCTTCATTCTTGGAGGGAATGAGTTAACTTCAGTTTCTCTTTAAAATATGAAGGATAGGGAAGGAGATCTCTCCAGCAAGGAGATCAGTGGAATTTCCTACCTTCACCACCAAGTTAAGGTGCTACTGCACCCTTAATCAAATACTTCTTGCACAGCAAAAAAGGTGGGGTTGGTGGCTAGGATCACCGCTTCCATACTAGGATTCAGTTTTGGTTTCACTAGAGTACATCACATTCACTTCTTTCCACAAGATTACCTGTTCTATTCCTCCTATCTATCTGGTTGGATTGCAGTCTGTGGAGATGTCAGAAGTTTGTGTCTAAGATCTAAAGTAGGCCAGTATTTCTGATACTTAGGTTGACAAATCACCCAGTGAATAACTTTCTGTGCTTGAGAGGCTCTACATCGTACCAGAATGTTTTGTTTTATTAAAGAAAGGGTAGGGAGTTCATTAAAGAAGTTTAGCTTTCCATTACAGAACAAGTGTCTTCTCCCTCTCTTGGTTACTCATTTTATCATTTGACAAGACTAAACTTTCTTGAACAAAAGTGGCCAGTAGCGGATGTTAGCAAAGTACCTACTTGACTCCAAGTGGCATTAGTTGTACTCAAGCTCATTTATAATCTTGGCTATGCAGCATAGCCAGAGAATAGCGCAAACAGAAGACTATATTAAGAACCAGCATTTCCAGTGCAGTGTGCAATTTCAGCTCAAGACGGTTTATAACAAATGCTGCATTTTCATACATTAAGCAATGTAATGGTTGTTTAGACCTAACGAAATTTGCTAGCAGAAGGTACAAGATTAATTCAAAGTGAATCCTGGAGCAAGCACAGTCCACAGGTAAGGTGGAAGATTGTTAGTTCCACTTGCTTCCCCTAGAGATTAAGTTTCTTGAATTGTGTTTTAAGGACTTGCTTTGCAAGAGTGCTGTTAAGATTCAGTAGCTGCAACTACGTTACAAGTAAATGCAGAGCCTTAAAATTAACATGTATGCAATTTGCATAGTGGAAGAGATGTGAGTGGAAGTGTCAAGAGCTCAGATGGGAAGGAAGATGAATTTCCTCCTCTCCAATGTTTTTTGTAGAAAGTGGCATAGTAACATTTGCTATAAATTATAACGCTACAGTTTTTAGGACTAGTTACCTAAACAGTAATAGAGCTCTTCAAAAGAGGGATTTGTCAACATTTAAAGTTTTACTAGCTCTAAGTAGAAGGAGTTATGTCACAAATATTTTCTGATCATAGAATCATAGAATATCAGAGTTGGAAGGGACCTCAGGAGATCATCTAGTCCAACCACCTGCCGATGGGACAATTTAAATGAAGCTACTTTAGCACGAGTACCTCTAGAGATACAAGCCTAATCTCATTTAAGAGTTCCCTAATCACTTAGGATTACTCCAATGATTAAGACTATCTTAAAGGAAGGGAGCTAAGATTTGAAGCAGAAAACATGGTGGGAGAGATGATTAAAGATGCACCAGAAAGAGGGAGAGAAGGTGCAAGATCTTGAAGAGCTTTTTATCCTACAGATCTATTAAGCAAGGTTAATGCAATATCCAAATCTAACAAAGTCTCTCTAGTAATGGCCTGGAAGCATGTTTGGTTTGAGTAATTAAGACATAGCCCATAATCAGCTGTGGGCATAAGCATTAGATGTCCACATTCTGATCAGCTAGCAGCTGACAGTGACTTGCTTTCCATTAGTAAACAGGCTTTTCCTTGCATCTTTCTAGGGACTTCTTAAAGAAGAATCTTTTAGTGGATCAGCTAGAGGGTCTCAATATTGTGATGTGGTAGCTAAGCAGTTGAAATGGGAAAATGAACATTGTGTAGGTCTATGGTGAATGTTCTAATAGGTTGAGATTTTGGGGTAGATGCCATCTAGACAGGAGTTGGTTCAAGAGTTAGTCTTAGAATACTACCAACAATTAGTAAGAGAGAAAGACAACTTTAGTTCTCATTTAATGGTCTTGGTACATAGATAAGACTAGTTTCAAGATGTCAGTCTTTATTCAGCTATGAAGAAAAAAAGTAAGAGTTATAGCAGTGTAATCCAACATTCTGCTAGAGCAGCACATTAGTACATTAAAGTTGGGGTCCTCAAGCATTACCTTGTTGGATTCAACTTACATTTTTAGTTTCCATAATGAGTGCTCCAGAAGCCCATGCAAATTCCATGCCTCAACACTACGACCTGAAAAAAGAAAGAGAAAGATCAGTATTGGAATTCTGGCCCAATAGCAGAGCAGTTTATTAGAATGACTCTGACTTTAAATTTTGCTCAGAGGTCTTCATTATATTATTTTCTAGATGTAGTTTTGTCATGACTGAGTTGTTGGACATACAGAGCTTCAGTGGTAGATAAAGTTTGTTGCACTCAAATGTGTTTGCACAAAAATGTTTACATCAAGATTTCATTAGTTTCAAGAAACTTCTTGGTCTACTTACCAAGCCTCTGTTTTCTAGGAAAACATCTCATCACAAAAGACGATCTGAAGCTGGCCACCTAGCATCACATATCACTACACTGCAATGGAAGTATATCTACAAGATAGTGAAGTCATGTTATTGCCATTGGAAGAATCAGTTTCTATAGTAAGTTTCCTTTAACGGTTTGGAAAACTATGCTCATTGTGCAGTTGATTCAGTTCTCATCTTGCTTGTCTTTCCCTATAGTGTCACTATGGCAAACTCCAGCAAGGATTAGACTAAGTTAGAGAAAGCTTTAACTTTTGGAGCAGTGGTCACTGTATATAGTTATTCTGGAGCCATGACTCAAGAGTGCCAGCTCCCAGACCACTAGTAGTTTTAGAGCACTGCCTGGCACTTAGGAGACCTGGGTTCTATTCCCAGCTCTGCCTCTGGTCTACTGGGTGACCCTAGGTAAGTCCCTCTGCCTTAGTTTCCTTATCTGCAAGATATGGATATGATCCTGAGCTCCTTTGTAAAGCACTTTGAGATCTATTGATAAAAGCACTGCATAAGAACTGGGTATTATTTAATCAAGAGAAAGGCTGCAGAGGTGCTACTCACCTGTTCCAGTAGCACATTTCCATCTTGCTGGAAAGTGAACATTTTCACCTCAAATCTTTTCAGATGAATGGAAAACTTCACTCTTGAGACACCATCTACTTTGTGGAATATGATTTGATGGGAGTCCTCTGCATTTTCACATCTTGGAGAGGCAAAAGTGGAGTTAATGGAACAGCTGATATTAGATTCGATTAATAAGGTATTAAAGGTGGGTAATATAATTAATGCCAATAAACTTGGGTCTATAGAAAATAGATTCCGTCAAGCTAACTTGATATCTTGTTTTGATGAGATTAGAAGTTTGGTTGATAAAGATAATAGTGTTGATGTAATAGACTTCTGTAAGGCATTTGACTTGGCACTACATGACATTTGATTAAAAAACTAGAACAATTCAAAATTAACATGGCACACACTAAATGGATTAAAGATAGCTGATTGATAAGTCTCAAAATGTGACAGTAAATGGGTAATCATTGTCCAGCAAGTATGTTTCTAGTGGGGTTCCTCACGGATGGGTTCATGGCTCTGTGCTATTTAACACATTTATCAATGATCTGGAAGAAAATAAAATCAGCACTACTAACATTTGCAGATGATCAGAATATTGAGGGAGTGGTAAATAATGAAGAAGATAGGTCATTGGTACAGAGCAATCTGGATTTCTTGGTAATCTGGGCACCAGCAAACAATATGTGTAATATGGCCAAAACATAAAATCATATTTCTGGAACAAAAAAGACAGACCATACTTACAGGATGGGGGATGCTATCTTGGAAAGCAGTGACTCTGAAAAAGACTTGGGAGTCATGATGGATAATCAGCTGAACATGAGCTCCCAGTGTGATGCTGTGGGTCAAAGGACTAATGTGATCCTTGGATATATAAACAAGGGAATGTTGGGTAGGAGTAAGGAGGTTATATTACCTCTATATTTGGCACTGATGTGGGCACTACTGGAATACTGTGTCCAGTTTTAGGCTATGTCTACACTTGGAGGTTGGGGGTATGATTCCCAGCTCAAATAGACATACATGTGCTAGCTCTTATTGAGCTAAGGTGCTAAAAATAGTAGTGAGCTGCAGTAGCACAGGCACTGGCGACATGGGTTAGCCCCTGAGTACATACCTGTGGGGTCCAGGAGGATTTCTACTCAGGGCACCTAGTTCATGCCACTGCCTATGCTACTGTGGTTACACTACTATTTTTAGTGCACTAGCTCAATGAGAGCTAGTGTGATATGTCTACTTGAGCGGGAATCACACCCCTCGCTTCAAGTGTGGATATAGCCTTAGTGAACACAATTCAAGAAGGATCCTGGTAAACTGGAGAGGGTTCAGAGAAGAGCCATTGCAATGATTTAAGGATTAGAAAACTTGCCTTGTAGTGATAGACTCAAGGAACTCCGTCTAGCTTAACAGAGAGAAGATTAAGGGATGACTTGATCACAGTGTCTGAGTAGCTACATGGGGAGCAACTATTTGATATCGGGCTCTTCATTCTTTTAGACAAAAGTATAATAAGATCCAATGACTGGAAGTTGAAGCTAGACAAATTCAAACTGAAAATAAGGCACACATTTTTAAAAGTGAGGGTATTAAATAACCAGAACAATTTACAAAGCTTTTGATGGATTCTCCACCTCTAGCAATTTTTAAATCAAGGCAGAATGTTTATTTATGGAATATGCTGTAGTTCAAGCAGGAATTAATTCATGGGAGTCCAATGGCCTTTGTTTAACAGGAGGTCAAACTAGATAATCACGGTGGTCCCTTCTGGCCTTATAATCTAGGAATAATTTCTGGTTTATGTTAAAAACACCAGTGTTTCCAAGATGCAGAAGTATACAATTGCCAGAGAATAACCTGGTTACACATGAAGCTTCTAGACAATAAAAAGCAATATTAAATTTTAGTAAGATGCAAACGCCAATGTATTTTTATATACAAGTTTTACAAAAATAGGAGATACCACTTCTCTACATGCAGGGCACAGTATCAGACTAAGCTTATGAATGATCTCTCATTCACTGACTGGGCAGATAGGCGCTCAGTTTTTGCCAGTCTTGCAGGGATATGGATATAGTGGATGTTAAGCATTTTTTTTACCTAGTGCCAGCTTCCACAGCCTGGCAAAGTTTCTTCTGAACAGGTGAGCAAATCACAGAGACTGTAGGTAAAATCCTGACCTCACTGAAATCAATGGGAGAAATTCAACCCAGAGACATAAGGTAAAGAAGGTGTACAAACTGTGTAGCATTTAGAAGCAAAATTCTAGTCTTGCCAGGTGATTCCTAATAACTGTAATGAGAGTTATGCCTGTACAGTGAGATGAAAATGTACTGGGCATCTTAAGATGCAGAGCCCTTGAGTACTATATAATATTACCTTAAGAAACTGCTTTTGATGCATCCGATGAAGTGAGCTGTAGCTCACGAAAGCTTATGCTCAAATAAATTTGTTAGTCTCTAAGGTGCCACAAGTACTCCTTTTTTTTTGCTTTCTTTAATACATTCTACAGTAGTTTTCAAAAGATAGAACAGCTCTTGGATGACTGGCAGTTTCTGATAATGAAGTTTAGATTATATCTGTCGACATAACTAATCTAATCTAAAGGTTTCATTCTGCTGCCCATCACTGTTGTATCTGATGTTACTTCCATGTTAAAATAATTAGCAACAGTAAAGCCCCTACTGGATTTCATGCACCGTTTCCATTGCCCCTTTTCAGGGTTAAAACCCTGCTTGGCATAGTGTGGGTGTTTTTGTTTTAGCATGTTAGATTTTATTGATTTCCTCTTTTTGTTTGTTTATTTGTAGGAGGTTGAGATAAAGGGAGGCTCAATGAAGTCAGTAAAAAAGAAAAAAGAAAAGGAGTACTTGTGGCACCTTAGAGACTAACAAAGTCTGTGTCATTCTTATGCTTGGAAAGGCCTTTTCAAAGAGAAAGATATGGCAACATTTCCTGAAGATGATCAAATTGGCCTGCTCTCCTGTGGAAATTTGTTTCATAGCTGGATCCCCTCGACCAAGAATGCTTTGTTTCCAGTTTTCATATGCATTGCCCTGGGCTTTGTTTCCTCCTTTAAGTGTGTGAAGGCCAGAGAAGTAGTGGCTCCTAAGGAGGTTCTTCTAAATTGCTGGACCATATTAGGTTGTCATTTCAAAGGTGCCCTCATGAGGGAGCCTAAGACCCTCCTATCTGGTATCTCATGTCTTTCCCTCAGCTTACAGCACCAATAGGAGGAGAGAGATGTCTTGTTTCAGAATTTATTAGCGTTTGGAATAGAACAGTTTACAGTTTTCCTTAGCCAGGAAACAAGGTGTGTCACAAACCCAAGCTGCTCTATCTTTTTGCTTTCATGCTGCATCCGGTCATTCCTTCCTTGTCTGAGCTGCGTCTGTTCAGATAACAACGTGGGTGAGGTAATATCTTTTATTGGACCAATTTTCTGGCCAATAAAATGTATTACCTCACCCATCTTGTCTCTCTAATACCCTGGGATCAACACAGCTACCACTACACTGCATACAACTGTCTCTGTTCAGATTTTTAGCTATCTAGGGCAGGGACTTTGGCTGCAAACAACCATGCAGACCAATGGAACTGTGTAAATAATAAATGATAAAAATTAATAATAGTCTAATCAAGCAATCAGTTTTTAATTATTGAACAGTGCAACATATCCTATTATTGTTAATATGGATAGTGCTCCAGTTATTTAAATATGGATTTATTTATTTATGTTTGCAGTATACACTTCCAATATAACAAATAGACAATTTCCAGAGCCTGCTTTTGGGTATCACTAAAACAATAGCTGAAATTTCCTTGGGCAGCTACAGGGTCTCCAATTTCCAGGAGAAACAACTTTTTGAGAGTAGTTTTGTGCAGGTAGTGAGCCCTTTCCCATCAGTCCTGCATGAGCCATTTGTGTTTGAGATGCTTTGCTACAGGTGGTCAGGTACTTGTGGTTAGCAGTTACATCTCTACTCTGCCTTTATCATATATGGAATGAGTCTAAGGGACAGTGTCACAAGAGAATGAAGCTCACTCCAACAATACGGTGAGGTTTGGGAGGTGCTTCTTACTAGTGTAGAGTTCCTCTATTTAGTTCTTTCTCATTTCTATTAGAGCTACACGAGCTGCTCCTGCAATGTTCAGATCACAGCAGTTGGCAACAAACCAACCACCAGTAGTGTGAAAGGAAGTTTGTGATCATTCAAAACAAAGGATGCTGGGGAGTCCTATGTGACCAGAATGATCAGCTGATTCCAATCTAAACCCAGCAGGAGCCTGATTATCACAATCTCTGTCTCTAAAGAATTCTGAAATTCTATGGCCTACATTAACCAGATCAGCTTAGAGATGATCACAGTGGTCCCTTCTGGCCTTTAAAATCTATGACTATCATTATAATTATGGGACAAAGTGAAGGAAACGATATAGTATCACACACAAAACAGGTTTTGTGACTGTTTGGTAGCATGTGGCTATATTAGCAGTCAGTATTGTCATTTCTTAATTTTGTTTTATCTTTTGGGTAAAAGATGATTCTCTCGCTACTAAGAACCGTAGGATCAGTAGCAAAAACCCCACAACTGGCAAGTAGGATTAGGGCAAGGAAACCCAAGACCCTTGGACTAAGAAAGGAGACATAATGGCTACAATTTTCTAAAGTGACTACCAGTTAACTGGAACTTTAACGCTTTTTTAATTCCATATCCTCATGGCCAAAACAACATGATAATTCCCCTGTAGTTGGATAAAAAGTTACTTTATGGTAATGGAAACAATAAAACCAAGAGGAATTTTACAATCTCCCCCTTAGATAACAAGAGCAGACTAAAAACCCTGGTAACACATCTAAGGGGAAATTCAGTGTAATTTTCTTCAGTGAGGTTTACAATGTAGTGTTTTTTGGGGGTTTTTTGTTTGTTTTTTTCTTTGAGAGATTTAATGGTGAAACAAAAGCCAGCCACAGTTTACAGTCGATGACCCAGGTGACCACCCTTTCTGCGAGTGCTGTCAGAGGGGATGGGGGTGATATAATCAATGTGCCCAATCTTCATTCCAGAACGAGTGAGAGCTCTGAGGGCTGACTGTGCACAAGGTCCAGGAATCTTGGTCCTATTTCCACATGTAGCTCGCAGCTTGATGTGAAGGGCAGTGATGCCCAGCTCCTTGCACCACTGGGCGACATCCTGGGCTGCCAACATAGCAGCATAGGGCAAAGGCTCATCTCTGTTGGCCTTCACCTTCATACCACCAGTTACTCGGCAGATGGGTTCCTTGTCACAGAGATCAATTACATGGACAAAAGTGTCATTGAAGGAAGCGAAGATATGGCAGTCACCAAACACGTTTTCCCCTTCAGCAGCCTGCGGTCCCAAGCTGATGACCTGCTCTTCCTTCTTCTCCTTACCCTTACGTGGTGCCATTTTTGTGCGTCTTCTCATTTTAGGAGGTTCGACTAACTACCTCATGAGCCTCTCATTCTCTTTCCTACCAAGGAAGATGTTTCCAGGCAGCTTGCTCGTGTACTAAGCTTATTCAAACATTTCCCATGTAAAAAAAATGAAGCCAAAAAATATGCAATTCAGCTGTAAGTGCTGCCTACAAAAGCAGACACATTAGCTAGAAAGGTAATTAACTAGGACTCAGCCTTCTGGTCTGCACTGCCTCCGTAGCCAGATATGAGTCCTTAGGGGATACTAATGAGTTACTAAATCATTTAGGACTTGATAGTGGTATTCAGGCACAATCCTGCTTTGTGGGTGGGATGGAACCCACATTCCCCAGAAAAGACTCTGTCTCAGAGCTGCAGAATGACTTCTGGGGCTCCCCAGTGCACAGGGGAAGCATGTGGGATGGCTGCAATCTTGGCTGACACACCAGCGATTGAACTGGGAACCTCCAGAACTGAAAGTATGAGCTGAAGCTCCCTAGGCGGGGCTGTAAAAGACTTACCCACATATACTCATTCATTAGCCCATTCATTTATAAGCCGACCCCCCAAGATGGTTAGGTAAAAATAGCAAAAACTATACAACCCTTTCATAAGCCGACCCTATATTTCAGGGGTTGGCAAACTTTGGCTCCTGGCCCTTTAAGGTAAGCTGCTAGCAGGCCTGGACGTTAAAACAAGTAACTTAGAACAAAACAAAACTTTAAAAAGTCTTAAAATCCTTCAAAGTCTGAATCAGTCTCTGATTCACCAAACAGTTCATTAAACTCGGCTTCAGTCACAGCTGCACCTGCATTGTCATTGTAGATGTCGGTAGTGTCGTCTTCAGACTCAGATTCCTTCTCATCATCGCCTCTGTTGTGTCATCATCAAATATGGCATCATCTTCTGACCCGTCGAGTGCATTGCTGATACAACATTTCCTAAATGATTTTTTTATCATTTCTGAGGGAATGGACACCCATGCGTCCTTGATCCACTGGGCGACCAGATTGATTTCAGGCTTCATAAGATTCCTGACTTTTGTCAACTTCGCCATGCCTGAGCACATCCATTCAGACCACATTTTGTGTAGCCTGTCTTTAAAGGGTTTATTCAGGCAGACATCAAGCACTTGTAGAACTGAAGGTAAGCCTCCAGGTATTACAGCCAAAGTAGTTTTCATATTTTTGGCAACATTTTTCACCTCATCTGTCTTGTGTGCCCTGAACATGTCCCAAATGAGCATAGCAGGTTTCTTGAAAAGTGCTCCTGGTCTCTTATTCCACATTTTTTCCAGCCATTCAATAGTCCCACTTTCATCCATCCATCCCTTTTCATGTGCACGTATGATGACACCAGCAGGAAATTTCATGTTTTTAGGCAAGGTTTTTCTTTTAAAAATAACAACAGGAGGGAGCTTTGATCCATTTGCCAAACACAATACAGTCACCATAAAATGGATTTTTTCATGGTCAGTGGTTTTAATTAAAACTGTTTTTTCACCAACACCGGTTATCGTTCTGTTGCTCGGGAGATCGAATGCCATCGGAGTTTCATCTATATTTCCTATTTGTGACAGTTCAAATGCATATTCCTTTTGATATTTTATAATAAACCTTTGGAAAGATTCGATTTTTTCTTCCACATCTCTCGGCAGCTTTTGCGCTATCTTTGTTCGCTGACAAAGACAGAGACCATGATGGTTCATGAAGCGTGTTCACCAACCCGCTGATGCAACAAACATTGACGGCTTTACTGACTTGTATTTGGCGTCTTTCGACATTTGCAGAGCATGCAGACGAATTCCAGTTCTAGTGGCAATTTACCCATTTTGTGGACATTCAACAGCCCAATTATTGAGATCTTTCTCCAGCTCAGGAAATGAAGTGCACCTTGTTGGACATTTTTCTTGCTTCTTGGCATGTCTTTTAGTGTTGTTTTATTTTTTCGCCTTTCTCTGACTTGCTTCTCATTGATACAGAATTCACAAGCAGAAGTGCAATTATTATTTGCTTCTGCATATTCAACAACTTCAAGTTTGAACGCTGCGTGATAAGCAGACCTTTTTCTTTTGATTTCATCGTTGTTCATTTTAAATGCTAGTATGAAAATAGATTATTATTATTATTGTAGTTACAGATTTTGTAGGACTTTGTATAGGAATGTCACCTGCTTTATCACTGTCAAATTATTATTGTTCTTTGTTTATTTCAAAGCAGCCCTGTAGATTGGCATGTCTGTGGGGATAACAGGCTATTTTAATTTTATTAGAGATTCCATTGATTCTGCACATTATATTTTCATATTGGCTTGAGACTTATGAGGTCCATTGGTAGAAATGCATGAAGAGATCAAATTACATAGTAGCGGACAGACACCAGTGCTATAGTACCATCGTTCATTGTATTTTTCTGATTGGCTTGTAAGGCATAGCATTTTGTGAAATGCATGGGTCAAATGTCTTGCAGATCTGTAGCACTGCTCTTTTAGTATTCCTTTCAAGCCAATCTAATCCACTAAAAAAAGCCTTTGCAACTTTAAAAGGCTGCAGTATTGATATCAATAAATGGGTCGGCAAACTTTGGCTCCCGGCCCATCAGGGTAAGCTGCTGGCGGGTCGGGACATTTTGTTTACTTGGAGCATCTGCAGGCATGGAGCCCCGTGGCCACAGGAAGCTGAGGGGCTCCATGCCTGCAGATGCTCCAGGTAAACAAAATGACAATGTATTAGATATTCAATTCAATGATTCCATAGTTTAAAATAATCAAATTTTGCTGTAGACCCGTTTATAAACCGACCCCCGCTCTTTGATGCGTCATTTTTTTTACCAAAAATATTCAGCTTATGAACGAGTATAAACAATATATTTTCTGTGGATCACGCAGAGCAGGGGAACCTGCAACAAACAGGTTACACTACCCCATGGTTACACACACTTAAGGTTATACCACTGCATGAAGTGCAGTTTACTGTATAGCCAGCACATAAGGGGCACAAATCCATGACTTCACCTCCTTTTTATCGTTCCTGACTCCCTTTGAGGTGTGGGCACCCTTGGCATCCTAGAGTGACTAGTGAAGGAGTCTGCAGTCCACTGAGGAGGGACTGCAATTCTGGTCAGCCCTTATGTGGGCCTCACAAGGTAGGGGAATGTCATCAACCAATCCCAGTTTGGTAACTTCAGCAGTTTTAGGACATATGCAGCTTGTCTTTTTTATCCACTGACGCTGGCTGCTGAACGATGGAGACAGCTCCCTCAGGAGGCCATTGGATCAATGTATAGATGTTCTGTCCCTAGAACAAATTGAACCTGATGGAATTACATCAGGGATTAATTTGGCCTCAAGTTTAGTTTGCAGCAGAGAATTTTGCTGGGTGGGACAGTGTTTTGCACAGTTTGGAACCAAATGAGAAGAAAGATAGAGTGTTATGATTACATAGAAGAGTTATGTGTTGACAAAATATAAGGACTGCCTACTGTCCAGGGATGATTGTGTGTAATGCATGATATTTATGTGCTATCTTCTTATTTACCATTCAGTTATGTCATTCAATTATTGCCGTCTATATACAGCCAATTTCTCACTGCCTAATGTAGTTATAGATGGCTATCTGACAATCAGAATAAACAGAAGTGAAGACTTGCCTGCTCTTAAAATGTATGGTAAGGTATGGTAATCTGTGTAATTTGGTTTTATACCTCGAATCTAAATACCATTCTTCTCTCTCGCTTTTTTTAGGGGGAGTGTGAGGGAGCAGAAACTGCTGTCCAGTACAGCGGGAGTTAAAGAAAATCTTTGGGTACAGCTAGTCTCGCCCTGCTATATCTTCAGCCAATGCCACGCTTGGGGGTAGGGGTGGGGGATAAAAGAAGGGAGCCTAGCTCAGTTTGGGGCTGACTGGTGAGGAGGCAGGGGCTCTCTGTCTGCCTGCCTGAAATGGATGCATCAGTGACCTGCCAGCCAGCACAGCCACTTAAGGCAAGTAAAGCTTCTCCCAACAAGAGCAGCCTGCAAATAAACCCCAACTGCAGTGCAACAGGACTAGCAGGGCCATGGCCCATATTAAAAAAACTTATAGGAATTAGTCTTGACTGGGAAACTGGTCTTGACTGCTATCCTGCCCCCCCTTCCTCCACTGTGAGGGAGACTCATACCCCCTGTTTAGGAGTTAAACTACACAAGGTCCTGGGCTGGGACCCAATAGAGAGGTACGGCTCAAGTCCCTCTATCATCCCCTCTGGCCTTACAGACTGCAAGACCAGCAATCTAGCCACTAGGCCACTCAGCCACAGAAGACCTAGCACAGGGAGCAATGACACATTATTTCCCCTAGCTGAATATAAATTCCAGACTAATATGCACATTCATTGTTCTGACCCTCAGATCGCATACACAGAATCCTCTTGTTTTGTTTTGTTTTTAGTGGAAGTTGAGCTTCTTTTCTTCTTCCTCTCCAGAGTCACAAGCTAAAACATTATGGAAGTCCCTCTTTTCATTCATGAAAATTTGTCTTCTATGATCACTGCCAGAGACCAGCTAAGAATGTGTCACCCCATCTCCCCTTCCCCACCTCAGCCTGCCTGTTTGTGCCAGCCATGTTTAGTCTTGTCTTGTCTTTCAGGTTGCAAAGTATTTGAAGCAGGGACTATTATTTATCATTTGCTTGTACAGAGGCTAGCACAATGAGGCCCAACCTTTTGGTGACCTTCAGATGCTACCACAATATAAATATTTAATAATAACAACAACAATAATAATAAATTAATAATTAATAAATTAATAATTAATAAAGAATCTGTGGACTTGGGCCAAAATTTTAAACACTGGGTGCCTAAATTAAGTCTTCTGTATCCATATTTAGGCACCTTGATCCAGACCCTCAAAGGTATTTAGGTCCTTATCTCCAATTGATTTAAATGGGAATTAGGTGCTTAAATACCACTGAGGATGTAGGCCTAAGTTAATAGCCCGATTTTCAAACATGCCGATAAACCACTGAAATCAATGGGAACTGCTGGGTGCTTAGCACTTTTGAAAATCAGGCACTTATTTAAATATCTAAATATGAGTTTAGAAGCCTTAATTTAACCACACAGTTTTAAGAATCTTGTCCTTAGTCTCTAGACTCATTACATGCACTCTCTTGTACCTGGATTTACAAGTTTCTAGAAAATATAGATATGATTAAATATATTTTATGTATTTAATCTACTTATTCCTGCTTAGGATATGAAGAGAGATGTATTATGTTCATGCTTATGTATTTTTAAAAGTCTTTTTATTTTGCATATCAAATTTATTACAAAGAATAAATTTCTCTTCTCTGGTGCTGTATATTAATGTTCTATTTCAGTTTTTCTGGGATATTAATCTTTCAAATCCTCACATCTGATGATTTGTAGCATCATATCTGATGTATGTAGTTTGCCACAGAAATGGTCTTCTATAGTTTAACATTGGGAGCTTTCTTTGGTGCGAAGGTCAACAATCCCTCAACTGACAGCAGATTTAAAATGGCAGGAATAGAGATGGAAAGTGAAAATAATGTGTCATTCCCAACAAGTAAACAGAATTACAATATTTGTTAATAAAATAGAAGATAATGTTTTATCAATATCCAGACTGAAGCTATATAGTTCTCAGTTCATTTTAATGAATCTCAACTTCCAAGCCTAATTTTAACATTTAAAATTCCCTTTTATGCTAGTTCATGGTATCAAAATCCACAGAATCACCAAGAGCCTGATGCTGTATTCTTGAATTGCCCATGCCCTGATCTTCTTTCATGTCAGTTGGCCTTGGATTAGGCCTCAAAGAATTGCAGGATCAGTCCCTTGGTGTTGCCAATCTACAATGCAATGGAAACTTCAAAAATGTTTTCCACTGATTCATTTATTTAAAAATTCTGAAATGTTCTTGACTTAATCAGGATTTGTCAGCATAGCTCTCTTGATAGGACTCTAAGTTGCCAATGAGGAAAAACATAAATTCAAGTTCAGATGACTTGTTAAATTGAGGTCTCCTCTCCCCACAGCTGCCAGCCATGTAGAAGGAAGGTAAATGTCTCATAGCACTTTTCATAATGATTAGGGAATCACTCTGGCATTTTGCTCAAGACCCTTTACTTCTTGACACAAGTTCTCATCTTGAAGGGCCAGATTGTGGCTGGCTTTTATTCAGGGGCATGGGGGTGAAGTGACACCCACAGGAAGCCTTCCTGCCTTGCATGATGACTAGTGTAAGGACACATCAGTCCCTGAATACAGGGACTGCTCCCTCAGTGCGCCCTAATGTGCATAAGAGGGACAGAGGCATGGCTCCACTCCAACCCATCCCCATATCAGCCTGTGGAGAAAGTCATTCAAAAGAATGGTGTAGGTTGCACACCACACACGTGAGGACAGCTCAGGGAAGGGAAAGGAAGGATATTCCAGTGGTTACAGGGCTATCTTGGCTATCCCTGTCCTGCCTCAGAATTTCTCTGTGATCTTGGGAAAGTCACTTAGTATCTGCTCACGAAAGCTTATGCTCTAATAAATTTGTTAGTCTCTAAGATGCCACAAGTACTCCTTTTCTTTTTGCGAATTCAGACTAACACGGCTGCTACTCTGATATCTGCCCCTCAGTTCCCCATCAGTATGTTGGGGATAATATTAACACCCTGCCTTACAGGGATGTTATGAAGGTAGATACATTAAGAGATTGTGACACTCAGATACTATACTAGTGGAGGCCATATAAATTCATAAGATAGAATGTGCTTTAGTGTAAGTGTGCTAATTTGAATAGAGTCACTCTAGATTTACTCTGCTCTAGTGTAATGGAGAGAAGAATTTGGCCCACAAAGTTAAATATATTACAGAAGAAAAATTCTTTTCTCATTTTGCTATTTGTTGTATATATTTCTCTTGACCTCGGATATGGCTAAATGTTCAAGAGAGGTAGTCAAAAATTTGTCTCAGGGAAATTCCAATATTTCAACATTTATTTTAATCCTGAATAGAAATGAAAAGTGTAAACATCAAAATATCTTGAGGAACAGAAGGTTCTGAAAAATTTGAATTTGGAAATGTTTTGGTTTGTCAAACTAAATTGAAACGTGTTGTTTTGGCTCATGTTGACATTGAACTGTGTCCTTCTGAGCTGCGGTGGTGAATTATGGGAGTTATAGTTTGAATGCCTCATGCCCCCTTTGGTCTTTATGGGCCAGGCTCCCTGGCCAGACTACATCACCCATGATGCACTGTGATCTTGGGACTCCCATGATACACCAGAGTGGTTTAACCAGAGGAGAGACTGCATATATCATGGAAGAAGTAGTCTACCTGGGGAGTCCAGCCCACAGAAGAGAATGGGGACATAACAATACCAAACTACATCACTGACTAGTCACTGCAGGAGCTCAGGCAGTCACAGATTAATGTCAAACTGACCAAAAATGAAATGTTCCCCTTCAGTTTAAGAAACCAAAATACTTTGATTTGGGATGACCTGACCTGAAATAAAATATTTCATTTAGATTTTCCAAATGGAAAACTGAAACATTTCAGCAAAATTGAAATTTTCCATGGGAAACTGCATTTTCCATCAAAAAAACATTTCCACTGAAAATTCCTAATGACCTAACATTCACTTGCTATCAGAGTGAATAGACTGATACATAGCTATCTCTTTAATTGCACAACTTCTGCCTCACAATGAAATCCAGTATTAACAACACCAGTAGAATAGAGAAATATCCTCACTGAAGTTACAAAGATTTAGGACATAACCTTTTGCACAGGTGGTGGGTGTGAACACCTGTTGATGGTAGAAAGATCATGTGCCATACAGATTTCTATTGTCACTGATATTAAGCTACTTCTAGCAACACTGACGAAGTTAAATCAACACATAGTTGAAGCTGGCAGTCGGTTGTGGTAAGATTAAATATAAATTGTGCCATCACCCACCTGAAAGGAATTACTCTAATATTATAACTGAAAATTCTACAAAGGACTCCCAGACTATAATACAGACTTGGGAATAACATGTAACCAACCCCTATGAGAACAACTTGGCCTGATTCTGATCTTATTGTTGATTTGCTGTGATGAAAATAACTTTGAAGTCAGTGGAGTTACATTAGCAGACGACTGCTGTACATGAGCCAAGAATCGGGCACTCAAGTGCTAAATAACTCTTGACTCTAATTACATTAGTGAAGCTGTAAGAAGGATACAAAACTAGACTTTCTCAGAGAAGTCAGTTGTAGAGTTGGGAGTTGTAGGACTGGGTGCCACATGCCCCTATTCTCCATGGGACTACTAACCGTAGTAAAATTAAACATGAACATATGTGTTTGCAGGATTGGACCCTAAGGTGTTATGCAACAGGGATTGGGGGATCAGAATATGGCTTTTAGCAATCTATTGAGCTCTAAGGTGGATCTAAAATCAACTACTTTCCTGTATGAACTAAGGAAAAATCTCCAGTGTCTAGCAGCAATAAAGTAACACTGTACAGTCCCTAGAGCACAAGTAATACACAAAACCAATATATAGTTCTAGGCCTCTAGACAGTAGAGGAAAGCTAATCAGAGCTTGCTGCTAAACAAATTAAACATGAGCAGAATAATTTCATTCCACTAGAAGTTAGAGGGATTCCTTTTCAGTGTGACTTTAGATTAAATAGCAGCAGTCCAATGGGGCTGATGATACAGCACTTAAAACTCTTTGCTAGCCTCATCATATTACAGATATATTCATAGCAGTCCAACGGAAGTCCCAAGACTTTTTTTAGAGCTCTTGTGCAACGCTAGTGAATCCTATATTGCTGCAAAGGAGTCTGTTTTCAACTCCATAGCAGTCTCTTTATAGCATGGAACTATATTACAGTGCGGACACTTTCTGAGAAAGAAGCAGTACAGATGCTAGTCAGGTTGATTTTCTTCTAGGACACACTGATTTGAATGTATTATATTCTTCAAGGCAGCGAGTTAGTTATTTTTGTCTTATACAGCACTGAACATACTTTTTGTGCACAATAAATTAATAATAAAGTAATGGACCCTTTTACAAAGATTTACACCAGTATCCAGGAAAACCCAGGTGCTTCTAGAATCATCCAGAAATCTTCCATGCATCTCTTGGGGCCAAGGAACACAGCTGGAGAAGATCTGTATCAGAATCCTTAATGCTCATTCAGATAATTTTCAGAGTAGCAGCCGTGTTAGTCTGTATTCGCAAAAAGAAAAGGAGTACTTGTGGCACCTTAGAGACTAACAAATTTATTTGAGCATAAGCTTTCGTGAGCTACAGCTCACTTCATCGGATGCATTTGGTGGAAAATACAGAGGGACACTTGGACCTGATTCTCCATTGTCCTGCATTGTAGGTGGTTGTTTACACTGGTACATGCTTCAGAACTTAAACCAGTCTCTAACTATTAAAGAGCTGGATGATACCTAATGTACAGAGGCAGATTATCCCATAGTTGCCTTCTGTAGGGTTCTCATATCTTCCTCTGAAGCCACAGTTGGAGAAAGGATACTGAACTTTGGGTCTGATCCATTATGGCAATTCCTAGGTTTCTTTGTTCAAAGTGAGTGCAAAGTGGATGTCAGATGCTACCATTCTGATCTGGTAATTTCTTACAGCCATTCTGGGGCTGTGTAAATGGTTGCAGAAGTTGCACAGCACTGGAGAACACTTTCAGGAACAGGATTCAATCGAGTTGGAAAGATAATCAACTCCCAAGTGTCAGTTATTATTATTATTGCAGTAGCACCTAGGAGCCTCAATCATGGACCAGGACCCCATTGTGCTGGGTGCTGTACAAATACATAATAGAAAGCTAGTTCTTACCCCAAAGAGCTTACAACCTAAGGGCTTGCCTTCATGTACAATGCTACAGTGGCACAGCTGCACCGGTACAGCTGCATTGCTGTAGCACTTTAGTGAAGACACTACTACACCAACATGAGAGCTTCTCTCATCAGCATAGGAAATCTAGCTCCTCAAGAGGTGGCAATCATGTCGGCGGGTGAAGCGATCCCATCGACATAGTGCTGTCTACACAGAGGGTTAGGTCAGTATAACTACATCGCTCAGGGGTGTGGATTTTTCACACCCCTGAGTGACGTAGTTATACCAATATATGTTTGTAGTGTAGACCTGGCCTAAATATGTGACAAGACACACTAGGTGGATACAGAAAAACACAAGGAAACAATGAGGCAAATTGTGGTAACATAACACTTTTCAGGGACTGAGGACTCACTGTGTTAGATACACTACACACATAACAAAAGTCTCTGTCCAAAAGGGCTTACAGCTGAGCAACAACAGATGGATACAACTAAAAGGGGTGGGTGTAAGGCAGGCAAGCTAAGATCGAAATGATCACATGTAATGTTAGCCACAGTCACATCATACCAACCACCTAAACATTGCTGGGTGTTTTGAGGCATCACAACAGAAGTGAGTTCTAAGGAGGGATTTGAAGGAGGGTAATACGTTGGCTTCATGGCATTTCTTATGGAACTACTCTCATGCACAGTGGATATCCTGGAAGAGAACACTTAGGTGCATATGGGAAAATTGGACTAATGGCCAATAAAGGCTTTGGCAAAGTGGGTTTTTTGCTGGCTTGATAGTGTATTAGAGTTGATAGGTAAGGCAGGGCCCACAGCTACCACCCTTACATAAGATGTTTTGTTTACCCCTAGTGGCAGCCACTGAAAAGAGAAACACTTTTCAACATGGGATACATCTCAATGGACATTATTGCGCATCTCAGTCACTTGCAATCCATCCTCTCTAAACTTGAATTTTAGTTATGTTTTAACATAATTATAAATTTTAGTGTAGCCACCACACAAAAGGTTGTTCCTAATTGTGTTTAGCTACTTGCACTAGGATTTGCATCCTGTTAGTTAACACGTGTTAATTCATATGTGCTAAATCAGAACTCAAAATTCAAGTATAGATACTTGTGTGTGTGTGTGTGTGTGTGAGAGAGAGAGAGAGAGAGAGAGAGAGAGATGCCCTGCAGTGCTGATCCACAGAGAAAGGTTATAGCAGCTATTCTTACTGTCAGTTAAAGGAACTGTGGTTTTAGAACTGAGTGACTCAGGTTCTAGTCCCAGCTCCTTTGAGGTATGTGAGGTTTATCTAGCAATCAAATAAATTATCTAGCAATTTATCCAGTCCCAGACCACTTCATAATCCTCAAAAAAATCTATGAAACATCGAGATTTAGATTTATTTTTTCCAGGTATATACAGTGAATACAAGACAGTAATGATGAAGATGTAACGGTCCCTTTCTGCACTTATTTGGACTCACCCAGGCTCACAAGAATGATCTTCCTCCTTCCATTATTCATGATAGCTGAGCAGGATGGGAAGGAAATGTGGTTGAATGCCCTAAATAGATGTACATATGCTTACATCTCAATAATCAGTGCTGTGTGCCTATACAGCAGTATTGATCCACTGCCTCCTTTCCTCTTAAGATCTGAAAGAAATCTTTAAAATTCTGTCTGCCTCCCGCACAGCTGATGGCTGACTCCAGCCACTGCAAGGTGCTCAGAGGAGGAGACACATCAAGGGCTAAGAACTGAGCAGACAAACAAAGAAAAAAGAGGGTGAGAATACAATTTTAAAAAATATTGTTTGTATGAAAATAATAGAAATGGAAAGAGGGGGAATAATGAAAAAGAAAGAAAAGGCAGGAAAAGAGGAGAATAAACAAATGGGGAGAGTGCAGGGGCTACTGCTTTTGTGCCGCTCTCTGTTCATTTTATTGCTACCTCAGCATTCAATCCCTGTTTTTCTCTCTCTTCCACCAGCTGCACCCTGCCTCATATCTACGTTGTGAGATCTCAGGGGAATGGACTGTCTTCTTTAGTACTCGGCTGTATAGAGCCTAGCACAGTAAAACTCTGATCCGTGACAGTAATTCTTAGGGGCTACCTCAATGGAAATAGTGATAATCGAGAAATAGAGATGAAAACATGGAAAGAAAGATGATAGAGAAATGAAGAAGAAAATCAAGGAAAAAAGAGAGGGAAAATACAGAAAAGAAAGCATAGACTTATAGACGGAAAGAGCAAGGAAATATTATACAGGATTTTCTAGGTCCCATAGCCACCACCCTTACATAAGATGTTTTGTTCCCCCCCCCCAGTAGCAGCTACTGAAAGGAGAAACACTTTTCAACATGGGATACCTCTCAGTGGACAATATTGCGTATCTCTGACACTTGTAATCCATCCTCCTTTATTATATAAACGACTGCAATTGGAGGTTATTATCAGATCAATAGAAAATATATCCCACCCCTAAAGAACATAAAATACCCTCAATGTCTGTACATTTGTCTTCTCCTCCTGTGATACTGCATTATCTTTAGAGGCAGTACAGTGCTGGCTGTGCTGGCCCATAGGGCTGACGGGAGGATATTCTCAGGTACAAGTACTGTAAGGGTTCTCTTCTAATATTCATAATTTAAGTACCACCTTTGAAAGGAGGAAGGGTGATTTTTGTGGTTAAGGTATTAGGCCAGGACTCAGCAGCCTTAGGTTCTATTCTTGGTTCTGTCACAAATTTCTTATTTGCCCTTGATCCTAGGGGTATGTCTACATTGCAATAAAATACCCATGGCATCAAGCCTCAGAACTCAGGTTAGCTGACTCATGCTCGGTGGGCTGCAGGGCTAAAAATGGCTGTGTAGATGTTTGGACTTGGACTGGAGCCCAAGCTCTGGGACCCTCCTACCGTGCAGGGTCTCAGACCCCAGGCTCCAGCCTGAACTTTAATATCTACACTGTAATTTTATAGCCCTGCAGCTCAAACTGTGCAAGACAGAGTCAGCTGACTCAGTGAGCCATGGTGGTGTAGCTCTTTTACTTCATGGTAGAGATACCCTAAATCACTTAATCTTAGATGGGTTAAGCTAATGCTTTATCATAGGAAGAGAAGACAAATGTAATAAATACTTCCCTATTTCCCTGCCATATTGTGAGGTTGAATTCATTAGTGAATGGAAGGTGCTTAGGTCAAGTTGTTTTTTACCATTGTAATGAAAGTAGAAATAGAACCCTTTTATTATTCCAAAATAAGTGTCCAAGTGCACTGAAATAACCCACTGGGAATTAGAACCAATTTAGTTATTTCAGTTGAAGTTGTCGATGGGAGATCTCTCTCCAGCATAGAGTGGCTACATGAGCAATCTTACAGCGTCACAGCTGCATCAGTACAGCTATGCCGCTGTAAGTTCTCTAGTGTAAACATGGCCTTCCCATTAAGGCTGTGCAGACACTTAATTCAAGGTTAAACTCCTAGTGTAGACAAGCCCCAAATGGGTTAATGGTACAAAAAAGGCTCACTCTCCATAGCCTTATATAGTCATTTACACCAGTGCAAAGTGGTGCAAAATGCTACGATTCTGATTTGGTACCATTTTAGATCCATTTTGCACTATTGTTAATGACTGCACAAGATACATGGCAATGAAAAGTCCACAGTCTGAACCAAATTTTCCCTTGGTTAACTTTTTCCATTGTTGTATGCAGTGCTGTAGCCAAGTCGGTTCCAGGATATTAGGCAGAAAGGTGGGTGAGGTAATATCTTTTATTGGACCAACTTCTGTGGTTGAGACAAGCTTTCGAGCTACACAGAGCTCTTTCTTCAGGTCTGGGAAACATGTTGCTCATGGAGGTGGTTTTGTCAGCATAGCAGGGGAGTTAAAGCGGCAGGAGGAGCTTTTCAGTGTGTACACCTCCATTGTTTTGTCGACGAAAGCTGATTTTGTTGGCAAAACTGTGTAGTATAGACAAGGCCTAACTCAGAGCATCACAGCTAAATATAAGGTGGACTAGATAGTTTAGTATAAGCAATTCACACATATCAAGGTGAAGTGGCCCATTAACACTCCTCCAGTGATAGGGAGGAAAGGAAGGAAGGAGGGAGAAAAGCAGCTGTGTGTGTTTGTGTATGTGTGTGTGTGGGGGTGTTAGTGGGTTATAGATTGTTGTAATAAGCCATACATCCAGTGTCTCTGTGCAGTCCATGATTTTTAGCATCTAGCGAAGTTATGGATTTAAGTTCTCAGGCTTGTCTTTTGAAAATGTTGTGCAGGTTTTCTTTCTTTGAGGATGAGGACTGATCAGTCAGCTACAGAATGATCACTTTGTGAAAAGTGTTCACCCACAGGTGATGTGGGGGTTAGATGGGAGACAGGCATCCACATGCTTAGAGTGAGGCAACAGTGTGCATGCCCAAAAGCAGAAACATAGGCAGATAGGGAATTTTTACCTTGAAAACTTAGGCATTGAGTGTGTTTAGACACCTACCAGCATGGGCGGTGGGTGAACCCCCTCTTTGGGGAGGCTAGCCCACCAGCCCCACCCCTTCTGCCCAAGGTCCCGCCCCTCACATGCCAGAGCCCCGAAACCTGCCCCACCCATAACAGGAGGAGCCCCGGACAGCCCCAGTGCCGAGCTGAGTGCCAGGCCAGGCCGCTCCCCTCCTGCCCCCGCCAAGCGCTGGGCCAGGCTGAGTTGAGCCCCTCTCCCCAGAATGAGCCCCTCCCCCAGAATGCCACGCCGGGCCAGCCCCCGTCCAAATGCCAGGCAGAGCTAGTGGCAGTCCCCTGCTGAGCTGGCAGCCCCGGTGCCTGGCCAAAGCGCCTCACTCCCCTGCTAGACCCCCGTGCCCGCCATTTGCTCTCAGCGTCCCTCCTCACTCCCCTGCTCCTGAGGAGAAGTGACGTGGTGAGTAGTGGGGACCTGGTGGGGGGGCAAGTGAAGTGGAGTGCAGGTAGGCCGGTGGCAGCAGCAGCAGGTGGTGGGCGCCTCAGGGAAGGGGCGGGACCACCGCAACCCAGGTGTCTGTCGGAGGCAGCTGCACCAGGGAAGGCTTAGCCTTTCCTGGCCTATTATACCCGCCGACCATGCCTACCAGGTTCAGCAGAAGTTTTGTGGATCACAATGCTTTCAAAACTGGGATTTAGGCACCTAATCCTGATATTTCAGTATCTAAGTCTGTGATTTAAGTGCCTAAATTCCATTGAGGATCTGGGCTCAGGTGCCTAAAAGTTAAGCGTTGCAGCGCTGAGCTCAGGAATGTCTAAGGCCTTGTCTACTGTAGAAAGTTGTACCAAACTATAGTCTGGTTCCAATTATATCAATACAAAGAGGCTTATACTGGTATGAAGATTATCCTAAGAATAAGAAGAATTTCTGGAATGGGGGAAAATCTCACACATTCCAAATGCTCAGCACTGTGGGTAGGGTATACATTTTCTACAGCTTATAAGAAGGAGGAAAACATTTGTATTTCCTAAAAAGAATTTTTGCATGTGTAATCTGGATACTGTGTGTGAGAGTGTAGAGTTTGTATGTATGAGAAAGAATGTGTGTATGTAGTGTGTGTGCATAGTGTCAGTGTGCAGTGGATGTGTTCTGAGGGATGGCATTTGTTATAAATATTGGCAATCACAATCAACTGTAATCATATTCTAAATGATATTCAGATCACATTTATGTTAATGTATGTTTTATATACTGTATGCCCTATAAGTATCATTACTTTGCACTCCACACCCTCTCCTCTGCAAATGAAATGATTTGTTTTCCACATTAGTAAATCAGCAGGTTGAAAACTATTGTAAATCAGTGTTTTCATGATACATGTGATGCTCGATACTATTGTTGAATAAGAGGAAAAAGGTAAAAGCTGGATCCTGGGTGGTTTTGGTCCCCAGCCCTCAAATTCCATTGTGCATATACACAACAAATCCAGCCACTCCAACTGCACCAAACTAACAAACCTGAATGCATCCCAATACAACAGCATCTCAAACTCTGATCTGGCACCTTGATCCAGTATGATCCAGTGAGTTTTTATGTTGGGATCCAAATTATTCTGATGAACCAGAAGAAGGTGCATATGTGCTGAGTTTAGACAGTAGAACAAGGTATGTACCCAAAAAATTAGCAGGATCCCGGTGCCAGTTTTATTTGCGGCTTTCTTGTACCAGGATGTGTTGGGATCAGGTTTGGCGGAATAGCAGAAGCAAGACTCGCTCTCTATTTCGAGGCACAGTTTATTCTGGGGCCTGTGTTTTAATGGCGCTGTTGAGCTGGGATGCATCAGGATCCGGCGTTTGAGGGGGTTGGGGGTGTAACAGGAGCAGCTAAACGTGCTCGTTATTCGTACGGCAGAATGGGGGTTCCTGGGGTGAAGGTGGAGCTGGAGGCGGGTGCCCGCGGCGGGGTTCGGCAGCGCGGCCGGGCTCGGATGCAGGGCGCGCCGCGTCCCATTGGCACACAGGGGCAGAGGCACTTTGTTCTCGGTTAGATTTTAAGGGGGGGGGGGGCCCAAATCGGCAGGATCCAGCTTCTTCCTTTCTCCCCGGCGGATGGGAGGGTTTTGGCTCTCCCCCTTGTTGGTTAACACGTGCTGGGGTGGGGCGCCCGGCTCCCCCCCCCCCCAAAGACCCTAACACTTCCCAGTGATGTGTGTCAGGTGAACTCTTTTAATTGTCCCCAGTGGGTAAATAACACACACACGGAGCAAATACTCCGCCCCAAACTTTGCTCCGCTGCCGGGGCTGGCTGGGGTTCCAGCGCCCAGGCTCGCCGATGTGCCCGGTCCCATTCCAGCGGCGGCTTCACCTGCGGGCGCTTGAGGTCTCCGGCAGCCTCCTGCCTCGCAGCGCCGCCAAGGAGCTCGCCCTTGGTGGCCCCGGACGGCCGGGCCGGGCCGGGCCGGGCCGGGGCGGGGCGGGGGGGGGGGGAGCTGGGACTCGGCCGCCGAGGGGCTGGGGCAATCCAAGGGGGACGGCGCCTCTGCGTGGCTAACGCCGCCCACCTCTCCCGGCGCCTCTTCCCCCGCGCCGCGCCGCGCCGAGCCGAGCCGAGCCGAGCCGGGAGAGACGCGCGGATGGGCAGCTCCGCGCCGGAGCCAGCCCCGTCCCTCCTCCCCGCCCCCTCCGCTATGTCTGTCTAGCCGGCGGCGGCGCCTGTCCGGCCGGGAGCCCCCCAAACTTCCCGCGGCTGCCCCCGACCCTGAACCCCCGGCCAGCGCCGTGGAGCAAGAAGCCAACTTCGGTCGTGCCTCTCGGCCACCCCCCTTCCCGGCCCGGCGCTGCTCCTCGCTCGAGTCCCCGGGCGGAGTTGGGGCTCCAAGTTTCCGTGTTAGTTTGAGGGGCTGCTTCGGCTGTCGCCTGCGGCTGGGTGCCGGGTGCCGGGGCACGACCGGCCCCGGGGGAGGCTCCTCTGCCTGTGGGGAGGCTCCCCGCCCTGATCAGTTGATCAGTTAGGGCGACTCAAGTCCCCTTGGACACGAGAAAGTCGCTGGTTTATATTTGGGGTTCAGTAGCGCCCTGGGCTGGGGCTGAAGACTCGGGGCTCTCTTTGCCCCCCGGGAAGAAGAAACGTCTGCTTCTGCTGGGAGCCGGTGGGCAATTGCGGTGATTGCTCCCGTCTGATCTTAGCCGGGAGGCTGGGGCTTAGCTAGTTAGTTTCGCTGCTGCTGGGAAGGGTCGCTCCCGTCCGTTGCTTCTCCAGGGCAGATCAGTAGGTGCATAGCTGAGTCCCTTTCGCATTGCGGAGCTCGCTCTCCCCTTTCATAACATAGTGAGACAAACGGGAGAGTAGCTTTAAAACAGCCTTCAATCCTAACAAGAGACTGGCCAAGAGGATCCGAAGCAGCTCCCATGGATGGCAGGCTCAAATCGGACTCGCTAAACTGGAGGTAGACTCCCTGTTTGTGGATCAAGGTAGGTTTTTTCTCCCCCCCCCCCCAAGTGTCTCCCTCTTATAATGAAGCATTTTTTTAATCTGTGTTTCAATGAGACAACGAAAATCCTCCCGGCTCACTTTCAGAACTCTTTCCCAGGGATCACAGTCTGGCACAGCCCCATTCCAACACAGTTTATTCTTGCCTAATGCAAAGTACAACTGCTGATTGGTCTTTGTGAGCTATAGTCTTAAACATAGTACCAATGATGTATCTAGAGGGAGGGTGTACCTGAAGACTTGAACAGCAGGAGTATATTGATTCCATTAGCAGAATTTACAGATCTACCAACAAATCCTTTTAGCACAATTTCTTTCCCAGATTTAAATTTATCTAAGTTTCTATCGCTAAAAAAGGTGGAAAGATGGAATGAGTTAGAGTAACTTCTAAATAAGTGCAATAAAAACAGCTTTCAGAGTAGCAGCCGTGTTAGTCTGTATTCGCAAAAAGAAAAGGAGTGCTTGTGGCACCTTAGAGACTAACAAATTTATTAGAGCATAAGCTTTCGTGAGCTTTTCGTGAGCTACAGCTCACTTCATGGATGCATCCGATGAAGTGAGCTGTAGCTCACGAAAGCTTATGCTCTAATAAATTTGCTAGTCTCTAAGGTGCCACAAGCACTCCTTTTCTTTTTAATAAAAACAGTGTATCTATAGGTAGGCAATTCACTGTGTATAGCCATGAACCAATTCTTTTTTTTTTTAAGTGACTAGTGATTCTGGGTGCTTCAGTTTTTGGGTGTCCAACATGAGATGCATTAAAGGAGACTGATTTTTCAGAGGGTGGGCATTCTGGGCAATGGTTTCTTATTTTAGCCATTTTCCTTGATCGTGAGCACAGTATTTTAAGAAAATGTATCCTTGTTATAATCAACTGGAGTTGAATAATTGGTTTTAGCAATAATTGGCCAGGCTTCCTGAAAGTTTGGCAAGAAACAACTGGCTTTACAACTTTGCTTAGTATGTGAAAGAATCAGTTAGGGGCGTTGCCAGTTTGTCACCAAGCAGTTATTTGTGACAAGCAGAGAGATCTAGGAAAATGTGTCCCCCAAAGCCCATGCTTGAACTGAATTGTATGTGGGGGAATATTGGCTAATGGTGGAAAATCAGAATCTTGAAATTATTCAAAATTCAGTATTTAAACTACTAGTAAAAACAGGATGGTATGTCTTGAAAATACTTCTTTAAAATATGGTGTTAAATTAAATTTTTCATAGCTGAATAAACATAAAGGAGAACAACACCACTTGACTTAATTGAAAGTGAAGAACAATTTAAGAAAACTTAATTAAGTAAAATCTACTAAGTATATTGATAATTTATGATGTAAAGCAGCTTTCTAAGAGGAGCCAGTGAATCCTTCCTCATTTCTTTCTGCCAGAGAAAGTAAGTGTGCGTGTGCACGTATGTGTATATAATTCATAGCACTAAGCCAAGAACAAAAATGTCAGCAGTCCTTCAACAAGATGTCCTTAAATACAAGCAGAAGAAGGGGAATGAGAAAGGATCAGATTCTGCTTTGTTACACTGATGTAAATCCCGAGTAACTCTGTTGAAGTCAATATTTGTTCTAGATTTATGTGAGATCAGAAGTTGTCCTAAAATGTCCTTTGCACCAAAAAAAAGGTAATACTACACCAAGAAACATTCCCTCTGTGACCACTCCAGGCACATCAAAATTTCCCAAGTGAAGAATAAATCAATCAAAAGCCAGAGTGAATAATAAATCAGGCAGTCAAGATTACCCTAATAATTTAATTACAGTTTCCAAAGAATAATAGTAACAATCAAGTCAGCAAGTTAACATCAACACTGGTGGCTCGATTCAGCCCTGACAGAATGAATGTCACAGAGGCCCAAATCCTCAAGGGTATGTACTAACTTCCACTGATTTCCTAAATACATTTGAGGATCTGGGCCATTGTTCCTGGGTGCAAAAAGTCTGCTTGGAGTTGAGATGCAGCTGCACAAGGCATCTCAAACTCCTGTTCCACCAGGGAACTTGCAAGTGGTTGGGGAGTGGCATTGTCTGTCTTAGTGATAGACTGATTCAGCATATTCCCTTGATAGCCTCTGCCACTGATGCTCCCTACGTATGGGAATGTTCTGGCAGAGCCCCTGGGTCAAATCAGTGTTGGAAACACAACCTGCCCTCTCTCCTGGGATGAGTGTTGCCCCCTAACCTGTAGCTGCCTGCACTCCATTCCAGTTTTATTTATACCCCTCAGTGCCAACAGAAGTGAATCAAGTCTACATACGCAGCCATTCTAATGTAAATTAAATACCGGTTAGCAAGGAGATAAGAGCATTTGTGTATTTTGTTTTTCCCCCCCCCCTTCAGAATCTGGATGCTGTGTTGGGGCTCTGACTGCTCTAGCTTTAGCAGAGGAACAGCCGGTCTCCATCTATCCTGACTATATATAAACTGGCCACTCCTCCTGTTTACCTTTCTCCTTTGAATCCCTCTCAGCTTCTTTTCAGTTGTTTTGCAACATCCTCCTCTCTGTCAAGCCTTGCCATTTGAAGAATGCAATTACCTGCCACTGGGGCATTTACGTTTCAAAAGACCTACCCAACTGTAATAGTATTAAATACAAGACTCAGATCCCCAAAGCAACATTATTCCCTTGCTCTCAAACTTTAGAGTTGTGGCACGTCTGCCAGGGGAAATACAATAAAATAAAATGGAAGCTCATGAATAAATAAGTTATTCCACTAGCCTGCTGTTCGTGGGTATTTTCTAGCTTATTTTTCTCTTTTTGCTGCTTTTTCTTTCTCTCCTCCCATCTTCCATTTTCATTAACTTCTAATTCTGTTCAAAAAGAAAAGGAGTACCTGTGGCATTTTAGAGACTAACACTTTATTTGAGCACAAGCATGCATCTGATGAAGTGAGCTGTAGCTCACAAAAGCTTATGCTCAGATAAATTTGTTAGTCTCTAAAGTGCCACAAGTCCTCCTTTTCTTTTTGCGGATACAGACTAACACGGCTGCTACTCTGAAACCTGTAATTCTGTTCAGTTGCTTCTTCTTTTTTTTTTAACCCACCTTTTTCTGTCCCTTTTGTTTTCTTCAAAAACAAAACAAAACCATGCTTCTTTCGCTTCCTGTTTATAAAATATGTATATCCCCTAGTCTGGTTCTTCTTAAACAACTAAATCCTCAGCTGGTAAAAATGGTCTTAAGGTATATCTACACTACAGCTGCTAGAGGTGTACCGCTGTAGTGTAGACGCTTCTTATTTCAACAGAAGGGGTTTTCCTGTTTTCTCTGGGAGACCGTAGCTATGTTGATGGAATAATTCTTTTGTTGACCTACCTGCACTAAGGGTTAGATTGACCTAATTACATTGTACAGGGTGCAAAACTTTTCACAGCCCTGAGTGATGTAGCTAGATTGATCAAATTTTTAAGTGTAGACTAGAACCATGGATCTGTTGACTTCAGTGGCGCTTCACCAATTCATGCTAGTTGAGCATCTATCCCATAGTTTATTTTCCTATTCTCTCCTCCTTGCTTCTGTGTCCTCTTCCATTATTCTTTGCCATATTCATCATTTTCTCTGCTTTTATCTTTCTGCCGTTCCTCTCCGGCATCAGTAACAAGAATTGTTGTTTTTCTCCTGCATCCCATACATATTAATTCCTCTAGAGGAAAACAATCTTCTCCAATCTGCAGGATGGATCTCTAAGCTGCAGGGTGGATTTCTCTTGCATAATTTGTTACCCCACTGGCTCTCATCCCCTTTCCCCTCGCTGATGGGTTGGGAAAGTGGCAGCCCATTGCAATGTCACCTTTGTACTTCAGTCCTCCCAAGCTGTGGTTAAAGTAGATTGAAGCAGGAAGGGGTGCTCTCGCTACACTAGCCATTAAGCAGTGCTCCCCATGATGCTCCTGCCTATCTTAGCCAGGGCTGGAGGGCAGCTCCCTTCTGATTTTTACCAGAGGAGGTACCGTCAGCTTCTACTGACTTTAGCACTTGTGTAACAGGGAAGGGGGACACTGAGGCACTGTTACGTGTAACCCTTGTAAACTCCCCTTCTCCCTGTAACTCAGTGCAACTCTTTGCTAAAACACAGGTTAGAGTCCTGTCTTTTCAGGACTTTTCAGAACATGTTACACAGGGTTAAACATCGGGACTATTGTATATAAAATCCTGAAAAGTGGGCGTTAATAGTTCCCAGTCAAGTTCAAAGAGGGTACCATACAGTTTCTTAGGCTATTTCTACACAGTATGGCACTGCAGCAGTGCAGCTGTAGTGATACAGCATGTGTGGTAAAGATGCTCTATGCTCATTGTAGAGAGCTCTCCCATTCGTATGATAAAACCACCTCTGTGAAAGGCAAAAGCTATGTCGGTGGGAGAAGCTTTCTTGCAGACATAGTGCTGTGCGCACAGGCCCTTATGTTGGTGTAACTTGCATCACTCAGGGGTGTGAATATTCCACCCTCATGAGCAACGTAAGTTTTGCTGACATAAGTGATAGGGTAGACATAGCCTTAGGGAAGGTCTACACTTAAAATGCTGCTGTAACACTGCTGCAGTGCTTCAGTGAAGAAGCTACTATACTGAGGGGAGAGCTTCTCCCGTCAGTGTAGTTAATCCATCTCCATGAGAGGCAGTAATGCTGTCTACACTGGGGTTAGCTGATATAACTACGTCATTCAGGGGTTTGAAAAATCACACCCCTGTGCGATGTAGTTATCCTGATGTAAGTTTATAGTGTAGTCCTGGCCTTAGTAAAAAACACATTTAATGCACACAGAAAACATAAATAGTAGAAAATACCTTATAAATAGTATTTGGAATACTATGAATAACTTTTAAATGTAGGCTGTTAAGCAATGCATCTACTGGTGTTCCTTATATAGATTTACATGTATTCAAATGTACAGTTCCAACATAACATTCTGTACTTCAGCACACACAACTAAACACCCTCCTTCTGATCTCCCCTCAGAGCTGATTTCTTACTCTTTATGGTGTGGTGGTATGTAGTGTGTGCCACCTAAACTCTTCAGAGCTTGAAAGAATTTCAGCGACTGAGTCCCTTCAAACACTGCGGCAGAACAAGCTGTCGGCAAACAAAAGATCTGGGGATCTTTACAGTTAGCAGCATTCCAGCTCTTGGGTTAATAGCTTAATGGTCCATAGTTGCTGGTGAAGCAGAAATCTACAGCCTGTATCCAAAGTGGTTCAGGTATTGGGATCAAATATTAATTCTCTGCTTCATGCTTCTATACTATCCCCTCTCCTCCCAGTGATGAGAGTTAGTGCTACCATTCAGATTTCACTGCAGGAATCTAATGATGTCTGAGGAGAGCATGTTGCATAAAGCAATGGGACTTTTGTCATTGGGAGCAGGATTGGGCCCATAATTTGTAATGTGCTTTGGGATGAAATGCATTCTATTAATGTAATATATGATTACTACCAATGAGAACACAGGTATTTAAAAAACTGGGAACTGTCCTCAACGGTATTTTCCTTTTAATATGGGGATTTTATTGTATCTTTATAGTTGTTTTAACAACTGAAATACAATTATGGTTTTTTAAACTACCAAATTGGCTAATAATTCTGAAGCTGCTTTTTAATTTTGTTAAATGTTGTTTATGACAACTTTAAAGAAAATCAAATAGGGCCATAAAATAGGGTTTGACTTTGAAAAGGGCAAATCTAATTATTGTAACATCTATTTAAGTAAGGTTTCAGTGGTTTAGTTCTAACATAGTGGCATGTATTGAATAAGGGTTTAAGCATTGTATTGTAGCAGCAAGATTTTTTTTTTTTTTTTTTTTTTTTTTTTGTGGATAGCCTACACATGAAGAAGCTGCTTTATAGAATCCTCTCAAGCTAAAATGCTCTGTAATTCACATATTTATACATGATAAAGCTCACCTAATATTTGCAATGGAAAACATGTTTACCCTCATGGGTTATGCAAATACCAGCACTCGCCCGTTCAAGTTGGTGAGAGTTGAGGATGCACAAAGAATGCATGGTTGGGTCCCATATGATATTTTACTACAGCCCCATTTGCAAGGCATAATTAAAGGCATGTTATTATTTCCATTATAAGCCGTTATTTTTCAGGGAGTTGTAACTTGCTCTTAATGTCTGCAGGGCAGGCCAGGAGCAAATACATTTTCCTACAGATTAATAAAAATGTTTGACTGATATAGAGGTGCCAAACCAAGAAGTGATTAACTCTTTCAGATACTTGGGGTATTCAATAGCTCAAAGCAGAAACGCTGCAGCTCTTACTTTTGTTCTTGAAGTTAACAAGTAAATCTAAAGTGCCCTAATCTGCAAACACTTAGTAATAGGCAGAGTGCTTACCTGTCATTTCATTGAGCCAACCTCCTCTAAGGGCTGTTAAGTAGTTGAGGTTAGAATGAAGATCCTGCCTCCTTACTGTCCCTCTCACCATGGAGGGTGGGCCGTTCAAAGGCCAAGATCCTAGATGGCACTAAGGCACATTGACTGTAAAGGGACTGCATATGAGCTTAGAATTAAGCATGTGCTTAAGAGCCTCATCCAGCTCCTATTAAAGTCAATGGACAGACATCAAGGACCTGTTCTAAGTCCCAGTGAAGTCATTGGGGATGCTTCCATTGATTTCAGTGGAAGTTGGATTGAACACTTGTTGGCTTCTTCAATAGGAGCTGAATCTAGCCTAGTGGTTCTCAAACAGTGTGTTGTGACCATCAGCAAATGGGGTTGCGGCAATCCCTAGTGTGTGGAAGTGTGTGGAGGTTACCAGTGGAGTTCCTCAGGGATCGGTTTTGGGACCAATCTTATTTAATTTTTTTATTACTGACCTTGGCACAAGAAGTGGGAGTGTGCTAATAAAGTTTGCAGATGATACAAAGCTGGGAGGTATTGCCAATTTGGAGAAGGATCGGGATATTATACAGGAGGATCTGGATGACCTTGTAAACTGGAGTAATAGTAATAAGATGAAATTTAATAGTGAGAAGTGTAAGGTTATGCATTTAGGGATTAATAACAAGAATTTTAGTTATAAGTTGGGGACGCATCAATTAGAAGTAACGGAAGAGGAGAAGGACCTTGGAGTATTGGTTGATCATAGGATGACTATGAGCTGCCAATGTGATATGGCTGTGAAAAAAGCTAATGCGGTTTTGGGATGCATCAGGAGAGGCATTTCCAGTAGGGATAAGGAGGTTTTAGTACCGTTATACAAGGCACTGGTGAGACCTCACCTAGAATACTGTGTGCAGTTCTGGTCTCCCATGTTTAAAAAGGATGAATTCAAACTGGAGCAGGTACAGAGAAGGGCTACTAGGATGATCCGAGGAATGGAAAACTTGTCTTATGAAAGGAGACTTAAGGAGCTTGGCTTGTTTAGCCTAACTAAAAGAAGGTTGAGGGGAGATATGATTGCTCTCTCTAAATATATCAGAGGGATAAATATAGGAGAGGGAGAGGAATTATTTCAGCTCAGCACCAATGTGGACACAAGAACAAATGGGTATAAACTGGCCACCAGGAAGTTTAGACTTGAAATCAGACGAAGGTTTTTAACCATCAGAGGAGTGAAGTTTTGGAATAACCTTCCAAGGGAAGCAGTGGGGGCAAAAGATCTATCTGGTTTGAAGATTCTACTCGATAAGTTTATGGAGGAGATGGTATGATGGGATAATGGGATTTTGGTAAGTAATTGATCTTTAAATATTCAGGGTAAATAGGCCAAATCCCCTGAGATGGGATATTAGATGGATGGGATCTGATTTACTATAGAAAATTCTTTCCTGGGTATCTGGCTGGTGAATCTTGCCCATGTGCTCAGGGTTTAGCTGATTGTCATATTTGGGGTCGGGAAGGAATTTTCCTCCAGGGCAGATTGGAGAGGCCCTGGAGGTTTTTTTGCCTTCCTCTGTAGCATGGGGCATGGTTGACTGGAGGGAGGCTTCTCTGGTCCTTGAAGTTTTGAACCATGATTTAAGGACTTCAATAGCTCAGACATGGGTGAGGTTTTTCATAGGAGTGGGTGGGTGACGTTCTGTGGCCTGCGCTGTGCAGGAGGTCGGACTAGATGATCAGAATGGTCCCTTCTGACCTTAGTATCTATGAATCTATGAATCTATTTTGCTCTGCACAGTGAGACCTTGCATGTACAGTGCATGCAAGGTCATGATGCATGGGGGACGCCATTTTGTAGAGCAAAATGGCATCCTCTGTGGGACATGACCTTTCATTTAATATGCGTATGAGGAGGTCACATTGTGCAAAGGATGACATTTTGCTCTTCAAAATGGCGTACTTCATGCTGTCTGGTGTCCTTGGAGGAAATAATTCATTAAAATGGGTCATGCCAGCAAAAAGTTTTGAGAACTGCTGATCTTTTCCTAAGAGCTTTAGAGAATCGGAGCCCAAGGGATCAGTTACTGGCTCCCACAAGCGCAAGGACTGCAATTGTGGCAGCTCTCATACAGTTTATGCAAGCCAGCTCTCTGTACCCTGCCCCCCGTGTATGGATTAAAGACTATCTAGCCCTTAGCATGGTGAATATTGTAATGAACTGTTAGATCTTGGATGTTTTAATTCACTCCACACTGAAAGTTGGCAAAGTGCTCTAAGCCTGTCAGCATTTTCTCCTCCCAAGGTTTTATTTAAATATATTTGGCCATGTTGTCATTTGAATGTAGCAAAAACAAACAAAAACCAACCAGAGAACTACTTTCAGTTGGTTTCATACTTTTCCCCCTTCCCTCCCCACCCAACATGTCTTAGTGGGAAAAAGAAAAATGCACTTTAATTTTTGCAGCTAAATAATATTTTGTTGAACTGGGATTTATTGCTATGTTTTGTTTCTTTTAAACAGCTGTTTATAAATGGAAACCATCTAGGTACAAAACAAACAAAAAAAACCCCAAACAAATTCGCCTTAAAATTTTCCCTACAATTGCAGTGGGTGTGATTAATTAAAAGCTTATTCTGGTTCTAGAGTGTTCCCCATTTTGAAGTATAGGGAATCTCTCTGAAGTCAAACTGAACTGATTAAGGCCCTGACCCTGCACACTCATGCATGTTTAACTTTACACATTGGGGATGGTCCATTTTAGTTGGGACCAAAGTGTGCTCACTGTATTCCACAAAATTGCAATAACTGAAAGAATTTAGAGAAGATTTTTCTCCATTTTCTTGTTCTGTTTGTTCCATTCTGCATTTGACAGGACTCTCTCTCCTTTATAGTCTGGGTCTCTCATCTTGCATCAGGATCCGCTAGCATGGACACCTCTCACTGTGTGAAGTCCCCTTGAAGCCAGTGGGGTCCATGTGCAGGGCTATATGGACTAGGCTGAAGGATTGTGGCAAAACCTAATGCATGTGCTTAGCTTTAAGCACCTGGTAGTCTTAACGATGTCGGACTATTCATGTTTCAAGTTAAGCACAGGCATAGGTGAAAATCCTGGCCCTACTGAAGTCAATGACAAAACTCCCACTGGCTTCAGTGGGGCCAGGTTTTCACACTCAGGTTATATCTACATTGCTCTGCAGTTTGGACTATGGGGATGTGAATAGCAGTGGACACCAAAGTGCTGTGCTGTAACTCTTCCCCCTCTCTTCCTCCCCCAACCGCGTTCTCTCCCCTGCACCCCCAGGTGTGGATGCTGTGGGCGCAAATTAAAAGTTCTTACTTCACATTAATTGGACCTGTTTGAAGAAAACATGATAATGGCAGCTGGGAGAACCTAACTTCCCCCTAAGCCACGCAGCTGCCAAGCAGTCTATCAAGTGCCATGTACTTCAGGTGCCCCTCCTCCCACTGCCATACTGCTTCTGCCCTCTGCCTTGGAGCCCCTCGCCAACTGCTCCTGGGAGTCTCCTGCTTGCTGTGTGTGTGTGTGGCGGGGGTTATGCATCTTTAGGAAAATGTGATTGTAAAATCAAAAAAGAGACTCTGGTTGTAGTACCAGCTCCTTTGAACTCATTTTTGAATCTGTATAAGTTTCACTGTGTCCCCTTTAAGGCCCCAGTCTCTCTCCCATTAAAGTCAATGGCAAACTTCACATTGACTTCAAAGAGAGCAGCATTGAGCCCCAAATTTAGTTTGGTATTTCTGTACATGTATATTTTATACCTGTTGACATGACCAGAATACTACCTGTTTGTATATAACCTTTCCCTAGAATAGATAGAAAAGCACCATTACAATGTGTTGTGCCAATGTGCAGCATTTTCCTGCATATTAAAATGTATTAATAGCTACTTAATTCTACTCGCAAAGATGATACATGATGATGCTAATGGAGCTGGTGAGATGTATTGCACCAATGTTCAGTAGTAGTATTTAATAAACTACTTATTTTCAGGCAATTCCTTCTCTTTATTAGTTCCGATGAGAGCTGGGATAGTGCCTCAAAAAAGTCTGAATATTCACCCAAATAGAACATTCAGTTGCTGGGTCTGTGTTCAGGTCCTTTCTGTGTTTGCAATCCACAGATATTCTTGCAAATGCTTTTTCTGACTGAATGGTTGTGGAAACAATGAAGTTTTAAATGAACTGCAGGAATGTTCAAGGAAACCAATTTCTGCTTCGTGGGGTGACCAGACAGCTAATGCCTTCCTGAAAAGCTGGGGTGGGCATTGGAGGGCGGTGGCCTCATAAATAGTAGTGGTGAATTGGTGCTCCACGAAGTTCTCGGATCCAAAAAGACTGAGGATTCTAAGTAGAGGTAGAGATGAGTTTCACTTCACTTCTGAACCTTGGAAGTGAAACATGGATTTTTATGGATCTAAACAGACTTGAAAATTTGAGGTCCTCTGGACCTGAAAGTGTGGTTCAGGCCTCTCTCTAGGACTCCCACTTTAGTTAGTCAAAAACTCCTTAAAGCAGAGTGTTCTATATTTTTACTAGGGCCCCGTCTACTCTGGCAAGTTTGTGCAAAGTAAAGCTTTGAGCACTGTAACTCCCGAGGTGCACACATGGCCAAGCCACTTAACACGCAGAAACTGCACAGATGCAGCACTCTGGAAAAAAACCACCCTAATGAGAGGCGTAGTTTCCTGCACCGGGGCGACAGCGCTGCGGTGTCAGTGTAGAGCCCATGGTGATTATAGTGCTGCGATTGGCCTCTGGGAGGTGTCCCACAATGCCTGTTCTCATCAGTTTGAACTCTGCTGCCCTGTCCTCAGGTGACCAACTGTCAGCCCCACCCTGTACATTCCTTTTGCAAATTTGAAAGTCCCCTTTCTGTTTGCTCGGTGATGCATGCAGTGGTGCATCTGTCCAGGTGGCCGTGCTTGCTCCACACACCAGGCGATCCCCCGCGTGGAGCAATGCCGAGCTGCTGGACCTCCTCAGCATTTGGGGAGAGGAGGCAGTGGAGTCACAGCTGTGCTCCAGCCATTGGAATTATGATACCTACGGAGAGATTTCTAGATGCATGATAGAAAGGGGCCATGACCGGGACACATTGCAGTGCAGGGCAAAGTGAAGGAGCTGCGGAACACCTGCCACTCCAGTGCTACGCCCACAAGCTGCTGGATCTACAAAGAATTGGACGTGATACTCTGGCGACCCCACCTCCACTGTAAAGGACCTTGTGGATGGTTTGTTTGCTTGCATGCCAGTCGAGAATGGACTGAGCCCGGAGGAGGCAATCTTGGACGAAGAGGGGTAGGAGGTCCCAGAGGCAGATGACGACTCGGAGGCCAGAGATACATGCAGTCAGGAGCTCTTGTCTACTCCAGAGGAGCCTAGCTAGTCACAGCAGTCAGATCTTGGTGAACCGCAAACAGGAGAGGAGGCCCCTGGTGAGTGGATCTGATTTCGGGAATTGCTGAAGCGAGTTGTTAGGGGTTAGAGAGTTGCAGAAAGCAGGCTTGTCTCCCACCTCATACCTAGCCTGAGTGGCCGAACAGGCTGTTGATACACTTCCTCATTTTCCTCTTCCTTCAGCGATCTCCAGGAAACTCTCATGGAGATACTGGGCAATCTGCTGCCGCAGGTTCCTCGGCAGAGCTGCTTTGTTTCTTGCCCCATTAACGATAACTTTCCTGCGCCACTCTGCCCTGACGGGTGAGGAGACCATTGCTGCACACAGGCTAGCCGCACAGGCGCTAGGGCAGAAGCCGCAGGCTTGGAGAAGACCCTCCCTTGATTCCCTGCTCACCTTCAGCAGCGAGATTTCTTCCATAATGATCACCTCCTGTAGAAAGTATGGGGACAGGAATGATTATCAGGCCCACCCTACAGGGCTGGCTCTCACCAAGTGCCCAAGAGCCACGTGCCCAGTGTTACAGCAGGGTCTGGGAACAGTGATTTACCCTGGCCCTGTGGCTACTCACTATTTTGGGGGTCTTGTAGCTCATGTGTGCTTGCCTGGGGTCAGCCAGTTAGTGACAGGTGTGTGAGTACTGGCTGTGTTTTAAAGCACTGAATCAGAGTTGTGTTTAACTTCACAGAGATGATCTTGGGAGCACAGCCTCCCTCTTTATCATTGGCAGAATGGCTGTGCAGAATTAGAAAGCATCCAAGAAGAATTAAGGAGGACTTTCTGCGTGAGGTTATGATGCACTCCACCACCGAGAAAAAATAATTGAAGGAGTGGCAGGACAGTGAGAAGAGGGACCGAAAGGAGAACGTGGCACACCAGAAAGAAGCCACAGAGTGGCTCTTAACAGTTATGGAGCATCAAGTGGACATGCTCCAGGGGATACTAGCTCTTCGAACCGAGCAGCCCCGCACCTACCCTTCCCTACAGCCACTGTCGCAAATCTCTTCCCCATTTGCTCCCCCTACACCACCAACACACTTTTATCAACCTCCTGGCTCCACTCTCTATCTGCAGCATTCAGCTCCTCCCTCCTCACAGTCCAGCAGTGTTGTCTCCCACCACCCATTGCACTCAACCCCCATCCCTCTGCAGTTTGGCCCTGCTGAAGTACAGCAACTGCTGTATCGCACTCCAAAGGAGAAGGTTGGGTATGATCCCTGGACATACACAAATCTGTAGCCATCATGGGACCCCTCCTCCTCTTAAGACCTTCTCTTCCCCCTCCCTGCTGATGATTTTTTTTTCATTTGAGTTTCTCCTCTGGTGGTTGCCTTTTATTAAAAGAATTGTTTGTTTGAAAGCAGTCTTTATTCTATTAAGTGAAAGCAAAAAGAGCACTGAAAAGCAACATACAGTTATGTTAAGGTCCCTTCTTGTATCATGTGCACTAATCACCTCCTAGCATTACAAGCACTGCAATCTCGAGCACAGCAACAAATATTAGTGGCTTTCAGCTTCAAATTGCTGCCTCAAAGCATCCCTGATCCTTATGGCCCTCTAATAGCCCTGGTCTCTAACTGTTCAAACTCAGTCTCCAGGCACTGAGCCTCTGTGGTCCAGCCCCGAGTGAAGCTTTCACCCTTCCCTTCACAAATATTATGGCACGTATTGCACGTGGCTATAAGCATAGGAATATTGTCATCAGCCATGTCCAGCTTCCCATACAGGCATTGCCAGCGGACTTTTAAATGGCCAAATAGACACGCTACAGTCATTCTGCACTTGCTCAGCCTGTTGTTGAACTGCTTCTTGCTGTCAAGTTTCCCTATGTATGGCTTCATGAGCCACGGCATTAAGGGGTAGGCAGTGTCTCCCAGGATCACACTGGGCATTTCAACTTCCCCTAGGGTGATCTTCTGGTCAGGGAAGAAAGTCCCTGCCTGCAGCTTCTTGAACAGCTACTAATATCTGTGAAACGCCCACAGGGATCCACAAGTGCCTAGAGAATCATTGAGGATTAATGTACGTGGTGACTAGGTGGTGTGGTGCCAGAATTGGATGTGTGTGCCATCTATTGCCCCTCCACAGTTAGGGAAGCCCACTTGTGCAAAGCCATCCACAGTGTCATGCACGTTGCCCAGATTGATGGTCTTTTAGATTAATGGCCCTCCACGCTTCCATCAACACGACTCCAGTGGTCGACTTTCCTAATCTGAACTGATTAGCGACTGATTGGTAGCAATATGGAGTAGCCAGCTTCCACAGTGCAATCACCATGCGCCTCTCCAGCGACGCAGTAGCTCTCATTCTCGTGGCCTTGCGCCGCAGGGCTGGGGTGAGCTCATCACACAGTCCCATGAATTTGGCTTTCCCCATGCGAAAGTTCTGCATCTACTGCTCGTCATCCCAGACGTGCATCACAATGTGATCCCACCACTCAGTGCTTGTTTCCCGAGCCCCAAAGTGGCGTTCCACTATGGCCAGCACCTCCGTGAATGCCACAAGCCATCTCATGTTGTAGCTAGTATGCGTGGCGAGATCAATGTTTTACTTCTCTTGCCTTTGTAGTTTAAGGAATAACTCCACTGCCACTCCTGACATGTTGGTCAGTGCGTGCCTCATATTGGTCAACAGCTTGGGATCCATTCCTGCAGCCAGAAAGAGGCAGGACAGGGCGCGCAGTACCCAAACCATTGAAAGATGGCACCAAATGTAGACAGAAGCACAGGGATTGCTGGGATGCGAAGCAATGCATCATGGGGCATTGGGATAGGACCCAGGATGCCCCGCAACTCCTTCCGCCTTCCCACAAGTCTTAGTGGCAAAAAAGAAAGAGGTGCTCTGTAGGATAGCTGCCCAGAGTGCACCGCTCTGAATAGCGCTGCAAGTGTGAACACGCTATTGCTCAGGCAGCTGTCAGTATGAACACACAACAGCGATTTTCCTTCGGTGCTCTCTGAGCGGCGCTCTAACTGACGGCGCTCTAACTTTGCAAGTGTAGACGTGTCCTAGGTTTCACAGAAACAATTTACAGTAACAACTGTAAACTGTAGTATTTTTGCTGTTCAAGAGCCTCTATAAACATCTTGGAGATTTAGGACTTGGCTAAGAAACCAAAACAACACTATTACTTTCAGCAGTAAACATCTTTCAAAACATCCAAAAATCCCATATAACTTCAGGTGCTCAGTCTGCAAAGTGCAATTAGATATATAGCAAAGGAAATGAGTTGTTAAGCAAAATTTGAAGAAGTCTGATTTCTACCATACATCCTCAGTGATTCCATCCCATTTTCACTGTACTCTTTAAATATGTTCTCTTTCTACACATGTGCGCATGTACACACATGCATGAGTCTGAGGGATTTTAATGAAAGAAGCACAAACAGTTGTGGCAATATTGCATGGCAAGAAAAGTAATCTCTCGAACAACCAGGTCCCAAACCATCTCGGGTATTACAGGCTAAAAAACAACCAATCCTTTGAACTTCACCTGGAAACTTACAGGCAGCCAGTTCAGATTCCAGAACACTGTTTTAATAATGTGCTTTCTGTGGCTGCATCTATGCTTGGAATGTGGTACTCACTTTCCAGTGCTAGCAACAGTGTAAGTGCTAATGTAGACAAGGTTTAGTCATCTTCAGTATGTCAGAACAGATTTGTAACCTGTCAGAGCTAGTTTTCGTGACATGGTGTTGCTGAAAACACAAGTTTGGGGGCTGTATATTCGGAGGCTTCACTTCACAGAACAGGAAAAGTCCCTCCCTATGAGGTACCTGGATGACTTTTTAATTCTAGTCATGTCTTCACAAGGAAGGTATTGTGGAACTGATGAAATTTAGAGAAGAAGAAAAGAAATGGTTAGAGGGTGGGGAGAAATTTAGGATTTAAAATGAGAAATCAGTTATGTGTAACTTGTAGGTAGTTGCCTCAGAGGGTGGGTGGGGGAACAGTTTACAACTGCGAAAGATGTACATTTCAAGGAGAGAAAGGAACAATTCGCAGGATTAGAGTTATAACTAGGAGTAATAGGATGAAAATACAAAAGAGAAAATTTTGCACTGAATATCAGGAAAATCTTTCTGGTATGAATTTATTCCCCACCTTCTCTTGGACCAAATGCAAGATTTGTGTGTGTGTGTGTGTGTGTGTGTGTGTGTTTTAATTATTAATTAGAGATCATAGACTCTAAGGATAGAAAAGATTTTCCATTCTTAGAGTCTATGATCTCTAATTAATAATTTAAAAAAAAAACAACCACACACACACACACATATATACCACACCCACAAAAATCTTGCATTTGGTCTAAGAGAAGGTGGGGAATAAATTCATACCAGAAAGATTTTCCTAATATTCAGTGCAAATAGATTTTCATCCTATTACTCCTAGTTATAACTCTAATCCTGCTAATTGTTCCTTTCTCTCCTTGAAATGTACAGGGGTCCATCTGTATGGATTCAATTGCAGGGTGGGCCTAAAGGCCCAGTTCTGAAACCCCTTGCACTAGTATTCCATTCACTTTATATCCAGTTTCTTTGTGGAAATAGTGTGGACAGAGCACTGGATTTAGAGTCAGGAGACTTGAGTTCCGTTTCCCACATCTACAGCTGACCTGCCGTGTGACCTTGGACAAGTCACTTAACCTCTCTGGGCCTTGGTCTGTTTGTCTCATTTATTTAAATGATTAACTCTTCGTGGCTTAATTGCCTCTTACTATGTGAATGTACACTGCCTAGCACAATGGGGCCCTCCTCTCATTTGAGGCCTCTAGACCAGGGGTTCTCAACCTTTTTTTTTCTGAGCCCCTCCCCCCAACATACAATAAAAACTCCAAAGCCCCGCTGTGCCACAACTGTTTTTCTGCATTTAAAAGTCAGGGCTGGCATTGGGGGTAGCAAGCAGGACAATTACTCAGAGCCCTACACCAGAGGGGGCACCCTAAAACTAAATTGCTCAGGCTTCACCTTCAGCCCTGTGTAGTGGGGTTCAGGGCCCTGGGCTGCAGTCCTGATTTTCTGCCCTGGGCCCCAGATAGTCTAATGCTGCCCATGCTTCGCGGCCCCCCTGAAACCTCCTGGCAGCCCCCAGGACCCAGGTTGAGACCCATGGCTCTAGATATTACTATAATATAAATATTGATAATATTGGATGTTAATTGGACTGCTCGGGTGAATAAGAATTTCCTGAACAGATGCTGCAGGACTGAGCCCAATATGAAATTCAGCACATCTCAAAAAAGGTATACTGGCATTAGAAAAAGTTCAGAAAAGGGCAACTAAAATGATTAGGGGTTTGGAACGGGTCCCATATAAGGAGAGATTAAAAAGTCTAGGACTTTTCAGCTTGGAAGAGAGGAGACTAAGGGAGGATATGATAGAGGTATATAAAATCATGAGTGGTGTGGAGAAAGTGAATAAGGAAAAGTTATTTACTTGTTCCCATAATATAAGAAGTAGAGGCCACCAAATGAAATTAATGGGCAGCAGGTTTAAAACAAATAAAAGAAAGTTCTTCTTCACACAGCGCACAGTCAACCTGTGGAACTCCTTGGCTGAGGAGTTGTGAACGCTAGAACTATAACAGGGTTAAAAGAAATAAATAGGATAAATAAAAGGATAAATTCATGGAGGTTAAGTCCATTAATGGCTATTAGCCAGGATGGGTAGGGAATAGTGTCCCTAGCCTCTGTTTATCAGAGGGTGGAGATGGATGGCAGGAGAGAGATCACTAGATCACTACCTGTTAGGTTCACTCCCTCTGGGGCACCTGGCATTGGCCACTGTCGGTAGACAGGATACTGGGCTGGATGGACCTTTGGTCTGACCCAGTATGGCCATTTTTATGTTCCATCCATCTCATTCCAACGTACTGTGGACATTTTCCTCCTTACAGAGTTCTTTCAGCTAAAGTGTACAATATTCACATCAAATAGCATATCTTGGTTTTAAATTGTGCTCCTGATAATAGCTGAGCATCATTAAAACTACCCGACAAATAAGATTATTGTCTCTCTGCAGAGAGACATTTTTCCTTTATCATCGAACTGTGCTGATGTTGACCTGGACATAACAATGCACTCGGGTTCTCCTCATCTTCCTAAATCACTCTGTGAAGTTCAGTAATTGGGGCAAAGTAGCTCAAGGAAACTCTTGACATGATCCCCTGCCTCAGGCAACTGAAAGGTGTCATCCTTGCAGCACTGTAATTATTGTTAAATTGGCAAGGATCACGGATGGGCTTTAAAGCAAACATGATTATTTTAACCTGTCTATTACACTTAGTACAGGTTGATAGTGATCTATCTGAACACTGAACCTTTGAGTCACTGTATGTATTCTGAAAAAAATACAAATAATGAAGCCATCAGAAATTGCATTAGGTGTGTCTCTCATTAATTAGCATGCTGCATGTTATCTCCAGGGTGTCTCGTTGTGTTAGGAAGACTGTTAACAGTACATTTTTTTTGATCATTACATAAATGACATTCAGATAACTAGGTAGTATTGTATCACACTCCTAGGTGTTTAAAGTTCATGAGAAAGCAATTAAAATAATGGACTACAATCACAGTGTACCCCCTATAATACTGCCTCTAGAGCTGGTAGCGTTCTGGCAAGATAGCATGCTTTTCACCCGCATCTAGCTATATACCCTGTAACTGCCAACCAACTCAAAACAAAAACTAGTAGATAGATGCAAATATGCAGTCCGCATGAGTAGATACTTATTTAAATAATTTGCATAAATTCTGCAGTCCTTATATATGTAAAACCTCCTGCTGACTTCAGTATGTGTTTTGCCTGAATAAGGAACACAGAATATAATTAAACATGAAATACAGAGATTTGATCCCAAAGTTTATTTTCTAAAAGGTCTCCTTGGAGGTTGGATTTAATCCATTTCAGGAGAAATGTAGTGGAGTAGTTTTGTTTGCTCATCACAGCAATGCAATGTACTGGATAAAGAATACCATTGCGAATGGAATGCATAAAATATTTTATGGCTGAGCAGATCATTTAGTTGATAGATTTACCTTATTTTTCTGCTTACAAGATGTCCATAAACAAAGAGCAATTTCTTCACATGTTCTTACGACTCACATTTGACTTTTTTTTTAAACAAATTGCCCCTTATCCATTTCTTGTGCACATTTTATTATGAATAATCAATATTTGATATACAAAAACTTGAGCTATGTTGGTAATTGTGATTGGTCACATCAGTTACATATATTATTTTTGTTCCCTGATAGGATGAACATATGAGGATTTAAATGAGATGTAATTGATGCATTGGCCTTCTGCTAGCCTGAAGCATAAGGGAAACTTTCACCTTTGTCATATTTGCCTTACAGTATGTCTATGCTGCAATCTGAGGTGTGATTTCAACTCACGTAGACATACCTTTGCTAGCATGGCTAAAGCCAGGTCTATGCTACAAAGTTAGGTCAACGTAAGTTGCCTTATGTCAACCTACCTGTGCATATGTCTGCACTCAACTTTGTCTCCGGCCGATGTAAGCGCACAGTTACAGCGACACAGTAAAACCACCTTGCCAAATGGCGTGGAGCTTTGCGTGACCTGTGTTGACCCCAACAGACCACCAGCAGCTGTTCTGCAATGCCCTATGACAGTGACCACTCTGCTTACAATTTTAAACTCCACTGCCCAGAGGTCACAGAGACCATAAGTCTCCTTTCAAGAAGAGGCATGTCACCTGGGAAGTTTTAATGGGGATGGGGGAGCAAACCTAGTAGCTCTCGCTTGTGTGTGCTACCCAAACGACCATGCCAGCTCCATTCACTAGACACAATGTTCTCTGGAGTTGACAGGAGGTAAAAATAGAAATGAGGATGCAGCAGTGCGGGCTTCAGCAACGTGAGGTGGTATCTAGAGCCCCAGGCATGCGTGTAAGCCTGTGCTGAGGCCTGCACTGCCATATCTATGCTGCTATTTTCAGCTATACTTAGGGTTTCCAGGCATCCGTTTTTTAACTGGAACGCCCAATCCAAAAGGGACCCTGGCAGCTCTGGTTGGCACTGCCAACTGGGCTGTTAAAAGTCTGGCTGGGGCAGCGGGGTCCTGGGGCTAAGGCAGGCTCCCTGCCTGACCTAGCTCCACGTGGCTCCCAGAAGCAGCCGCCAGGTCCTTGCGGCCCCTAGGCACATGGGCAGTCAGGGAGGCTCCACGTGCTGCCCCCGTCCCGAGTGGCAGCTCTGCAGCTCCCATTGTCCAGAAACTGCGACCAATGGGACTGTGAGGGTGGCGCCTGTGGACGTGAGGGCAGTGCATGGAGCCTCCCTGGATGCCCATGTGCCTAGGGGCTACAGGGACCCAGTGACCGCTTCCTGGGAGCTGCAGTAAGCGCCACCGGGACCCTGCCCACCAACCCCCTGCTCCAGCCTGCAGTCCTCTCCTGCACCCAAACTCCCTCCCGGAACCCTTGCCCCACACCCCCCAACCCCCTGCTCCAACTCTGGGCCCCCTCCTGAACCTCAAGCTCCTCCTCCCTGGCCACACCCCAGAATCTGGGGTGGGCAGACTACAGCCCAGGGAGCCAAATCCGGCCCTTCAGACATTTTAATCCCGCCCTAGAGCTCCCGCTGAGGAGCAGGGTTGGGAGCTTGCCCCACTCTGTGCATGCTATGGCTCCTTGTGGCTCCCGGAAATAGCGACATGTCCCTCTCTGGCTCTTACATGTAGGGGCAGCCAGGAGATTCCACACATTGTCTCCACCCTGAGTGCCACCTCTGCAGCTCCCATAGGCTGGGAACCGCAGCCAATGGGAGCTGCAAGGGCGGTGCCTGTGGACAGGGCAGCACGCAGAATCGCTTGGCCGTGCTTCTGCATAGGAGCTGAATGAGGGACATGCCGCTGCTTCCGGGAGGTGTTTGTGATAAGCGCTGCCTGGAGCTGCACCCCTGACCCCCTCCCATGCCCCAACCCTCTGCTCCAGCCCTGATCCCGCTCCTGCCCTCCAAACCCCTTTGATCCCAGTCCTGAGTACCCTCCTGCACCCCAACCCCTCACCCCCTCCCGCACCCCAATTCCCAATTTTGTGAGCATTCATGGTCCATCGTACAATTTCCATACCCAGATATGGCCCTTGGGCCAAAAAGTTTGCCCACCCCTGCATTAGAAAGTTGGCAACCTTAGCCATGCTAGCGCAGTTAAAGCTAGCGCAAGTATATCTACTCATGCTGCAAGTACACTTCAGATTGTAGTGTAGCCATATCCTTGGTGAAACAGTCAAACACTGCTTATTCTCTTTTATTTCCCCAGATCCAAACACCCCCAAATATGGGGGAAGTTTTAATCAAGCTGTGAACTTTGTGGTAAAGGTCAAGTTTTTAAAAGTAATCTAGGTGTCTAAAGGTGCAGATAGGTGCCTTAAAGTAATCTTACTAGGTGCCTACCTGAAATTTTAGGTGCCTAATATATTTAGAGGTCTGGCCCATTTAAGTGCTTTTGGGTGTCAAGCTTGAGACATTGTATAGGGTGGGTGCTCACCATATTTTGAAAATCAGGACCCTTTAAAGCTTTTCATACTGGAAACCCAAAAACTGCAACTCTCCAAATCACTAATCACTTTTGAAAATCTTGTCCTTGGGCTTATTTATACATTTTTTTTAGTTAATTTACAAGGTTAGGATCCGATCCTGCTACCATTGAAGTCAGAGGGATATTGCTCTTGACTTCCCTGGTAGCAGGATCTGTCCCTTTGTTAGTTGTTCTTGTTCAATTCAGCAGAAAAGTCCTTGAAATTTGAAGATCTCTTCTCAACTCTGGAGAGATGTCTGAGGAGCCTACATGTACGCACAAGGATGTATCTAGCTGCAGACTAATTTTCCACAAAATAAAATACTAAAAATCAATAGGTGCTTGCTGTGTTTAAAAAATGCAGTAATAAAACAATGACATAAATCCAACCATGAATCAATTTAATCTTTAGAATGGTAGTGCTTCCTTTTTTTTACCTGTGATTGACAGATCAATTAATGCTTTGAAAAAAACCCTCCCACCATAGTAGTTTTGGCAAACACAAATATGCCATTAAAACAGCATGACACCCATTAAGCTCTACATTGTATCTGTAAGGCATATTCTTACCTTGAATGTGTTGCAGATCTGCATTATCCTAGTGGGAGCATCAGAGGCATTCCTTTTAAGTCATGGAGTCTATTCCCGTAAGTGGACATGGTGAAGCCACCTATATTCCCACTTTTTGGGCTTGTCTACACTTACCGGATCGACAAGCGGTGATCAGTGCATTGGCGGTCGATTTAGCGGGTCTAGTGAAGACCCGCTAAATCGACTGCAGATCGCTCTCCCATTGACTCCTGTACTCTACAGGATTGAGAAGAGTAGGAGGAGTCGACAGGAGGGCGTCTCCTGTTGAAATCACGTAGTGTGGACCCCACGGTAAGTAGAGCTAAGCTACATTGATTTGAGTTACGCTATTCAAGTAACTCAAATTGCGTAGCTTAGATTGAATTTCCCCTGTAGTGTAGACAAGGCCTTCTTTGCTCCCCTTTGGACATAGAGGATCTCATGGGAAGCACCCCTGAACAGTTATGAGGTCCCCAGACTGCAAAAGCTGTAACACTGGCCTTAACCAGGCCATGCAGTGGGTAGGGAGAGGACCCTGTACTCTTCCCCACCCCCCGATCCTGGCTAGCTCTTACACAGCCATGCAATCGCTAAACTGGAAATAATTAGGTTCCAATATTTTCTCCTGATGTTTACAGCAGCACCCCTAATTATTCCTTTCTTGTTCACACAATGACTGGGGTTCCTCAAAGCTATGATAATACAAATAATAAATAGCAATAATTTAATACATGCAATGAAAGAATTCTGACCAGACCTCTTGAAATGTCCTCCTGCAATCTGGGCCTGATTCAAAATCCACCGTTGTCTAAGGAAGAACTTCAGTGGGCTCTGAATCAGGGCCTTTATAAGCAGGAGTCAGTTGCCCTGCATAATGTGCATTAATGTTGATTATTATCCTCTTAAAACAAAGTGGCGGATGCTTGCTTACTGGAATTATTCAAATGAGTAATCAAATGGAGGCACCATTATAAATATGCATAATGATCTGCATAATCAATAAGGAGTTATATACTGCAAGTTCAACAACGGTGCAGTGTTTTAAAGAATTGTTGAGCATTAAAATCTTCCGTTAGTTACAATGACTTCAATAAGTCTGCAATGGGCAAAATTTTAATCTTATTTCTTTAGTATAGTTATCACAAATTTAATTAAATTTTTCTCTTGATTTGATCAGCATAAAAATAAATGGATTTGACCAGGCATTACAGCATATTGGCGCCCACTGAAGTTGATGGCAAAACTCTTGTTGATGTCCATACAGCTAAAATTTGGCTCACTATTTCTTTGGCATTGGTATTGAAGCTGAAATGTTAAGGTCAGGACACTAAAGTATCACTTGAACAAAGATAAAGATTTCCCACTGGAAATTAATAAACAAAGCCTATTTGAATTGACATCGATGTAAATCCAGAGTCACTGCGTGACTTCAGATAAGGTATTCTGGGTGTGAAACCAGAATTTGCGTCAGGACCATGAATGAAGTGGAAAACCATGTAAGGATTGAATTCTGACACTCTTATTCCAGGAGTTGGGCAAGGTGCTTCTCAGTGTACATGTAACGCCGACAGACCCGGTTGTTGGAGGGCAAGATCGAACCTGGGACCTCTGAAGCTTAGTGCATGAGCTAAAAGCCAACTGGCTGTTAGCTAAAGCTGTAGAGCAAACTCATTAATCTCTCTTGTCAAGTGGTCTCTGTGCCACTAGATAGGACAGAACACCACACCTAGGAGGTGTGTGTGTTACATACACATCACAGAATTAGGCCTAAGAGGCCACAAAGGTATGTGACTTTGGAAAATACTCAGAGTGAGCGTAACTTCTGTTATCAATTTATTATCTCGAAAGCTCCTGTTTGCAGATGCATTCAAGATTGTAGTTATGCTATAAATGGAATGGATAAATCATGTAATCTCTCTTCACCATGGTTTCTCATATATAAAATGGAGATAATAGTACTTCCTTTTTGGTCGTATCTAATTATCCTTTGGCTTGAACAGTTTACAATCTGTCTCTTACTATGCCCAATGCTTTAGCACAATGGGTCCCTGATCTTGGTTGCACAGTAATTAATCCAGTTGCTAAAAATAAACATGTCAATTTAATTTTGAAAGAAGTCATTTAAAGGGCTTTACAATATTATCATAAATGAAGAGCTATTTTCCCACTAAAGAATGTCAGTTTCCTCAGTTCTAATACAAGAATGGATTGAGGTGTTTGCTGTACAAAATGAATTAAAAAAAAACAAAACCCCTCTCTGGCTACACATCTGCTTTTGTAGAATCAAAACTACTTGTTCTGGTAAATAACCTCTGGGCCTGATCCCACAACTCATATAGATGTGAGAAGTCTTGTTGGCCTCCCTTTGGGTCTGATCCCACCAGTCAGATGAATTAGGGCTAGTTAGGCTACATCTACACTACAGCACTTACTGCAGCATAGCTGCAGTGCTTGTGATGGAGACACTCTAAGCCGACGGAAGAGAGCTCTCCCATCGGCTTAACTCCTGTCTCTGCGAGAGGCGGTAGCTATATCGGTGGGAGAAGCTCTCCCGCCAATACAGCGCTGTCTACACCAACGCTTAGGTCGGTATAATTTACATCACTGAGGGGGTGTGGATTATTCACACCCCTGAGTGACATAAATTATACCGCAGTAATCTGTCATGTAGGCAAGGATTTATATGCACACCAGGGTTTTAGCTTCTGATCCTTGGTCCCCTCTGTCCCCTGACTGCTCCTGGACTCCCTGCCCCTAACTGTGCCCTGCTGCCCCATTCAACCCTTCCTCTCCTTCCTGACTGCTCCCCTGGGACCCCTACCCCATCCAACCACCCCTTCTCCCTGACCACCTCTGGACTCCCCTACCCCTAACTGCCCCCTGCCACCCCATCCAACCCCTCTCCTTCCTGACTGCCCCCCCCCACCCGGGATCTCTTCCCCATGCAACCACCCCTTCTCCCTGTCCCCTGACTGCCCCCTGCCTCCCCATCCAACCCCTCCACTCATTCCTGACTACCCCTCCTGCTCCCTGTCCCCTGACTGCCCCTGGAACCCCTGCCCCTGACTGCCCCCCACCTCCCTATCCAACCCCTCCTCTCATACCTGATGGCCTGCCTGGCCCCTGACCACCCCCAAACTCCTCTGCCCTCTATCCAACCCCCCCGATCCCTGTCCCCTTACCATGCTGCATGAAGCTCCAGTGACAGGCAGCCACGCCGCGCAGCACAGAACCAGGTCAGGCTGGGCTCTGCAGCTGCGTGGCCCCAGGGACTCTCAGCCCCGCCACCCAGGGCATTGCGCCGGTGGTGCAGTGAGCTGAGGCTGCAGGAGAGAGGCCGGGGGCTAGTCTCTCAGGCTAGGAGCTCGGGCCAGGCAGGAGGGTCCTGCGGCCCGCCTCTGCTCTAAAGCAAAGGATTATACCTAAGGAAAGGAAAGCCAAGGGTAATGTCTCCTAAAAATGTTAACAGACATTTTATATGGTATAATATTATCTGCCTTTTTATCCAGTTTAGCCTGAATAATATATTTATGGTGAAGGTGTGTAGATATTAAAATGCCCTTTACTTGTGTCTATCTACAGGTACTCCTTCTTACTTGCTGAGACAAAATATTTCTGGAAGCTGCTCTTTCCAGAAATGACATTTCAATGTGAGTTTATCAGCGTAACCATAATCTGTAGACATGCTGTTGCAGAGAAGGAAGTACTTCTGGAACTGATACAAGTCTTAAGGAGGAACTCTGTATCACTACAGGTGAGTAGCAAGGCAGGTAACAAAATACCTATGGTGGAATCTTCATGAATGCAGATATCCAAATGTGGGTGAGAGATGTCTGCAAGGTCAGGAAAGGAAAATGAAGAAAAGCTGTTTAAAATAGACTCTTGAAATGTTTTCAACCAAAGAGTGACAGGAATATAGAATGCTCTTTAAGGGAAGGGTGTAGATTAAGATGTGTTGGCATCATGTAAGAAATAATAGCATGGCCCCTGAGTGAGAATTATATAATAAAGAATGGGATACTATGGGTCAAATTTTCAGCTGGTTTAAATTGATGTAGCTCCCTTGATTTCAAAACTGATTAACTCATCCTCAGGATCTGGCCCTAAATGCTTAATAGTCTGAGTACATTTTCCTTTTAGTCCCAAAATTTGTAATTTCATTGTATTTTTCAGTATGAATATTAATTTAAACATGATAGTACTAGAGGAAAGGAGAAATAATAAATGAAGAAAAAAATGAATAAAATAGTTTCTGATTCAGCATTCATCTTTAAGTTTGCTAACTGATTTAATCACCCAGACTAATTTAAATCTACTTTAGTGGAAATGCTAACAATGTAATTGTCATTTCATTTCTTGTTTTTCAGTATAGCATTTCCACAGTAAATGGAGATTGGAAAATAATTGTAGCAAGAGCAAAACTGAATTAAATTGTCTAATAATATCTTATGTTCTTTTAGGTGCAATGTAATCTTATGGGTTAGTGCCTTGGAAGCCAGCAACAGAACTACTGTGTTCAAAATGGTTTATGGTGAATTTTTCCATAGACCGGGGAAAGATGAGGAACTTATCAACTTGAATGTGGGTGGCTTTAAGCAATCAGTTGATCAAAGTACTTTGCTCCGATTTCCCCAGACCAGACTTGGAAAACTGCTCAAATGCCATTCTGAAGAGGCTATCCTGGAACTGTGTGATGATTACAGTGTTGCAGACAAGGAATATTACTTTGATAGGAACCCTTCTTTCTTTAGATATGTTTTGAATTTTTACTATACAGGTAAACTGCATGTCATGGAGGAACTTTGTGTCTTCTCCTTCTGCCAGGAAATAGAGTACTGGGGGATCAACGAGCTGTTCATTGATTCTTGCTGTAGTAATAGGTATCAAGAAAGAAAAGAAGAAGGTCAAGATAAGGACTGGGATCAGAAAAGCAATGACAGAAGTATAGACTCTTCCAATGAAGAATCATCCATATTTGAAAAAGAGCTGGAGAAATTTGATGAACTGTGGCTTGGTGAAATACGAAAGAAAGTATGGATCAGAATGGAAAATCCTGGGTACTGCTTATCAGCCAAGTTAATTGCAATTTCCTCCCTGAGCGTAGTGCTAGCATCAATTGTAGCCATGTGCATCCACAGCATGCCAGAGTTCCAAAGGTGGGATGACAATGACAGAGAGATTGAAGATCCTGTTTTGGAAGCCGTGGAGATAGCGTGCATCGTCTGGTTCACCGTCGAGTTAGTGATAAGGCTTGCTGCAGCTCCAAGTCTAAAGAAGTTCTGGAAAAACCCTCTCAACATCATAGATTTTGTCTCTATTATTCCATTTTATGCAACCTTGGCCGTGGACACAAAGGATGAAGAAAGCGAAGACATTGAGAATATGGGGAAAGTGGTTCAGATCCTACGGCTAATGAGGATATTTCGCATCCTGAAACTGGCAAGGCACTCTGTAGGACTGCGGTCTTTAGGTGCCACTTTGAGACATAGTTACCAGGAAGTTGGACTTTTGCTTTTGTTTCTGTCTGTCGGGATTTCTATATTCTCAGTTTTGGTCTACTCAGTGGAAAAAGATGATGATGAGTCAGAACTGCACAGCATCCCGGTCTGCTGGTGGTGGGCAACTATCAGTATGACCACTGTCGGCTATGGAGACACTTTCCCGGTCACCTTACTGGGAAAGTTCATTGGTAGCATTTGTATTCTCTGTGGAATATTAGTGGTGGCCCTTCCAATCACTATAATTTTCAACAAGTTTTCTAAATACTATCAAAAGCAAAAGGATATTGATGTAGACCAGTCCAACAGTGATCACAAAGAGAAATGTAATGAGCTACCATATTTTAACATTAGGGATATTTATGCAAAAAGGATGAACTCCTTCATTTCTAGCCTTTCTTCAGTAGGGATTATAGCCAGTGATCAAGATTCAACAGACGCCTCCAGCATCCAAGATACTGAGGATATTTATAACACAACATCTGTAGAGAATGGTACTGGAAAATGAGTTGAATCACTTTCTCTTTCCTTTATTTCTGTTTTCAGATATTTGGTTAATGCAGATTTATAAACTTCAGTGAATTTAAGAGCACTTAATTCTCAGGGTACTTAACTGTCAGCCATATTTGGACATTCTTTGCTCTCATGTTGTCACGCAGGCTTTATTGTTTAGATGAGACTTAAAAATATACCTCGTATGGCATTTTAGTTTTCACATGACTAGTTCTATGCATTTTGGGAGAGTGGGGTGGAAAAAGCTGAAAAATGATATAAATTAAATGCAAGTCTAATGTTTGTTCCTGCAGCAGTCTGATTTATACAGAATGTGTTTTTGTAATATACTACTATTTAGGTAACTGCAGATTGCTAATATGTGGGAAATATAGCACAATTAACTGACGTTTCCACATGCAAGTATACTTGCAAAAAAAAAGCCATTAAAATACATGTAAAACTACATTCACTAAGTAGACATGGAGATTAGAAACCTAATACGCTTCCTGAGTCAGGATGGGAAATTCATTAGGGGGAGGGATAGCTCAGTAGTTTGAGCATTGGCTTACTAAACCCAGGGTTGTGAGTTCAATCCTTGAGAGGGCCATTTGGGATCTGGGGCAAAAATTGGGGATTGGTCCTGCTTGGAGCAGGTGGTTGGACTAGATGACCTCCTGAGGTCCCTTCCAACCCTGGTATTCTATGATTATGTTGTTACTCCATGGAAGCATAATATTTATGAATTTTTCCTTCCAAAGTCAGAACACGTTTTAGATTTAAAAAAGAAATTGTACACACGGAGCGCATTTCTCTGTATGGTTTTGTTCCTTATGTAGTCAGGAAAAAGGGGTTAAAACACTGTGGTTGAGATCCTGGGTGCACCTCTAAAAGGCCCAGCACTGAATTTATAGCCCAGAGGTGGAGGGCTAGGGGGCCTGTGATGGGGTCTTCAGACCCCACATTAAGGCTGAGACAGGACAAAGGCTGAAGCAGTACTGGGCCTGGAAGGTCCAGCTCCTTAGCCATTGCTTAGCATGGTCGTTTCCCCCAGGAGAAGCATAAAGGAAGTTCCAGGCAAGGGTGTGAGAGGAGAAAAGAGAAGTATTTTGTAGAGGAGCACTGCTCTGCAGCAGCAGGAGCAGAAACAGCTACTGAGGGTGTCTGGCTGTGACTTCGCTCTGTCCTGATACTACCCAAAAGGCTGGTGGAACCAGGGGCAAGGGCACCAGAGGGTTACAGGCATTGGCCCTAGACTGCGGCTTTGAGGCAAGGACTTTAACGCAATTGCAGTCACATCCCAAACTGAGAGATAGGGTGCATTGGGAAATGGCCGAGGGCATTGTGAGCAGTGGGTGGGCTGAACCCAGGCCATCGCACACCACTACAATTTCAGGACCCTGGGCAGGGACCCCGGGCAGGGACCCCTGCCTCCCATCCCCAACCCAGTCCAGCAAGGCCTCAGGCAGAGTGCCAGGGACACACTGAACTGAAAAAGAGACTGAGATGTCAGTCCCTGCTACAGTGTCTTTAAGCCACCTTTGTGCTGTTCTGGTGCTGGGCTGCTCTGGGGGCAGAAGAGGCCCTTGGCATAACTTTGGGTATGTCTATACTGCAATCACAGGGTGTGACTGGCTCTTGATTAAATGTACCTGAGCTAACTAGCTTGGGTCTCAGAGCAATGACGCTGAGACACCATGGGTGGTACAAACCTGCCTGGAGCACTGGTAGTCGGGCAGCTAGCCTGTGCTGAAGCATACGCGACTGCGGCTTTATTGCTTCGACACATCAACTGGCTAGATTAAAGCTAGCTCAGGTATGTCTGCTTGAGTTGCCGTCACACATGACTACAGTATAGCTGTACCCTTAGGTGGCTCTGGTGGTCTGAGTTATGGCTGCCTCCCTGAACTGGCCTATGGGCTACAGCATGGACCAGAATCTCTGCCACACTGCATGCTGCAGCCACCAGCATGCCTCTGGCATGTCCCTAACATCAGAATTTGTGAGGGGGGTTCTCGAAAGTCAGCCTTAAAGCAGTCTTCCATGGTGATGGCACTGGGGTAATCCTTCCCCAGCCAAATACAGGATGTTTAGGGCTACTATATACCACGTCAGACCTTTAGCCTCTGAGTGAAATTCTGGCCCTGTTGAATCCACTGGGAGTTTTGCAGTTGGCTTCAGTGGAGCCAGGATTTCACCATATGATTACGATTTGGGGGTATTATACACCCATTTTATACTCCTTTTGTCCTTAAATGACTCTGCAAGGAGCAGGCCCATGGAGAATCAGACTCCTTGGCTTTTTCTATTTCCCCCCTCCCCCTGAAAGGCATATTTTGTTTGTTATTAATTGTGGACCAAATCCTGAAGCCTTTAGTCTATACTCAGCCAGAATGCTTATCAGTGGGAGTTTTGCCAATAAAAAACAAAGGCTAGATCTTATTCAGCACCTGCAGCGTGCCCTAGAATGCTGTGTAACTGGTGGTGTTCATACATGCGTCAGGATTTCTGGAGCTGCATAGCTGGGCAAGGCAAGCCAGCAGAGGAGCAGAGATGGGCTGATAGATTTGATGACACACAGATCCACTGACTGTACTTCCACCCCACATCATAGGCTGCAAGACAGCAGAGTGAATCATCTGCTACACTCTGTGTGGAGAGGAGGATTCCTTCTCCTTAGGTCCTTCAGAGCCCCCCACGCTAAACCTAAACTAGCTGTTCAGGATTTGTGGAGAGTATTTTAAGCTGTGTAGGGACTTCAGAATTTGGCCCATTCTTTATATAGTACCATAAATGTGCATGATGCTTCACTTACAATTAAGGCAAGAAGACCAGTTCTTCTCTCAGTTATACCATCAAGAGCAGAATTTAGCCTTAAATATGCCTCATTCTTGCTGGACAATTAGTGTTACAAAAATGCCATGATTGTTTTCATCGGCAGGGATATTTAACACAAACCACACAGGAAGAACCCAACAGCAAAGAAATTACTGAGTGCCCGAAGAAATCCTCTCTGTAGCCTTCACATATAAGTAGATTACATTTCAGCAGACAGAACTAGATCTAAAGCAATGCAAAATGCCATACTGCTCACCAAAGTGCTATTACAACCTTTCCTCAGTGAACTCTTTAAAAAAAAAATCTCAGATAGTTGGAAAGAAATAGGAAAACATTATTCTGTGCTCTACATATAAAGCATTATCCAAGTAACACTGCTTATGTAGCTTTTCCATGCTAAACCTCAGCTTCCAGTGATGCTGTGTAATTTTGCAGAAAAGACATTTTAGCGAAAGTTCTTGGCCTGTCCCATGACGCCTCCTTCAGGCTGTCACAGTGCACTTTAGTTAACTGTTTAACTTTCTTTGAACTGTTTTTTTAAACACATGGATGGATTTTACACCCAGAAGCTTATTTCCATAGCTAAGCTCCAGAAAACAGAAATACATATTCATTCACATTCCATCTGCTGTACATCATTTAGACTCCTGGGGTGAAATTCTGGCTCCACTGAAGTCAAAAGTCCCATTGACTTAAATGGAGCCAGGATTTCACCCTTGATATTTTCTAAAGGAAATATGTCTGATTTTTATCTGGATTTTGTATTCTGTGTCAAGGAGAAAGAATCAGCAAGGCTCCTACTCAAACTACTCCCTGCCTGCTCCCCTGATTAATTATTCATGGGCAGGGAGGGTGGGTAGATTGCCGGTTGTAGCTACAGTTTCACCTCTCCCCGTTCCAAAGAGGTGTGATTTGGTGATGCTCTTGTACTTGATTCTGTTTGTGCTTCTTTCATCTTTCTCTTGTCACAGTGTTACCTTGCAGTGTTACCTCACTGACGTGTTACCTTCACAAAACTACAAGGTGCCAAATTCTGTCCCAAGGTACTGCGGGTTGGTATAAGTCCAGAGCAACTCCACTAGAGTCTGTGGAGATACTCTGGATTACTCAGGTGTAACTGAGAGCAGAATTTAGCCCCAAATCCATACTGAAAACAGCTTTCCAGGTTCCCTGGTGTCCTATAAGGCAGAGCAATGAGACTAGCCTTATTGCCTGCACTGGTGCCCTGAAACCATGCCTGGAATTCACTGAGTCCCAGAGCAGGACCAGGTGATGTGTGATTCTCCCACTGTTACTGAATCTGATGCTCACTTGTGCACCACTCCCTCTAATCAGCATTCCTTCTATTAGTGGTGTTTAGTGTATTAAGGGTTTTTTTTTCTTGTTGTTTTGTGTCTTCCTCACACTTGGTCTTGACTTACAGACATACATTATCACTAGCAGAAAGTACATCATGTTTACTCCTTGTTTGCTTTTCTATTTCCTGGCTTCACACATTTTTCCCTTTGAAGATGTTGCTTAAGGTATATTCATTCAACTGTTATCTATTGTGGTATCTGAAATATAAGAGAGCTTTGTTAGGATGTGCATTCCAGCTTAGGTTGTCTTCCATTATACAAAACAGTTTCTCAGCATGTTGTTAGTTTCTGTGTCTTGCTTGCAGGAGCTTTTTCTTTTGATACTCAGCATTGAACATTGTTGCACAATAATATGCAGCTTTGTGGAATTATGCCTGAGTGACAGATATACCAATGCAGTGTTCTGTGCTTCCCAGTTTGAATGAATACCAATGGGAGATCTGCATCAGAATTTCCTCCCCTAGCCAAATACCTGTGGTGTTTCGTCTCATTCCATGCTGCTGTATTGTTGCTGCCCTTTTTTTATGTCGGGAGAACGGGGATGCAAAGAAGAAAGTGCGAGCCATCAAGAGAAGAGTGAGGAAAGCAGGAAAAGATGGGAAGCTTAGGAAAAAAAATAAAAAAGGAAGATGGGGAAGGGGGCAATGGAATGAGAAGAAAGCAAAAGAGGAAACGTGATGGGGAGGGAGTTTTCTCTTTCCTCTCTCTTGCTTTCTCCCTCACTGCTTTTCTTTTCTTACCTCCTCTCGCCATCCTTAATATCTATATTTTGTTTCTTTTGACAGTCACAAAATAAGTAGTGTAGTCCCTATCCCAGAAAGAGCTTCTGCCTGAAATTGGAGTTGCCGCTAACTAGTTGACTGAAAGGTGCACGTATGACTTAATGGAGATGCTATCAATATGTAATCTTGCCATAGCATTGAGCTGCATTTAAAGCTTTTAAAGTAATATCCCTATTTGCTTATTGTAAGAAAGGCCAAAATGCAGTACTAAGCAAGAGAGATAGTCTGAAAGTAAACATTATGGGCCTAATAAATGGCACATCCAAGTTCTCTTAAACTTGTAAATACGATACTACTCACCGGTTAGCTGGAAATCAGAAGCATACATTATATCTTCTCAGAAGGCAAGCTCTACATTGATTTCCATATGAACTGACTCCTGTCTGGGAATGCAAAAAATATTAGAGAGATTTGTCTGGTAAGAGCAGTTTAGCTGCCTGCACCGTTCTTAGAATGCTTGACATGATGCTAAAAGAAAAGGAGTACTTGTGGCACCTTAGAGACTAACAAATTTATTTGAGCATAAGCTGTCATGAGCTACAGCTCACTTCATTGGATGTTGAATACAGTCTAACACGGCTGCTACTCTGAAACCTGACATGATGCTGTTCACTAATGCATATATTCAGCCCCTAACAGCTCGAGCAAGTGACAGAAAACTGTTAAGAGCTGGAGAGATTCTCCAATATCCTTGATTAACTGATAATGTTTGTGAGCCCATTAGCATCTCTTCACACAAAAAGCAGATGTCCTGAAAACAAAACCAAAATAACCATATCTTGGATATGCAATTGGTATGTGATTCCAATAACTGTATCCCATGAATATAGTTATCTAGCCTTTTAGCTTTGGCCCTGGTTGCTAATACATACATTTCCTAAATGTTTAGACTCGGTTAATCAATCTACAGCAAAAAGAAAAGGAGTACTTGTGGCACCTTAGAGACTAACAAATTTATTTGAGCATAAGCTTTCGTGAGCTACAGCTCACATCCAATGAAGTGAGCTGTAGCTCACGAAAGCTTATGCTCAAATAAATTTGTTAGTCTCTAAGGTGCCACAAGTACTCCTTTTCTTTTTGCGAATACAGACTAACACGCCTGCTACTCTGAAATCAATCTACAGCAGGTGTTGTTAAAAATCAACATTTTTTTTGCTCCACAATAATTGTAGAGCTGTAGCGTATCTTCTAAGTACAGAAAGATGTCCTGGCTAGCAGGTGTACGTAGGACAGTGAATGTTGAGTTTTTAATTTTCATTTAGTTAGGGCTATGGTGTGATTTGAACTACAAGCTCACTTGGGGCCAAGAGGGAGTAAGATTTGACCCATATGCGTCTAAATGGGCTACTGGGACTTGGGTACGTGCCTGCTTAGTGCCTCCCTGGGGCACCATCCTTCCACTTGCTATCTAGCACAACTGAGCCAGTACAGTGTGGTAGTAATTTACTCTGATAAAGGCTAATAGTAAATCATTACTGAGCTGGAGCAAGGGTAAAGCAGAGGGGGATGCTCCTGGAGTGGTGTGACTACCAACACCCATGCATTACTATGGCCTGTGTCCTTGAGATACCATCTAGTCATTACTGATTACATTTTATAAAAATCTCAGTTGGGGCTATCCAGTGTTCTGGGCATAAATTCAGATACATGCTATGAAAGGACTTTCCATACATATGTGAATTTCTACCAAACCCATCAGCCCTCTCACTCCCCAGAACCCCAGGGGAAAAAAGGCTTTGCAACCTATATAGAAGGTTAATAAGTCTGGATGCTGATGGTCCAAGAGGAGAGTGCACTCCAAGGTAAAGGAACCTTCATGGAGAAAACCTTGTTTATACTAAAGGGGATACTGTTGATCTCAACTGCTGCAGCATGCTCCAGGGAGGGAGATGATCTCTCAGATAACCAAAGCCCAACCTATTTACTGGTTTAGGGTTTAAAACCACACCTTGAGTTTCACCTGGTAGCCTATTGGAACCATTCCACTCTGACCCCTTCCCCCCAAGTGATTTCATGGCTTAGTCCCATGCCATGTAGAGTGCATCACTACAGTCTAATCTTTAATGGCACCCACTTTAATATCTAGGAACACTGGCTTTTTATTGGGGCTATTGTAAATAACACATGGTCTCTGCATTAGAAGTGTGTTGTAGTACCTGAAGAAAGCAGGCTGTATAAGTGATAACTGCATGGCTGGGGAAGAATTGCTTATGTTAGTCCAATGTGCTATAACTAGCAGTAGTTATGCAAAGCAAAATTTAGGCTGAATACCACAAAAACCCCATTCTAACAGTGAAACTCATTGGAGTTTGGAATAACCTCTCAACTAAAGCCCAGTCTCCTGAAGCATTTAAACCTACACACTGTAAGGCCTGGTCTACACTGTGGGGTGAGGGTGGAGGATCAGTCTAAGTTACGCAACATCAGCTATGTGAATAACATAGCTGAAGTCGACGTACTTAGATTTAACCGCGGTGTCTCCACTGCGGTGAGTCAACAGCTGACGCTCCCTCGTCGACTCCACCTCTGCCTCTCGCCCTGGTGGAGTACAGGAGTCGACGGGAGAGCGCTAGTGGTCTATTTATCACGTCTAGACTAGACGCGATAAATCAACCCCCCGCTGCATTGATCGCTGCCCATTGATCCAGCGGGTAATGTAGACAATTACTGGAGGGAACAATCCTGTACTGGCAAGGAGTTAGACAAGTTACCCCGAAAGCTATTTTCCATCTTTAATTTTCATGATTTCATGGCTTCATTAAAGCCCATATGAAGTGTTCATAGTGTGTGGTGTGTGCTGTATGACTAATGCAGGAATAATGTGGGGCCAGATCCTGGCATGAGTTCACAGCCTGTGGGCCTGGATTTCCCTGAGGGCAGGGTAGGAAGGTTCATCCTCCACAGCAGTGCAACCACTTTTTTGGCTGCTACTGTTGCCTAAAGGCCACAGAAGCGATCAGCTCCAGTAGGGATGAGCGACGAGCGGCTCTGCATGGTTGCAACTCCATGGGCCAACCCTCCCCTCTCTCTTAGAAGTGAGTTTAGAAGTTTAGAAGTGTGTGCAACAAGAGTGATGTCATGGTGGGAGTCTGCTATAGACCACCGGACCAGGGGGATGAGGTGGATGAGGCTTTCTTCCGGCAACTCACGGAAGCTACTAGATCGCATGCCCTGATTCTCATGGGTGACTTTAATTTTCCTGATATCTGCTGGGAGAGCAATACAGCGGTGCATAGACAATCCAGGAAGTTTTTGGAAAGCGTAGGGGACAATTTCCTGGTGCAAGTGCTAGGGGAGCCAACTAGGGGGAGCGCTTTTCTTGACCTGCTGCTCACAAACCGGGTAGAATTAGTGGGGGAAGCAAAAGTGGATGGGAATCTGGGAGGCAGTGACCATGAGTTGGTTGAGTTCAGGATCCTGACGCAGGGAAGAAAAGTAAGCAGCAGGATACGGACCCTGGACTTCAGGAAAGCAGACTTTGACTCCCTCAGGGAACAGATGGCCAGGATCCCCTGGGGGACTAACATGAAAGGGAAGGGAGTCCAGGAGAGCTGGCTGTATTTCAAGGAATCCCTGTTGAGGTTACAGGGACAAACCATCCCGATGAGTCGAAAGAATAGTAAATATGGCAGGCGACCAGCTTGGCTTAATGGTGAAATCCTAGCGGATCTTAAACATAAAAAGAAGCTTACAAGAAGTGGAAGGTTGGACATATGACCAGGGAAGAGTATAAAAATATTGCTCGGGCATGTAGGAAAGATATCAGGAGGGCCAAATCGCACCTGGAGCTGCAGCTAGCAAGAGATGTCAAGAGTAACAAGAAGGGTTTCTTCAGGTATGTTGGCAACAAGAAGAAAGCCAAGGAAAGTGTGGGCCCCTTACTGAATGAGGGAGGCAAGCTAGTGACAGAGGATGTGGAAAAAGCTAATGTACTCAATGCTTTTTTTGCCTCTGTTTTCACTAACAAGGTCAGCTCCCAGACTGCTGTGCTGGGCATCACAAAATGGGGAAGAGATGGCCAGCCCTCTGTAGAGATAGAGGTGGTTAGGGACTATTTAGAAAAGCTGGACGTGCACAAGTCTATGGGGCCGGACGAATTGCATCCGAGAGTGCTGAGGGAATTGGCGGCTGTGATTGCAGAGCCCTTGGCCATTATCTTTGAAAACTCGTGGCGAACGGGGGAAGTCCCGGATGACTGGAAAAAGGCTAATGTAGTGCCCATCTTTAAAAAAGGGAAGAAGGAGGATCCTGGGAACTACAGGCCGGTCAGCCTCACCTCAGTCCCTGGAAAAATCATGGAGCAGGTCCTCAAAGAATCAATCCTGAAGCACTTAGAGGAGAGGAAAGTGATCAGGAACAGTCAGCATGGATTCACCAAGGGAAGGTCATGCCTGACTAATCTAATCGCCTTTTATGATGAGATTACTGGTTCTGTGGATGAAGGGAAAGCAGTGGATGTATTGTTTCTTGACTTTAGCAAAGCTTTTGACACGGTCTCCCACAGCATTCTTGTCAGCAAGTTAAGGAAGTATGGGCTGGATGAATGCACTATAAGGTGGGTAGAAAGCTGGCTAGATTGTCAGGCTCAACGGGTAGTGATCAATGGCTCCATGTCTAGTTGGCAGCCGGTGTCAAGTGGAGTGCCCCAGGGGTCGGTCCTGGGGCCCGTTTTGTTCAATATCTTCATAAATGATCTGGAGGATGGTGTGGATTGCACTCTCAGCAAATTTGCGGATGATACTAAACTGGGAGGAGTGGTAGATACGCTGGAGGGGAGGGATAGGATACAGAAGGACCTAGACAAATTGGAAGATTGGGCCAAAAGAAATCTAATGAGGTTCAATAAGGATAAGTGCAGGGTCCTGCACTTAGGATGGAAGAATCCAATGCACCGCTACAGACTAGGGACCGAATGGCTCGGCAGCAGTTCTGCGGAAAAGGACCTAGGGGTGACAGTGGACGAGAAGCTGGATATGAGTCAGCAGTGTGCCCTTGTTGCCAAGAAGGCCAATGGCATTTGGGATGTATAAGTAGGGGCATAGCGAGCAGATCGAGGGACGTGATCGTTCCCCTCTATTCGACACTGGTGAGGCCTCATCTGGAGTACTGTGTCCAGTTTTGGGCCCCACACTACAAGAAGGATGTGGATAAATTGGAAAGAGTACAGCGAAGGGCAACAAAAATGATTAGGGGTCTAGAGCACATGACTTATGAGGAGAGGCTGAGGGAGCTGGGATTGTTTAGTCTGCAGAAGAGAAGAATGAGGGGGGATTTGATAGCTGCTTTCAACTACCTGAAAGGGGGTTTCAAAGAGGATGGCTCTAGACTGTTCTCAATGGTAGCAGATGACAGAACAAGGAGTAATGGTCTCAAGTTGCAATGGGGGAGGTTTAGATTGGATATTAGGAAAAACTTTTTCACTAAGAGGGTGGTGAAACACTGGAATGCGTTACCTAGGGAGGTGGTAGAATCTCCTTCCTTAGAGGTTTTTAAGGTCAGGCTTGACAAAGCCCTGGCTAGGATGATTTAACTGGGACTTGGTCCTGCTTTGAGCAGGGGGTTGGACTAGATGACCTTCTGGGGTCCCTTCCAACCCTGATATTCTATGATTCTATGATTCTTGCATTCTACAGCACAGTGAACCACAGTAGAACTATTCTCAGTGGTGCATAGGGGACAAAAATACTGAACCTTGTGTGAGGACCACAAATCCTGTCCTTGGGAAGTAGAGCCGCACTAGTTCCGTTGTGGCCAGGCCTTTCCACCATCTGGGTAGGATGGGGATGGGTGGAGAGAGGATCATGACATTAGACAAAAGCCTTTTTGAGCTGGAATTGGCATCAAGAAATACTACAAGAACAAGCAAAACAGAGGAAGTTGTTCATATTTCAGATGCATAAGTGCAGCATAATTTGCAATATGTAATTGTGTGTCTGAATCAAAATGCTTTCACTGAACCACAATTAGTGATTAGTAAATAATGTTAGCCCAAACCCATTCACTACTATAAAGCATTTTCCTCTCTCCCTCCTTCATGAGACTAGGTCTTGCTTTCTAAGTGAGCCTGTCGGAAAGTAGTGATGATGTATTCTTGTTTCACATTGTCTGAAGTTTTCTGGTCCTTAGAATGCTAAAAGCCAGGTGTAGGTGGCTTGTTAGGAATAAACAAAACCAAACAATACATGATCTTTCTAGTTGCCTGCTCCAGTTTTTAGGCACATAGGAACTGCCCCTGTGAAACAGCTCAATAGTCCAACTAGTGCAATATGTTTCTGATTGTGTCTAATGCCCATTTGTTCCAGAGGATGGTGGCGCTCCCGTACCATAGGGAAAATTTCTTCATAACATCTTTTGACAATGAGCTAGTGCACTGAAGCATGGAAACACGTACTTTTAGGCTTTTATCCCAGCTAGTGCAACTACAGGAGCTCTGTTTCCTCAGATAAGTATCTGCCTGTTTTGTTTTGGTGTTTTTGTTTTCCAGAAGATGAGGTGCTAATTCTGCAGGTCTGGACTATGGAACTTCAGCAGAACTAGGTGGTAGGTAGGTAGGTCACACCTTTCAAAGCCAATGATAAACCTTAAATAATTATTAACAAAAATACTGGAGTTCAGTATAAAAGAGAGGAAGCTGTTGGCAACACGTTTTCCATGAAGGTCGTCAGCTTTGAAATTTGCTCCTCTCCTTGGCCCACCACACTCTCGATTTGTTAACCTTCTAGAAGCATGGCACCTCATCCTTCCCCTCCCCCAGCTCCTTCACAGGGAATGGAGGCTGATATAAATAAATAGGATGACATTAAAAAGAAAAATTAGAAACAAACATTTTTCATTTTGTTAAAATTGTTCATTAATTTTGTCAATTTTTAGTTTAAAAAAAAAAGCTTCAGTCTTTCAGGTATTTTTTTTAACACTTTCCCCACCTCCGCATTTTCAATTTTTTTTCATGCTGGAAAAGGTTGATTTGGTCAACAAACATTTTTTGTCAACACACTTTTTCTTTTTGCCCAGCTCTAGTTAAGATTGGTGAAATATTGATGGCATGTGGTAGGATTTTATTACAATGAAGTTTGTAATATTGCGTATTTCATTTGCCATTAGGGAACCCACAGCATTTGCCTGGGTGATTTTTATATGTTGGTTTACAAATAAAAATATAAAACCGTTATTTCACAGAAAAAGGTCCTTGGACAATTGAATCAGAAAGAAAAATAGGAACATAAAAAGTGTGGAGTGCTGTCATATATGGAGTGTCCTCACTTTAATAGTTTCACAGTCCTGTGGGATATTTTGCAGAATTCTGCAGGAGCTGTGAAATTCAGGCTGCTATCCTGGGAATAAATTCCCAGGGAATCTTTTCAAACATTAGCAGCTTCATTATCAGTTGAAACAGAATCATTTGAACCCAGGCTTCTATTGCAGACAACTCTCTAATATGTTTTTTTTTTCAGTTTAATACAAATGTAAAACTGGAGAGACTACGTGATCCTTGGAGGAGCATTTTTATGTTAATTTGTCCGTTAGTTTGTGTGCCACGTGCTTGCTTGTCTGAATATTCTTTTGTGGTCTGGTGTGGGGGTTGTGGGCTGAGCCTAGCAGCCTGCTAGCCAACTGGCCTTACTAACGAGCTCTAGCCTGCTCCCTTCAATCATTAATCCCTTTAGGATCCCTTGACAATGGGTTGGGGCTAGCTCCTGGAGAACGGGGGTTTAAAAAGCCAGCCCATAGGTGTTCTGTGAAGCTAGCAAATGGGAGTTTTGTGATGGAGTTTAGAGAGGGAGCATGAGAGCCAGATACACTTAACAAACATATTCTAAATTTAGGCTTATAATTGTCTCAAGCAAGCAAGCAAGCAAGCAAACAAATACCCCTTCACCCAAGAGTAAAAATAATGCACCCAGAAGTACAGCAGAGTGAGGGGCTATTAAGTTTATTGCACTGGATGCAGCATGTATGATTACCTGCCTCATGGGCAGGTGCCTTATAAGTGCATTCAGTATAAGCAACTCGTGGCCTTCAGAGACCCAGTCCAGGCCCTTGAGACCACAGTGGTTGAACTGAAGGACCTAAGGGAGACAGGTACATAGACAAGACTTTCTGGAACACACTAGAGTGATCCTTCCCCCAGTCTGATAGCCTGTGTGCTGTTAAGGAGGATGAAAGTCTCAGGGAAGGAGAACATTAAGTTGGAGCAGAGGCAAACAATCCCATAGTTGAGACCCTCTTTCCAGATGACATCATGGTATCCTGTGACACTGAGAATACCCCAGTTATCAGGAAGAGACAGCTAATAGTAATTGGGGGATTAAATTATTAGAAATAAGAGTTGAGTTTCTGACAAGCAGGAGAACCACATGGTGAATTGCCTTCTGACTGCAAAGTTTGCAATCTCTTGAGACAGCTAGGTAGATATATATGCAGTCTGGGAAGGAGCAGGTGGTCATGGTGCATGTAGGTAACAGTGACATAGGGAAAGGTAGGAATGACCTCCTGGAGGCCAATTTTATGTTGCTAGCTAAGATATTAAAGTCCAGGACCTCCATGGTTGCATTATCTCAAATGCTTTCAGTTCCACATGCAGGGCCAGTTGGACAGACAGACCTTCAGGGTTTCAATGCATGGATGAGACAACTGTGTTGGGAGGAGGGATTTAGGTTTCTTAGGAATTGGGGAACCTTTTGGGAAAGGAGGAGCCTATACAGGAAGGATGGGTTCCACCAAAATCAAAACGGAACTAGATTTCTGGCATATAAATTTTAAAAGGTCATAGAAGAATTTTTAAACTAAAGGAGGGGGAAAGCTGACCTGTGTGCAGGAGCACATGGTTCAGACAGAGGCATCCCTTAGTGGAGGATTTATTAAAGGGAATACTCTATATCCTAGAAAAGAGGAGAGGATAGAAATTGATAAAGTACAGACAGGAACTGAAGAGAAACAGTCAAATGAAAAAGAGTCTCATTCAATTATATCACATGACGGCAGGCTACTAATATTGACACATTTTAGAAGTGCTTCTGTACACATCCTAGAAGTCTAAATACTATGATGAGTGAACTTGAGTGCCTGGTATTAAATGATATTGATATAATAGGTAGCACAGGAGCTTGGTGGAATGATAATAGTCAATAGGATATGGTAATACCAGAGTACAAAATATACAGGAATGATAGAGTAGGTCATGCTGGTGGGGGAGTGGCACTGTATGTGAAAGAAAGCATAGAGACAGATATAGTAAAAATCCTAAATGAATCAATGTGTATCATAGAATCTCTGTGGATAGAAAGTCCATGCTTGAATGATGAGTATAGCAGTATATACTACTGACCACATAAACAGGATGGCAAGGGTGATTGTGAAATGCTCAGGGAGATTAGAGAGGCTACAAAATCAGAAAACTTAGTCTAAATCCCCCATTATTATTATCTCCATATTGACTGTGAATATATCACTTATGGGGATAGTATGCAGAAATAAAATTCTTAGACACCATTGATAGACTACAGCTAATGCTGAAATCCACAAGGGGAGATGCAATTCTTGATTTATTCCAAAGTGGAGCAAAGGATCTAGTCCAAGAAGTGAATATAACTGAACCACTCGGTAGTAGTGACCATAATGTAATTACATTTTACATCCGTTTAGGGGAGGGAAATACCAAAGAAACCTAACATGGTACCATTTAACTTCAAAAATGGAAATTACACAATCGTGAGGAAGCCAGTTAAATGGACATTAAAAGAATCAGTCAGAAGAATTAAATGCCTGCTAGCTGCATGGAAACTGTTTAAAAATACCATAATAAAGATTCAGACTAAATGTATTCCCCAAATAAAAAGGAAATAACAGTAAAAGGACCAAAAAATTGCCATCCTGGCTAAAAAGCTGAGCAAGAGAGGAAGTTGAGGCAAAAAGGCATCCTTTAAAAATTGGAAGTCAAATCCTAATGAGGAAAATAGCAAAGAGTGTAAATTCTGGCAAGTTAAATATAAAAGTATAATTAATCAGGCCAAAAAATAATTTGAAGAATAACTAGCAAAAGAGAGACAAATTAACAGCATTTTTTTAAAGTACCCCAGAAACAGGAAGCCTGCCAAACAACCGGTGGAGCCACTGGACGACCATGGTACTAAAGGAGCACTCAAGTTAGACGGGGCTGTTGTGGTAAATCTAATTAATTCTTTGCATTGGTCTTCACTGTAGAGGATCTGAGGGAGATTCCGACACCTGAGCCATTCTTTTTTGGTGGCAAAGCTGAGGAACTGTCCCAGATTGAGGTGCCAGCAGTAATAAGTCACCAGTACTAGATGGTATTCAACCAAGAGTTCTAAAGGAACTAAATTATGAAATTGCATTAAAACTGTGGTATGTAACCTACTACTTAAATCAGTCTCTTTACCAGATGACTGGAAGGTAGCTAATATAGAGCTGATTTTTAAAAAAGGCTCCAAAAGTGATCTTGGCAATTATTGGCCAGTAAGCCAAACTATAGTACCAGGCAAATTGGTTGAACTGATAGTTAAGACCAGAATTATCAGACACATAGATAAACACAATATACTGGGAAGAGTCAATACTGCATCTGTAAAGGGAAATCGTGCCTCACCAATCTACTAGAATTTTTAAGGGAGTCAACAAGCATGTGGACAAGGCTGATCCAGTGGATATAGTGTACTTGGACTTTCAGAAAGCCATTGACAAGCTCCCACACAAAGGCTCTTAAGGAAAATAAGCAGCTCTGGGATAAGAGGGAAGGTCCTCTCATGGATCAGTAACTGGTTAAAAGACAGGAAACAAAGGGTAGGAATAAATGGTCAGTTTTCACAATGGAAACAGGCAAATAGCAGGGTCCCCCCAGCTATGTACTGGGGCCTGTGCTGTTGAACATATTCGTAAATGATATGGAAAAGAGGGTAAACAGTAAGGTGTCCAAGTTTGCAGATATAAAATTACTCAAGATAGTTAAGTCTAAAGCTGACTGAAAAGTTACAAAGGGATCTCACGAAACTGAAGAACTGGGTCACAAAATAGCAGATGAAATTCAGTGTTGATAAATGCAAAGTAATGCACATTGGAAAGAATAATTCCAACTATACATACAAAATGATGGGTTGTGAATTACCTATTACCATTTGAGCAGGATCTTGGAGTCATGGTGTACAGTTTTCTGAAAACATCTGCTCAGTGTGCAGCGGTAATCAAAATAGCTAATAGAATGTTAGGAACCATTAGAAATGGGATAGAGAATAAGAAAGGAAAATATCATGCCACTATATAAATCCATGGTACATCCACAACTTAAATGCTGTGTTCAATTCTGGTCCCACAGCTCAAAAAAGATACATAGCAATTGGAAAAGGCAATAAAAATGATTAGGGGTATAGAACAGCTTCCATACAAGAAGAAATTAAATAGAGTAAGTCTGTTCAGCTTAGAAAAGAGACAACTAAGGGGGGATATGATAAAGGTCTATACAATTATGAATGGTATGGAGAAAGTGAATAGGGAAGTGTTATTTACCCCTTCACATAGCATGAGAACCAGGGGTCACGCAATTAAATTAAGTCAGCAAGTTTAAAACAAAGATAAGGAAGTACTTCTTCACACCACACACAATCAACTTGTGGAACTCGTCATCAGGCCAAAACTATAACCGGGTTCAAAAAATAACTAGATAAGTTCATGGAGGATAGGTCCATAAAAGGCAATTATCCAAGATAGTCAGGGATGAAACCCCATGCTCTGGGTGTCCCTAAACTACTGACTGCCACAAGCTGGGACTGGATGATGGGGGATGAATAACTCAATATTTGCCCTGTTCTGTTCATTCCCTTTGAAGCACCTGGCACTAGCCTCTGTCAGAAGACAGGACACTGGGCTAGATGGACCATTGGTTTGATGCAGCATATCTATTGTAAAGCTTAATACATTGTCCTAAGGATTGCACTTTTTGGAGGATTGAATCTAGACTTGTTCCCATATGCAGTGTGGCCGTTGTCTTCATAGTTTCTTTGATGGGAAACAATAGTTGATTGACAGGTTTCAGAGTAGCAGCCGTGTTAGTCTGTATTCGCAAAAAGAAAAGGAGTACTTGTGGCACCTTAGAGACTAACAAATTTATTTGAGCATAAGCTCACGAAAGCTTATACTCAAATAAATTTGTTAGTCTCTAAGGTGCCACAAGTACTCCTTTTCTTTTGTGAATAGTGATTGAGTTCATCTACCTGAGAAATAGATCATGCTCCGTTAAACCAAACAGTGCTGAAACATGAAGCCATTGTTAGATCATCATCATGTTGGTCAGGATTGTATGAATAAGCACTATGTCTAAAATGCTTTCCAGACCACAGAAGTTACAAGCATAGTATACTTTGTCATGTAATAATATGAACACTGAGTTAACTGTGGTTAGTGGTAAAATTGCAGTGGTTAATGCCTGCTCTTGATATGTAGTGTAGGAGGCAATCCCTTAAGAGACCCAGTAGTGTCCAAGGGCTAACTAGAGACATTACATGTAGCTACAGACCTCAGGTACAAAAAGATCTGGTAGCCCCAAATCTAGACAAATGAAATATTTCACTGACAACATGAATTAATGAAGTGTACCTTTTTTGAGTATGCATGCAATATCTTTGGAAGTAGTCAAGAGAGACTGGGCAATCTTTTCATGATTGAGATGAGACATTTTGGGAGAGTGAAGAATTGCTATTCTAGCTCCTCCTATAATAACTCTAATTATTGATTGTACATATAGATCTGGACTGTATTGAGGAGCACATCCTAGTGCTCCAAGAGACTCTTCCAACTGGTCAGCAGCGAGATAGTCTGAGGAGGTGAATACTCTATTTTGAAATTGTGCTCTTACTACAAACTCTTTTAAACAGAAGCAACTTCAGTATGCCATGATCCATCTGGAGCCAACCCAGCATGCTAGAATCTAATGAAGACCTCATTCAACCTCCTGAACAAGCCAAAAACGCCCCAGGAACTTTCTATAAACATATCAGACCCAGCCTGCACCACCTGAAGCCATTCCTTGCTAGATAAGAATGAGGATCCCTCTCCCTAACCTTGCAGAATAACCCAGGTTCACCTTCCATTACTGCAGACCACACTCACCAACTATAAAGAAGGTGTATCTATCGCCAGTATGCAAGAACTACCTGCATCAACCTGGGATATTTCCCCTGCTTCTGGAATAAATCTTGAACTATTCCCAATAGCAGTAATGATTTTCATTTACTCCTTTTTTCCCCTTGCTTATTGCATTAGCTTGATACTCTCATCGAATTTAGCTTCAACTCATGTTCTCTTTTCAAAATCAATTACAATTTTTCTTTTTAAGCAGCATTATTCTCTGATTTGTTTTTGGCTCTTTGGACATGGTTCTGGATTAATTTTGGTGTGTTTAAAATGTGTAGAATTCATTATAAATGAGTCCAGTTTGATAGCTGCTTGTTGGGGATGAGGGTAACATGGGGGTAATTTACAGGTGGTTCTGGCTGAGTGCAGGATAGTGAATAGTAGATACCAAAAAAATCAGGCTTGAATTTAGTACTGTTCTGGTTATAGTTTCAAGTTTGTTCAGGTTTCTTTCTGGATTAAGGTTGTCTCCTTAAGGAAATGCTACTGCCTCTGATATTACTACATATACTGATTGGATGGCTGTCAAAACATTACTGCATAACTTTAAACATTCTGGCACCAAAGATAACCTCTGCTAATGTACTGTGCTGGCATTCATACAGGGATTGCTGCACTACAGGAGTGTGCAATGCATGCAAAGTGGTTCTATTATAAAATGCAGTATGAGTGCTAGGTTGTGAATGCAGGGCTGTTTGCTGGGAGAGCTTTGAGCAGAATGTTGAAAGTTTCCATTTTTGCTAGCTTGTTTTTTTTCCGTTTTGTTGCCTGCTGAAAGCTTTGAACATTGGTTAATGCTTAAAGAAATTATATTAATAATGTGGCTTGAATGGTTTTGGAAAAACAAAACATGTATAAAGGCTTATCAGGATTTAGAAAATTGGTACGCCCCCCCTCAAAAAAAAAAGTGGTTTAAAAAGCCAGGTTCGAATTCTGGCTTCTGATTTGGCAGCATTGCAGATGGACTGTAAAGCTGTCCTAAATAGGCAGCTAGGATTTCCGGGAGAAATCCTGCTGGATGTAGAGCCAACATAGCTGGCCTTTTATCACTTCTTCTGCCCCAGGCCCATGTCAGGGATGGAGGGAGTGGGACTAGAATGTGCTATGCAGTGGTGAGAGTCCCTTTAGGGTCATTATGAGCTGGTATGAGAGCAACTGTGAGGCAAGGAAAGAGTTATTCTGGGACCCCAGGTAGGGAGTGATGACTGGTTTCAGAGTAGCAGCCGTGTTAGTCTGTATCTGCAAAAAGAAAAGGAGTACTTGTGGCACCTTAGAAACTAACAAATTTATTTGAGCATAAGCTTTCGTGAGCTACATCTGATGAAGTGAGCTGTAGCCAACGACAGCTTATGCTCAAATAAATTTGTTAGTCTCTAAGGTACAACAAGTAGTCCTTTTAATTTTGCAGGTAGGGAGTGTTCACCCTGCACCTACCACAGAGCTACCGTGTGCCTTGGCAGTGCACCCTGAGCCATAGTTTCAGGGGTTTGGGGATGGGGAAAGGGTATCCCAGGGAGACATGGGAGTGCGGCCAGTGGATCTGCCTCTGGGCAGAGCTGGGGTGTAGGAATTGCAGGAGCTACTACAGCTCTTCTTGCCCCAGCATCACTTAAAACCCTTGATTTTTTTTCCAGAGGTTTAACTTGGGGGCTGTATTGTCCTCTGGGCTGCCATTGGTGGGGGTACAGCCACAGCAGCTGGAGTGGGATTGGGCTCTAGCTGTGGACACAGGCCTGGCAATGCCTCTTTTGCCAGATCTGTGGTGTTGTCCTTTGGCTGGTTCACTCACCTCGAGTGCTGCTGTGCTGAGCTAGAGACTAACAAATTTATTTGAGCATAAGCTTTCGTGAGCTACAGCTCACTTGAAAGCTTATGCTCAAATAAATTTGTTAGTCTCTAAGGTGCCACAAGTATTCCTTTTCTTTTTTGCGAATACAGACTAACAGGGCTGCTACTCTCAAACCTGTGCTGAGCTATTTAACGGTAGCCCACTGCACCCTCCTGGTTGCTGGCGGGAACTGCACTTGAGTGCGTCTGATGCAGGGAGTCTGATCCATACTCTGTAGAGCTAGTCATGCTTTAGGGCTCTGGACCATTCATTACCATATCTCTACCCGCAGATCCTCCTTAGGGCTCCAGAGCTTCAAAGCATGGGGCTGTGAACTGGAGCAGGGAGGTGGGTGAATGTATGGGCTTGGTGAAGGGAACCTGCCGAATGCAGGTGCCCATATGGGTGACTGAGCGAAGGAGAGCCTAAAACAGCAATGGGGATAATTGAAGTGGGATAGAGAGGAAGGGATGTAGATGGGGGAAGGCTACAGGAATGCAGTGAGTGCAATGATTGGAGAGTGGGCACATTGCAATGGGACAGGCTGCAGGATGCCTCTATTTTGAAATCTTATTCCAGACCCTAAAAACCTGGCTGCAGTCTTTAGAATCCTATTAGGAAAAAATCCTTACAAGAAAAGGGATTGGACGGAGGCACAGCCTGTCAAAGGTAGAACCCCCTTCACTTGGATTATAGAAAACTGGTCTGGACAAAGCATTGAAGAATGTAGTAAATGAGATAATCTTACAATGGCCGGGGGAAAGACTAGGTCACCTTCCAGGTCTTTTGGATCCTTATAATTCTGTACTTGGTATCTCCAGAGTGTTCGGGGGTTTTTTGTTTTGTTTTTTTGGAACTTCAGAATTTGCTTTCTCTTTTTTAGACCATGTATCCCCAGCAATATGCCTAGCTAGTTACAAATTACATGTAAGACATGTATTTCAAAAATCCATACATCCTTTTATGTGATCTTTTATTGTCACATTAATATCCTTAAAATGTCAGTGACTTCGCTACATGTCTGCAAGCCCTGCTTCATAACCAAAGATATTTTACATGTGTGCAAGCCCAAATTTGTAGGCTTCAGGTTTGTTTGTTTTTTAATGAAGGGGGGAGAGGAGGAAATGACAGAAGTGTGGTTTTTCTCATTTTTATTTTTGAAATTCAGAAGAATTAATTGCAACAGGAGGGCAATAATATTGCTGGCCAAATATTTCCCAAATAATATGATAAAATAATAATAAAATAATAATAAAATTTCTCAAATATTTCCAAATAATATGAGAGTGATTTCTATTAGATTACCTTGCCAAAAGAACACTAAAATAATAATATAATAATAATATAATAACCAAAGAAAGAAAAATTGACTCATTATTATTTCTCTTTGCTGACATGCAGACTGGGATGCCTGGAACTTTTCTCCTGGCAAGTGAGATTATGAATATGTTTTTCATTAAGCAGTCAAAAAAGGAGTTCAGGATCTGAGTAAGCTCAATGCAGAGAATAAAAAGCACTGTTAATCAATACTGTCACAATTCTACTCGATAATTAAAGGACATCTTTGGTAGCATTCCATAGATGTGAAGGAAGTTCAAGTGCCAGGGAAGTGCACATTTAAGCTTTGTACTGTGGCATGGAATGACGTCTCATAATAGAGTTCAGTCTTTCTTCCATTTATGTTAAGGGAAAAAATCCTGTTGACTTTAATGAAAGCAGAACTGGATATATAGGGAAAAATTTGGGGTGGCTCATGTGTAGTTGTGCTTGGAGTGAGGAACATTAGTCATGGACCCAGGAGAATTGGGTTCTATTGGTGGCCCTACTACTGACCCTGGGCCAGTCATTCCTTCTCTCTCTGTTTCCGAGTTTCTTCATATCCTTGGTCTGTCTTGTGTATTCAGTTTTTAAGCTCTTCAGGGCAAGGGCTCTGTCTGTGTTTTTTACAGTACGTAGCATGGTGTGGTCCTGATGGGTTAGAATGAGAGAGAGGAGTTGAAGAACCTGGGTTACAGGCCTAAGTGTCAGGGAGGATGGGAATGCCATAAGCTGTGGAGAATGGGGAGGGCTTGGGAGGAATGATTATGAATTTAATTTTGACCAAGGTGTTTAAGATGACAATGAGCCATCGATGATGAAATATCTGAGTTAAAAATGGAAAGATGAGACTTATTAGTAAAAGCAAGAAAAATCACTGTGCCATGCTTTCCTGTCATAGTTGTTATATTCTTTGGAAACGGTTTATATTTCTGAGAGCATTAGCAGTGAATATGTGAGTCTGTCCATGGTCTCTATAACCAACTAGCTGAAATCCCTCATTGTGTATGAAACTCAGGTAGTGTATGAGACTGGTCCAAAAGAGAACACTGTGAAGATAAAAATGGTGTAATTTGCTCAGACAAGGATCTAGAAACACATTATGAAGAAAATCACATCACGTCTTAACAGGCTTATGAGTAAGAGCCTCATTATGTAGGATACTTAAACTCATGAACTGCTTGTGGCAAAAAAACAATTTTGCTCATGAGAGCCTTTTTGAAAGGGATCTGATAGTTAAAGCTGATAGGGTAGCTTTTCTCTGACTATTAAAATAACTGCCGTGACCTATGTACTTGACTAATGAAAATTCTGAAATGTATTCTGAGGTTTAAAATACATTATATGTAATGTTGCAGGAAATAAAACAAACTGATCAGATGGAACTATAACCTTACTGAGGAAATACATTGCTGCTTCTTTGAAATGGTAGATACAAATTGGTATTTTTTTTTCTTAAAAATGAATGGTGAATATGTTGTAGATGGAGTTATCATCAGTCACTAATTAACAAGTAAATATAGTACCAAAGTGGACAAGTAGACGCAGAAGACAGATTATTTAATATTTGTTTTGTGGTAGCACCTAGAAGGATAGAGCCTCAATTAGTATTAATTGTCATAGCTCCATAGAATTCAGTAGAGCTATTCCAATTTACACCACTGAGGCTCTGCCCCAGATGCCTCAAAGGATTAGAGTCTCATTGTTCTAAACACTGAACACACCTAACAAAAAGACATTCTCTGCTCCCACAGAGTTTACAACATAAATATATGATGAGAAACAACAAATGGATAAAGGAATACACCTTTTACATTTAGATCAGTGTTTTGTTGGAGATGCAGGTGGAAAGTCTGGTTGAGTTTAGGAAAGGGTTTGAGCAGAGGATGGAGCAAAGACATGAGGTATCTGAAGGGAAAAGCTCAGACTTACAGATGGAAGCAGGGCTGGGGAATTTTGAGGGGAGACTGGGTGAGGAAAGTGGTCAGTGGAAGCATGTGACTAAAAGAACCAGGCAGAGGAAAAGACGGGCTAGTGAAGGAGAAATAGAGTTTAGGAACAGGTTTGCAGAGTTGGAAAATGAAGAAGGGGCTCAGCAGGCAGTCGCTGAAGGTGGAAGGGCAAGGAAGAAGAGAAGAGAGGCTAGTCCTATAGGAAAAGGGGAAGAGTCAATGGAGACTACACCAAATATGAGCCCCAGGAGGATACAGGATGGGTTGAGAGGATTATAAGGGAAATAGGAATGAAAGCACTTGCAGCCAGAGGGAACAGGGGAGAGACTAGAGAATAGCATCGTCACCAGGAAAAGGCAGGTCTATGTGATCGGGGACTCTTTATTGAGAAGAATAGACAGGCCTGTAACTAGAGCTGATCCAGAGAATAGAAGGGTGTGCTGTCTTCCAGGTGCTAAGATACGGGATGTAGACCTGAGGTTGAAAAGGATCCTAAAGGAAGCGGTAAAGAATCCCCTAATTATCCTTCATGTGAGAACAAATGATATGGCTAGATTCTCGCTGGAAAGTATTAAGGGAGACTATGCTAGGCTGGGGAAAACGCTTAAGGAAATTGAGGCTCAGGTGATCTTTAGTGGGATTCTGCCTGTTCCGAGAGAAGGGCAACAAAGGTGTGACAAGATTATGACTATCAACAGATGGCTTAGGCAGTGGTGCTATAAGGAGGGCTTTGGGATGTATGGCCACTGGGAGGCATTCATGGACAGAGGACAGTTCTCTCGGGATGGACTTCATCTGAGTAGGGAAGGAAATAGACTTCTAGGATGGAGGCTGGCACAACTGATTAAGAGAGCTTTAAACTAGGAATTTGGGGGAGATGGTTGGGAGATGTCCAGGTAATCTCCACGCCAGATTTTAGCATTGAAAGGGAAGAAGACAAAGTAAGAAGGGATACAGCCGTGGGTAGGAGAATGGACATAAGGAGGAAGGGCAGTGTGGATACCAGTCTAATAGGTTATACTGGCTGTAGAATGACTGTGCCTAATCAGGTACAGAATGTGAGCGAAGCCAAACAGCAAAAATTAAAATGTTTGTATACTAATGCGAGAAGCCTAGGTAACAAAATAGAGCTACTGGTGCAGGAAGTGAAACCAGATATTATGGGGATAACAGAAACATGGTGGAATAGTAGTCATGACTGGACTACAGGTATTGAAGGGTATGTGCTGTTTAGGAAAGACAGAAATAAAGGTAAAGGTGGTGGAGTAGCATTGTATATCAGTGATGAGGTATAATGTAAAGAAATAAGAAGCGATGCAATGGATAAGACAGAGTCCGTCTTGGCAAAAATTACATTGGGAAGAAACTAGTAGAGCCTCCCCTATGATAGTGCTTGGGGTGTGCTATAGACCGCCGGGATCTAATTTGGATATGGATAGAGCCCTTTTTAATGTTTTTAATAAAGTAAATACTAAAGGAAACTGTGTGAGCATGGGAGATTTTATCTTCCCAGATATAGACTGGAGGACCAGTGCTAGTAATAATAATAGGGCTCAGATTTTCCTAGATGCGATAGCTGATGGATTCTTTCATCAAGTAAAAAGAAAAGGAGTACTTGTGGCACCTTAGAGACTAACAAATTTATTTGAGCATAAGCTTTCATGAGCTACAGCTCACTTCATCGGATGCATCACAAAAGCTTATGCTCAAATAAATTTGTTAGTCTCTAAGGTGCCACAAGTACACCTTTCCTTTTCTTTTTGCGAATACAGACTAACACGGCTGCTACTCTGAAACCTTCATCAAGTAGTTGCTCAACCGACTAGAGGGGATGCCATCTTAGATTTGGTTTTGGTGAATAGTGAGGACCTCATAGAAAAAATGGTTGTAGGGGATAATCTTGGTTCAAGTGATCATGAGCTAATTCAGTTCAAACTGAATGGAAGGATTAACAAAAATAAATCTGCAACTAGGGTTTTTGATTTCAAAAGGGCTGACTTTCAAAAATTAAGGAAATTTTTAGGGAAGTGGATTGGACTGAAGAACTTATGGATCTAAAGGTAGAGGAGGCTTGGGATTACTTTAAATCAAAGCTGCAGAAGCTATCGGAAGCCTGTATCCCAAGAAAGGGGGAAAAATTCATAGGCAGGAGTTGTAGACCAAGGTGGATAGCAAGCATTTTAGAGAGGTGATTAAGAAGAAGCAGAAAGCATACAGGGAATGGAAGATGGGAGGGATCAGCAAGGAAAGCTACTTTATTGAGGTCAGAACATGTAGGGATAAAGTGAGACAGGCTGAAAGTCAAGTAGAGTTGGACCTTGCAAAGGGAATTAAAACCAATAGTAAAAGGTTCTATAGCCATATAAATAAGAAGAAAATTAAGAAAGAAGAAGTGGGGCCGCTAAACACTGAGGATGGAGTGGAGTTTAAGGATAATCTAGGCATGGCCCAATATCTAAACAAATACTTTGCCTCAGTCTTTAATAAGGCTAAAGAGGATCTTAGGGATAATGGTAGCATGACAAATGGGAATGAGGATATGGAGATAGATATTACCATATCTGAGGTAGAAGCGAAACTCAAACAGCTTAATGGGACTAATTCAGGGGCCCAGATAATCTTCATCCAAGAATATTAAAGGAATTGGCACCTGAAATTGCAAGTCCATTAGCAAGAATTTTTAATGAATCTGTAAACTCAGGAGTTGTACCGAATGATTGGAGAATTGCTAATATAGTTTCTATTTTTAAGAAAGGAAAAAAAAGTGATGCGGGTAACTACAGGCCTGTTAGTTTGACATCTGTAGTATGCAAGGTCCTGGAAAAAATTTTGAAGGAGAAATTAGTTAAGGACATTGAAGTCAATGGTAAATGGGACAAAATACAACATGGTTTTACAATAGGTAGATCGTGCCAAACCAACCTGATTTCCTTTTTTGAGAAAGTAACAGATTTTTTAGACAAAGGAAACGCAGTGGAACTAATTTACCTAGATCTCAGTAAGGCATATGATACCGTGCCACATGGGGAATTATTAGTTAAATTGGAAAAGATGGGATCAATATGAACATCGAAAGGTGGATAAGGAATTGGTTAAAGGGGAGACTACAACGGGTCCTACTGAAAGGCAAACTGTCAGGCTGGAGGGAGGTTACTAGTGGAGTTCCTGAGGGATCAGTTTTGGGACCAATCTTATTATTACTGACCTCGGCACAAAAAGTGGGAGTGTGCTAATAAAGTTTGCAGATGATACAAAGCTAGGAGATATTGCCAATTCAGAGAAGGATCGGGATATTATACAGGAGGATCTGGATGACCTTGTAAACTGGAGTAATAGTAATAGGATGAAATTTAATAGTGAGAAGTGTAAGGTTATGCATTTAGAGATTAATAACAAGAATTTTAGTTATAAGCTGGGGACGCATCAATTAGAAGTAATGGAAGGGGAGAAGGACCTTGGAGTATTGGTTGATCATAGGATGACTATGAGCTGCCAATGTGATATGGCTGTGAAAAAAATTAATGCGGTTTTGGGATGCATCAGGAGAGGCATTTCCAGAAGGGATAAGGAGGTTTTAGTACCATTATACAAGGCACTGGTGAGACCTCACCTGGAATACTGTGTGCAGTTCTGGTCTCCCATGTTTAAAAAGGATGAATTCAAACTGGAACAGGTACAGAGAAGGGCTACTAGGATGATCCGAGGAATGGAAAACTTGTCTTATGAAAGGAGACTCAAGGAGCTTGGCTTGTTTAGCCTAACTAAAAGAAAGTTGAGGGGAGATATGATTGCTCTCTATAAATATATTACAGGGATAAATATCGGAGAGGGAGAGGAATTATTTAAGGTCAGCACCAATGTGGACACAAGAAGAAATGGGTATAAACTGGCTACCAGGAAGTTTAGACTTGAAATTAGACGAAGGTTTCTAACCATCAGAGGAGTGAAGTTTTGGAATAGCCTTCCAAGGGAAGCAGTGGGGGCAAAAGATCTATCTGGCTTTAAGATTCTACTTGATAAGTTTATGGAGGAGATGGTATGATGGGATAACATGATTTTGGTAATTAATTGATCTTTAAATATTCATGGTAAATAGGCCTAATGGCCTGTGATGGGATATTAGATGGGTGGGATCTGAGTTACCCAGGAAAGAATTTTCTGTAGTATCTGGCTGATGAATCTTGCCCATATGCTCAGGGTTTAGCTGATCGCCATATTTGGGGTCAGGAAGGAATTTTCCTCCAGGGCAGATTGGAAGAGGCCCTGGAGGTTTTTCGCTTTCCTCTGTAGCATGGGGCACGGGTCACTTGAGGGAGGATTCTCTGCTCCTTGAAGTCTTTAAACCATGATTTGAGGACTTCAATAGCTCAGACATAGGTGAGGTTTTTCGTAGGAGTAGGTGGGTGAGATTCTGTGGCCTGCGTTGTACAGGAGGTTGGACTAGATGATCAGAATGGTCCCTTCTGACCTTAGTATCTATGAATCTATAAAGACAATAAGGGTGTTTGATGGCCTACCGGAAATGAAGTAGTTGTTCCCATCCTGCACCTATTGGACAAATATCCACATCACAGAAATGTTTTAGAGCAGACAGAAACAAACAAAAAACCCGAAGGAATGAACATGAATGAAGAGCAAAGTATCTTCTGATCCCATTGTATGGCATAGTTGACCGCTGGTGGTGATCTGGTGGGAAGAAATGTCAACTGCTTTTGGTGCAGTTGTAACCCACACACCTCCTGAGTGTGGTGTTCTGTCCCATCTAGTGGCATCGAGACTACCTAGAGAAAGAGATAAAATGAGTCTGCTCTACAGCTTTAGCTAACAGCCAGTTGGCTTTTAACTCATGTAGTAGAGGCTCATGCATGAAGCTCCAGAGGTCCCTGGTTCAATCCCGCCCACTGACGACTGGGGTCTGTTGGCGTTACACAGTCACCCTAGGGGATCCCAGCTTTTCCCTAACTGGTCCATTTCAATTCAGCTGCAATTAGATCGGTCCATAGATTCTTAACTTAAATTGAGTCTATCAGCCCTTAAATTCCAGAGTTTACCAATCTCCTTTTGTCTCCTTGTTGATTTCCCAGATGCATCCTGTCATGGGGTGATTGTCCTCTCTGCTATCCCAGGCCTCTCTGTTCTCCATCCTTTTTAGTTTAGCTTGTTTCCTTTAGCTGTGGGTGCATGTCTCCATGTTTGGCAGTCCTGGCAGCTATGCAGGGATGTGATCAGCCTGGTTGCCTGTAAGTAGGAAAGACTCTCCTCTCCCTTCTGCCTGTGCTCAGTATGGGGTTTGTAAACCCCATTGCAGGAAGATTCCATTGCTATTTTCCATACTTGGCCTATCTGCCTACTTCTTTGGCCTCAAACTCTTTAGTGTCTGAGCACCTCACAAACAAAATTTTATCCTCAAAGCACCCATGTGAAGTGAGGCACTATCATCATCCCCGTTTCCCTTCTGCTGTAGTAAATTCAGGTAGAATGTGTGGAAACATTTGATTTTTTTCCCCCCTACACCTTGTGACTCCCACTATTCACTATTAATCAGACAGTTTCACTGGCTGCTTCTTAAATTGGAATAAAAATAGATGGGAGACATTTTAAAAGGAAACTAAGGGCTTGTCTACGTGAACATTTAGCTCACAGCAAGCTGCATTGTGAAGCTACTCAGGACTAGTCTGCCGAGGGTTAACTATTCATTTGGACCCTTCTGACACACAATAACAGTTTGTTAATGCGGTTTGATCTAGTCCTCTTTGAAACAGGTCTAGATGCACGTCAGCAGGGTCCATGTGGACAGTTAGTCCTCGGCAGGCTAGCATGGGGTAGATTCACACCCCAGCTTGCTGCAAACTAAATGTTTGTGTAGACACGCCCTAAGGAAGTTGGGTGCCAGCATCTCACAGGTAGAGCTGGTCAAAAAATGTTCGATTTAAGTTTTCCATCAAAAAATGCTTCTTTGAAGACTTCAGTCAGCATTTTTATTATTGACATGTATTTGAAAGCCAATATCGCAACCTTGCAGCTCCACTTACTTCAGTGGAGCTAATCCTTTTTTTCCACTGGAGAGGAGAAATAAGCCTTTATTCTCTTACTCTTTCAGGTGTAATTTGATTCATGTTCATGATGATTTCAGGATTATGTTCACATTTAAGCCTTACATTCTGGGTCTGGTTCTTTCTTTGTTATGGCACCAGTGCTTTGTACAATTTCTAAATACAGGGCTTTTTCAAACCTCGCTCCAAGGTTGTGGAATATAATCTTCTTTCTAGTGATTCCTGGAGTGTTTTTAAAGTCTGACATCTCAAATCTCTCACTTCTGTAGTTTTCCATTATTGAACATTGTGTGTGTTTTTACTCTTGATGTTCAGAAAGTCCAGCACCCAGATCCATGTGATTGATTGCTTTATAAATTCATAATATAATTAATAAATAACAAATAAATATTACTCTTGCTATTCATGCAATCTTGAACTATTTCAGACTACTTATCCATTGTAACCTGATTTCTAACTCCTGCAGCTCTGTCAGTTTTTTGTGAGCCATGAATTCTCATTGTATTTAGCACCATCCTCACCTGTGCCCAGTGGTAGATTAGCCACTGGGCAAATGGGACCAGTGCCCGGGGTCCTGGAAAAATGGGCGCCCCCACGCACTGACCCGCTCTGCCTGTCTGCTCTCCTGCCAGGGAGCAGGGCAAGCTCCCGCACCCCAACCCTTCTCCCTGGCAGGAACACCAGTCAGGCAGAGCGGGGCAAGCCTCCACGCCCTGACCCTGTTCTCTGGCAGGAGCACTGGGTGGGCAAATTGGAGCAAGCCCTTGCACCCCGACAGCACTCCCCAGCAGGAGTGCCAGGCAGCTGGAGTGGGGCAAGCCTCCACGCTCTGACCTCGCTCCCTGGCAGGAGTGCCAGGGGAATGGGGGCCACTTGCTCAGGCCCGGGCCCCACAAAAATGTCATCTGCCTCTGCTTGAGCCACAGTTTTATTTATCATCAGACTTGTAATGCTTCAAGATAAGAAGGTTCCAGTTCTACTAACTTATTAACTCTAACTGGAAAATGTGATGGTTTGAGGTTGGGGTTGAAAATCAGGAATTGGACTGTGGTGGAATGATATCGGTATGCTCCCTTGCTCTCCCCACAAAATAAGCTCCGCCCATGTGAGCTGTCAAAATGAGACCACACCCACTGTTGATTGTGTGGCTATTCCTCCTTCAAACTCTCCTTTGCAGTGAGGCATACAAAAAACTTGACAAAAGCTAGGCTGCTGGTGTGCTGAGGTCACTGCTTATCCTGCTGATCAATAGTGTCTCATTGCTTCCTTGTACTCCCCTGTCAGTCTGTATGTATCCAACTGTTGTCTCATCTTACACTTAGATTGTAACTCTTCGGGGAAGGGACTGCCTTTTTGTTCTGGGTTTGTGCAGCACCTCGCACATTGCAGCCCTGGTCCATGACTGGGGCTTCTAGTCATGATACAAATAATAATAATGAAAATATGATTATAAGTGCCACTGGGATCCTTGAGCTTAGCTATCCCTGAGTAGGGCTTGAATATGTGCATACTAAGATTTGCTATGCTCCTGAGGCTGGGCTCTTTTTCAGCTTGGGGGAATGGGGCAGAATTGATGGTATCTCCTAAGTCCTACCTATTTGTGGTACCAAAATGAGTAAACTGTGCAGATCTGTGATCCTCCCTTTCCTTTCATACACATGAAATGAAATAGTTAATAATGTTGGCATTTAAATTATCATCACAGGGGATCTGAATTAACACCTTCATGCAATGAATGGGGCAATTCACATCTCTCAAAGCTATTCTCCACTCTCTGTAGACTCAGGCCAGGTCTACACTGTAAACATACATAGGTATAACTATGTTGCTTGGGTGTGGATTTTTCACACCCGTGAATGACACAGTTATACTGACCTAACCCCCAGTGTAGACAGTGCTATGTTGATGGGAGGGCTTCTCCTTTCAACATAGCTACTGCCTCTTGCAGAATGGGATTAACTATGTCAGTGGGAGAAGCTCTCCTGTCAGCATAGTAACGTCTTCATTGAAGTGCTACAGTGGTGCATCTGCATCAGTCACAATTTTGAACTTTTCTTCACAATCATAGTAACTAGAGACTTACTAAAAAAAAAAAAGAAAAAAAAGCTGAGATTGCTCAGGCCCGGGAACAAGTTAATAGCTTCCCAGAGGTGTCAGAATGGCTCAGGGTACTATGAGCTGTTCCTGAGCCCTGTTGAGTATTTTCTGTTTGGCAAAGACAAATTTAACCTCTTAAAGATTTGACAAGATTTAAGTTCCAACTCACCTGGAGGATTCCTGTCCTGTATGGCTAGCTTTTTATATTTGTTGTTCTTTAATAACTCAGTGAATTGACATGCCTCTGGTTGGTACTCATATTCATTAATAGATATTTATATAATATGAGTTTTCTGCTGATGCTGATAGACTTTTGCTCTCTGCTGAAATTCAGATCTGGGGGGTGACTCTGTACTCCTGTTTGGGGGTCATAGTAACACTAGGGTAAGCGTTGTCCTTTTACCATTAATGGAATCTAGCCAGACTTTGTCCATTTCTGACAATTGTGTGCTTTCAGAATCTCTAGGTCACATTATTGTAATGCTTTGCTTTTATGGATCACTGAAGAAAATATTGCATAGGTGCTGACTTGTGGGAAATGCTGCTGTCAGATCTTAATGTGCTCCAAGCTGACTCAGCATGTCACTTCACTTTGCAGGGAGTTACACTGGCTGATTTGATAATTGTTTTGCTTCAAAATGCATAATTTGGAGACTGTATATTTATCCGAGATTTTATCTCCTTATAGGCTTGGCTATTTCTGAAGGTCATATGAAGTTGCTCTTTTGGCTGTTCTGAAATACAACTTAATCACTCAGGAAAAGTGGGATGGGGTGAAACTGAATGGTTTCACTTTGCAGAAGATTTTGGAACATTTTCATCTATTTTGAGCTCCATAGGTTAGTCCAAGTTCACATGAAACTTGTACCCCAGCAGACCTTTCAGATAACCTTTTCTGAAGTTTGTGGTCAGAGTGAAACAGTCATGCTTTGCAACATTTAACCCAGCATCTCCAAAAAGTTCATGCCATAAAGGACCATTGAATGAATGAATTTAAAGGGAAACTTTCCATATAAAACTCATAGGTATGAGTCTGCAAATATATTATCTACATTTTGAAAAGTGACATGATTTTGGGTGGCACAGTTTTCCATCTCGAGACTCTTTAAAGGGCCAACTTGACTTTCAGAGAGTGGGTGCTTGAAATCAAACCCCTTCAAGGTGACTCAAATACTTTTAGATGTTGCAGGTTTTTAGAGTAATTTATATCAATCCCTCTTCATTTCTGTAGGCCTTTTCCATAAGGACGGTTTGAGAGAAAAGTTAAAAAGAAGACTAAGAGGACAGTCTTGATGTGTCCTTCTTCCAGATGAAATGCTGGTGAATTTAATATGAGAGTTAATTTTTATGCAAAGAGAAGTATATATTACCTCAGTACTGATGAGAAAGGTTGACCAAATTTCTTGAATACTGATCATAGATAGAGCCATCTGATTCTCTAAAAATGCTTTTTCCACATCTAATGACAAATGGCAGGTATGTCTAGTAACTGGGATCAAGTGAATCTTTTTTTTTTCCAGAGTAGTTGACAGTGACACTCCTATATGCAAATCCTACCTGATTTTCATGAATAATTGTTCGCATAATATCCTTTAAACACGTTGCTTGAATCTTGGCTTTAATTTTACAGTCAGTATTTATAAATATAGGATTTGATACTGCAGACCTTATTGTGTGCTCCTATTGAAGCCAATGGGTAAGTCTACACTGGACTGTAAACCTGGGTCTGTGGGACCCGGACTTGTGGATTCAGGGTTTCCAAGCCCGTGCTTGAGCGTCCACACTGTACTGTATACCTGGGCTTACTGGTGTTGGACCTGGGTTTTACAAACATTCTAACATGTCCATACTGCACTACACAGCCCTTCTAATTCAGGGCTATGGCTTCAGCTATGTCCACATTGCAAAATGATGGGGTTTGGACTTGAGTCACAGCAGGATTTGGGCTCCAACCCACCCTTCCAGTAGGGTCTTAGGACCTAGGTCCTGCCTGCTTGTTCATCCAAATCAGATTGATGTACGTGTGGATGGAAGAGGGGCTAGGGCTCAAATCTGAGTCAAAGCCCAGGTCTAATGTGCAGTATAGACATACCCAATGAGACCACGTAAGTCAGTGAAGTCCATCCTTGAAAGTGTTTGCAGAATTGAACTTGTAGATTGATCTCTCCAAAGCTGTGTCCCTCTTTGTCTTTTTATCAACAACAAAGGCTGTTTTCATGCTTTGGGACATGATCCCCTGTATATCAGATTAAGATGTAGTTTAGATTCAGTACAATGATATGACTACTGAATATTTTACTTTTTTCAGTTGATTTATATATTATGTATTGTTAATGTGGGGATTTAATTTCTTACAATGTTTTAAAATGAAGCAAATAAATAATACAGAGTAGCATATTAGCTGAGATCACTTACAACCAGGTACATTTTTTTTTATTTCTCATTTTCTTCTTAGGATTGGGCCTGTAGAACATTCAATTCTGTCATTTATTTTTTAATACTTATCTTGTAGTTTAATAATTAGATGAACATGAATTATTACTTGTCATTCTGGATGAGTTTGTGAATGCAGAGATAACTGTAGGTCATTGATGATCTGCACTTAACTGTAGGTATTTCACTTTTAATTTTCTAAATTTTTCTACAAAGCATTATCATTATTATTCTTACTATTGATTTGTATTATGGTGGTGCATGGGAGCTCCAGTCACAGACTAGGATGCTGCTGTGCTAGGAGCTGTACAAATACAGAACAAAAATTAGAAATAGTAGTTTTACTATGAAAAACAAATAATGATTCTTGAAGTTATTCATTATGGATGTACATCCCTTTCTCATATTGGTAAGCATTTCTTTACACAATTAGTCCTGTTGGGCTCATTGACTACTCAAATAAGTGCTTACCAACATGAGTAAAGATTGTATAATTTATCCGTATGGGACCACCAAAAACTGTACATGGCTAACTTTGAAGTCAATAGCACCTGCTGGGATGTTCAACATCAGGTTATATTTATCCAGTACTTACTCACTTCTACTCAATATAGTCATGATATGTGCAGATAAGGAAAACAGATCTAGGACTTTTATCAATCTGTGTACTTATATGGTTCTAAATCACCAGTGTTCTTGAGCACCTTCTTTCCAATAAGCCATGCTCGGCCATATTCAGTCAAATAAGTTGTGAGATAATGGGTATCATATGAATCTGTTCATGGAATGTGAAAGGGCTTTAATAACCCATCCAAAAAAATAATAATACCGAGACAAGTTAAAACCAAGAAGAGTGAAATAGCCAAATATATGAAGAAGAGCTCTGTATATGCTCAAAAGCTTGTCTCTCTCACCAACAGAAGTTGTCCAATAAAAGATATTACCTCACCCACCTTGTCTCTCAAATATATGTAATGAAGCTAAGGAGGATTCCTTAAGAATTGGGAAACTGTAGGAAGGCACAGCATTTCATTCTTCCTTGAAATTCAGCATGTCCATGTTAATTCACAAAAAGGATTATTTTCAATTCTTCCAATCCTGGAACAATCCAGAAAGGATAGATTCTTCAATAAGGTTGTTTTAATTCCAGATGGCTCATCTGCGGAAGCAAGCTAAAGGAGGTAATTCTGGGTTCTATAATTATACTTCTGATACTCTCTCTCCTAAGAACAGTTGTTTTTTTTGAAATTCAGGTCTAGATAGGTATCTTGGCATGTTCAATTTCACATGGTTCATTTCACAAGGTATGGAATGATAACCATAATTTTGAATATCTAATCTGGATGTGAAAGATGTATGGGACCTATTTTTTATTGTATTGGTCTTACTGAAGCACCTATGAGCCCTAGCCATTGTTCTAGAATCATAGAATATTAGGGTTAGAAGTGACCTTAGGAGGTCATCTAGTCCAACCCCCTGCTCGAAGCAGGACCAACACCAACTAAATCATCCCAGCCAGGGCTTTGTCAAGCCAGGCCTTAAAAACCTCTAAAGATGGAGATTCCACCACCTCCCTAAGTAACCCATTCCAGTGCTTCACCACCCTTCTAGTGCAGGGGTGGGCAAACTTTTTGGCCTGACGGCCACATCAGGGTTGCAGAACTATATGGAGGACCAGGTAGGGAAGGCTGTGTCTCCCCAAACAGCCGGATCCCCACCCCCTCCCCACCCCCTGACCCATCCAACCCACCCTGCTCCTTGTCCCCTGACTGCCCCCTCCCAGGACCCCCACCCCTAACTGCCCCCCAGGACCCCATCCCCTATCCAACCACCCCTTCTCCCTATCCCCTACTGCCCTGACCCCTATCCACAGCCCTGCCCCCTGGCAGGCCCCCCGGGACTCCCAGGCCTATCCAAGCTCCCTTTCTCCCTGTCCCCTGACTGCCCCACCCATATTCACAACCCTGCCCCCTAACAGGCCCCCTGGGACTCCCACACCTATCCAGCCCCCCCTGTTCCCTGACTGCTCCCCCCAAACCTCCACCCCATCCAACCACCCCCTGCTCCCTATCCCCTGACTGCCCCCCGGGACCCCCTGCTCCCCACCCCCTTACCATGCCAGAGCCTGCCGTGCTGCCTGACAGCAGTGCAGCGCACTGTGGCTGCGGGGGAGGGGGAACAGTGGGAGAGGGGCCAGGGACTAGCCTCCCCGGCTGGGAACTCAGGGGCCAGGCAGGACAGTCCTGTGGGCTGGATGTAGCCTGTGGGCCATAGTTTGTCCACCTCTGTCCTAGTGAAATAGTGTTTCCTAATATCCAACCTAGACCTCCCCCACTGCAACTTGAGACCATTGCTCCTTGTTCTGTCATGTTCTGCCACGACTGAGAACAGCTGAGCTCCATCCTCTTTGGAATCCCCCTTCAGGTAATTGAAGGCTGCTATCAAATCCCCCCCTCACTCCTCTTCTGCAGGTTCTGTACAAACAGAACAAAATAAAAGATGGTTCCTTCCCCAATCTTACAATCTAAGACATGAGACAATCTAATCTTACAATCTAAGACACGAGACAACCAATGGAGGACTACAAGGAAACAGAGACAAAATTGGCCAGCCCAATAAGTAGTGGTCTCAGCACATCAACAGTCTATCTGTTGTCCAGTTTTTTATAGGCATCACAGCACAAGAGAGTTTTGAGGAGGGTTTTGAAGGTGGATAATGACTTGAATTAGCTTTGCAGATGTTTATGGGGAGCACCCCCAAGTGTGAGAGGCACTGTGGGAACAACCAGGAATGTGCTTGTTTCAACAAGTGGGCGTTGGAGGCATCATGGGCCAGCTAGAAGTGCATTGACAGCTCAATAGCAAATGAGAGATGATAGGCAGAATGAAGCTAGCTAGATCATGAAGAGCCTTGAACAGAGGCTCTGACTTTCTGATTTCCCGGGGGGTGCTTGACCCCACTCTTCCCCCACTCCACCCCTTCCCCATCAGTTCCTGAACAGCTGATCAGCAGCGGGCGGGAGGTGCTGGGGGTGGGGGGGGAGGGGAGAAGCTGATTGGCAGGGTCCGCTAGTGTGTGCTAAGCACCCACTATTTTTTTCTGTGGGTGCTCCAGTCCCAGAGCATCCATGGAGTTGGTGCCTATGGCCTTGAAAGTGAATAGGAGCAGCTTACGTTTGATGTACTAGAGAAAGGGGAGCCCGTGGAGAGATGCAAAGAAAGAGGTGACATGGTCAGACTGACAGGCTACGAAAAGAACCTTTGAAATAGGAATCTGAATAGGGATATGAACAGGGCAAAATTGCATTTGTTAAGGCCAGAGAGAAGGCTGTTGCAGCAATCGAGACGTAAGATGATGAGAGCTTGGTCAAGAGTTTTAGCTGTGTGGATGGATAAAAAGGACCATACCTTAGAGATGTTATGCAGAAAGAATCGGCAAGACTTAGGTATAGCCTGGATGTGAAGATCTAGAGAGCATTCTGAGTCAAACATTACACCCAGCTTATGGGCCTGAGTGATAGGTAGGATTGTGGGTGCTACCCCAGGATTTTAATTATTCACATTTATATGTAATAATCTTACAATCTAGTCTAGAATTGTTTTGTTCTCCTCCTAGTATTACATGGTCTGATTTCCACATGCTTGGAATTAAAGACATTAATCTCTGACTATCCTCCATTCCTGCTATGATGAGGCCTACCAGATTCTCTTTCACATATCTTTGTGATAGATAGTGGATGATCAGGTATTTCAAATTGTACTTCATACAGCCATTATTTACTTTGGCCTTGGTGGAGTCTTAAGATCACTGCTCTTGGCAGAGGGGACATGCAGCGGTTGTGCTGCAGTGGAAGGCCCCTGGAGGAATTCCACACTATGATTTGAATAGGATGCAGCACACACTCCCTTCTGCCTGGGGGCAGCTCTGTTAGTCAGACTAGAGGGGGCAGGATCAGACCCCTGTTTTCACCCCTTCCTCCTCCCACACCATCCAGCCCTTTTGGGTGAAGTTAATGCTCTTGCTTCCTACAGAAAAACCCGTTGTGCTAAACAGTACAAAGCTGAGGTAAAGCAATAGTTCAGGGAACACTATAGTTATGATCCCATCCTTTAGCAAGATGTGCTTATATAGTTTGGAAAACACTAGAAGAACATTAACGACCAATGATCCTGAAGTTGGCTTAACTAAACTGAGATTGTTAGGGCCTGCTTCTACTCTCAGATCATATGTTTACTGAAGTCAATGTAGTTACATTGTTGTGAAAATAGTGTAAGAGAGAAGAGTCATTAGTATTTTTTTTTCTGTGTTTAAACTGTTTCTTCAAGGAATGAGGGCAAGAAATTCCAGGTAATCCAAGACACCTGTAAACTGTAGAGAACTTTAATAATTAGCTACAAGACATCACAAAAGTACTTTGATGGTTGTTCTTAATGACTTTCTTTGCTGCTTAATGATGATGAGCGGCATTTACTAGTAGGGCTTTGAGAGCCTAAAGGCCTCAAACCCACTCAGCTGGGAGAAAATGCAGAGTCTGGCATCCAGCTTGAGTAGCTAGACTGATGTGCAGGAGATGGGTGAAGAATCCACCTACCAGAGGCTGCAGAGTTGTTCTAGGGAGGCTATTGCTTTCAATGGCTGACGTACATTATTCAGCCCCTTACATGGGGGAGGACTGAAGGCTCTCATAGCAGTGGATTCTGCATTCTGATCCTTCCCAGCCTGCCCATGCACTATTTTCAGCTGCCTCAAGAGGCCACATTGGACCATTCTCTGAGAATTGGATCTTTGCAGTGGGAGGTGGTGTATTCTGGAGCGGAGTGGTGAATTCTGGGTTAACTTTCATGGCCAGGGTATAAACTTGCAAGAATTCCTTGTGCTGGAGCTTGTCTGGAACTGATGCTGTTTTCCACCACTGACACTAGAAAAGTTTTTTGCTTCTTCTTTTGCTGCACATAGTCATCAGGGAACCTTGGAGATCTGTAGGGACAATAGGAAGGGAAGATGCCAGAGTCTCAGTAGCCTTAGGCTAGTAGGCTTAGTGACTGGTAATGGGGACCCACTAGTTGTTCTATTCTATGCCTTTTGGTGGGGTAGAATCACCAGCAAGGCTGTTTTGAAATTTTGCTGGGTTCTAGATTGTTATGGTTGCTACTTCTTGTCTGAAGATGGAGGAGGGCTCTGATCTCAGCCTACACAAGATGTTGCTTATTCTAGGAGGTGAGGGGTATTCTGTGAACATAAGAATGCCCCTACTGTGTCAGACCAAAGGTCCATCAAGCCCAGTATCCTGTCTTCTAACAGTGGCCAGTGCCAGGTGCCCCAGAGGGAATGAACAGAACAGATAATCATCAAGTGAGCCATCCCCTGTTGCTCATTCCCAGCTTCTGGCAAACAGAGGCTAGGGACACCATCCCTGCCCATCCTGGCTAATAGCCATTGATGGATCTATCCTCCATGAATTTATCTAGTTCTTTTTTGAACCCTGTTCCTTAAATCCAGTCTGAAAATCAGATCCGTTTTGTGCTGCTTACTTGAGAGTCTATCTTTTTTAGTGGGGACTCTGACTTTATTTCAAGATCCCAATTGCCTTGGGATATAACGTATCCCTGGGAAGGAGAGACCCACAGGGTATGCCTACATTGCAGTGTAAGCCTGGGATCAGACTCAGGCTTGAGGCCAAACCCTGGTTCCATCTTCACACAAATCTCTCAGACTTGGCTCAGACCCAGGGTCCTAGGACTCTGCGTGGGTGGAGGGCTTGAGCTTGAGTCAAGACATGACCCAGGGTTCAAGATCTGTTGCTTTACAGTATAGATGCAGCCCCCTGACTCGGATTCTGGGAGTCCACCAAAAGTATCCCACAATCTCATGCGCTGACGACCTTTGTCCTCTCTATCGCGAGCATCATCAATTGACTCCAGGGAAATGGAAGCAATTCCCTTTGTTCTAATGCAGGAGTTCAGCAAGTTAGCATTTAACCCTTCCATTATTTTATTAACTCTGAGCTGCAAACACCTTTGGAGAACCTTCTCTATTTACAATGGAGGATGACCAGAAGAATCCTTTGCGAAGTGAGCTGCTTCACGGTCATGGGAGATTTTGATGAGTCTTTGGTGTGAGGCCAGCAAAACAGTGGACTTTAGTAAATGTACCAGGAGTGACCATGCAGATCAGCAAATAGCAAAGAAGTTAGCAGAATCTGATATCTACTGGACTGGTAATCAATGGAGGGAGTGGATTAAGCAGCTCAAGACCAAGTACTGAAAAACCAGGGACCAGAACTGCACCTTGGGCAACTCACTGACATGATGCCTGTTTTATGAGGAGTTTGGCTGGGTACAGAGCCAATTGTGGTGCATGATGACCTGGTCAGCCATGATGGTGCCCTGCTTGCCCCCAAATCCATCTTGGGGATTGATAGGAGCCAGCAGCAGGTGCCAAGTGAGGTCAGCATGGTGACTGTTGTTGAAACCAGTCCCAAAGGAAGCTTTACCGTAGGAGCAGCACACCCTGGGGCCATATTTGGAGGAGCTTTTTGATGCCCCCCTGAGGAATGGCCTACAGTGGAACTGGCAGTGGATGTGAAATGGATAGAAGCTGCCCCAGAGCCTGGTAAGTTTCTGGCTCTATTTTAATGTTTATTAATATAGGAACGGAAGGGATTTCTGTTCTGTGAACCAATGCAAAAATTATTGAGGCAGTATGCCAGTGAAAGTGAATTTTTACTGGAAAGGTGCAGAGTTTTGCTAGGGCATTCCTGTTTCTTAAAAGTAATAACCTTACATTACCATGCCTTTAAGCACATTGCTCTGTAATCACTCAACAATGGTGGAAGGAATCTGCTGGAAACAGTGAACTGTTGATGGGGGTGGAGGAAGTGTGTTCCATTTACAAATCTAGCTCATTTCAGTTAACTGCAGTCCATAGGTGACAAAAGCATTTGTCCCAAATGTGACTGGGGTTTTAAACATTGTCCAGATATGTGCTGGGAGATGGGGCGGGGGAGGGAAGAGGGTAAGCAGGGTGGCAGTGGAGGTCTGGGTTTACATGAAGCCATAACAGACTGAGCATGTGGAAGCTAATGCAGCAGTCTATTGATTCTCTCATGAATTCTGACACAATCCTGGGTGCTGATAGCTGCAAACTGTTCCTGTAGCAGGAACTCCAGATAGGTAATCGCATTTTGGGGAAAGTCATATTTTGCAAGGCTACCTTGGTAGCTGCCCAGCCCACTCCACTTGTAGATGTGCTGTTCAGTCACTGTACATTTGAGTACTTTGGTTGCATACACTGCTGGTTTCCTAATGGCAGCTTGGAATAACATCTCCTTTTGCACGGCACTACAAAAACTGTTGCGTCCTCTAAAATGTGGAAGGCCTAAAATGATAGCAAAATCCTTTTGTGGCATGGTCAGACTGCCCCACAAACCCAAGTTGTTCTGCAATTTTGGGACGAGAAGGGAGGGGGTTTTTTTTGTGTTTTTTTTTCTTTAAACTTGCCATTGTCTTTGCACCTCTTTTGCTGCCAGTAACCCAGGTGTGTCCAGGAAGCTTCTGTGATCTGAAACATCCCTCTCACAATATACTGAAGTTCAGTCTGGGAAAGTAATATTTTATGTCCTTGAAATTCCACAAGGATTTTTTTCTGTGCTCCTCTTTGAGACAGTAACCCTCTCTGTGTCTTGTCCTATTCCAGGTTCCTTGATCTCTACAGTCTGCAGCACCTCCACAGCCACCACACTGCATCAGAAGCCTGGATCAATGGACTTTCATGGATGATTCCAAGATGAAGCGTTTCTCTGATGAACTTATGGCTGAAGTTCTGGACAGAGGCAAGAAGCAGGTCCAGTACTAGACGGAGGAACTTGTGGCTAGAGGAAAGTCATGGCTCAAGCTGGGTGCACAGCTTGAGGACAGGGTTTCAGCATAGGAGCAAGCACTTGTTTCACAGTTCCTGGAACAGGAATGGCAGCTAAGGGAGGATGATAGAACTCATCAGAATGAACATTCTCAGCAGGTGCTATCAATAATGCCCGCAAGAACACTGGCTCCTGCTGCATCACCCACACCACGGCCCGAGTCCCCACTATGGTACTGTGCGCTGAAGTCCAGAAACAGCTTGGGCAACTCCATGGCTGAGGACCCATGCAGTCAGCCCCTATGAGCAACTGGGCAGGGCAGCTTTGCCCCATGAAGTCCTCCATGTCGACCCTCTGCCCAGTGGTTGCTTCCGCCCCTCTTCCTCAGTGCCAAGTGTGCAGCAAATGTGGAAGAAAAGGAAAGGGGAACAGCACACCAGGGGACATAGAACAGTAGAGAATTTCTGTCTTGAACATAGTTTCACTGTTTGTGCTTGTTCGTGCACATTTGTGTCAGGTTTTGCTGTGAAAGGTGTTTTGGTGTGGTAATGGCAGCTGGCCTGCCAGGAAATGGGTTAATGTTATATACTTTTCTAAGGCATGTTTATAAATAAAGCTTTTTATTTGATCAAGAAAGTTTATTGATATTGCTGCATCACATCGTACAATAAAAGTAAACACATGATCAGGGACAGTTAGGAATTAGTATGCAAACACTATTCCTTAATACATTGATGTATGGATTGATGGAATCAATCGCTTCCTTACATCAACCCATACTGTGAATCAAGCCCTTCCAGCATCCCATTTGATAAGTGGTGAGGTCATTCATAAATATATTGAATGGTAATCAACTCCCCAACAATCCACAATCAATCAACCCCTTCCCCGTCCCCTGACAAGCACATTCATAAAGGTAATATTTCCCCTCATCCATTGGCCCATGCAAGTCCATAATCATAGACTCATAGAACTGGAAGGGACCTCAAGAGGTCATCTAATCTCCTGCACTCATGGCAGGACTAAGTATTATCTAGACCAGTGGTTCTCAACCAGGGGCCAAGGGCCCCCTGGGAGACCACAAGCAGGTTTCAGGGGGTCCACCAAGCATAGCTGGCATTAGATTCACTAGGGCCCAGGACAGAAAGCTGAAGTCCTGCCAGGCAAGGCTGCAGCTTGGGGCCCAAGCCCTGCCACCTGGGGCTGAAGCCGAAGCCTGAGCAATTAGCTTTGTGTTGCCTGTGGGGCCCCAGGTAATTGCCCTCCTTGCTACCCCCTAACACCAGCCCTGGCTTTTATATGCAGAAAATAGTTGTTGTGGCACAGATGGACCATGGAATTTTTATAGCATATTGGGGCCTCAGAAAGAAAAAGGTTGAGAACCCTGATCTAGACTATCCCTGACAGGTGTTTGTCTAACAATTTTCAATGATGGAGATTCCACAGCCTCCCTAGGCAATTTATTCCAGTGCTTAACCTCCCCTGACAGGAAGTTTTTCCTAATGTCCAACCTAAACTTCCCTTGTGGCAATTTAAGCCCATTGCTTCTTGTCCTATCCTCAGAGGTTAAGAAGAACAATTTTTCTCCCTCCTTCTTATAACAAACTTTTATGTACTTGAAAACTGTGTCTGTGCAGTCTTCTCTTTTCTAGACTAAACAAACCCATTTTTTCAATTTTCCCTCATAGGTCATGTTTTCTAGACATTTAATCATTTTTGTTGCTCTTCTCTGGACTTTCTCTAATTTGTCCACATCCTTCCTGAAATGTGGCACCAAGAACTGGACACAAAACTCTGCGCAGAGTAGAGCAGAAGAATTACTTCTCGTGTCTTGCTTACAATACTCCTAATACATCCCAGAATGATGTTTGCGTTTTTTGCAACAGTGTTACACTGGTGACTCATATTTAGCTTATGGGCCACTATGACTCCCAGATCCCTTTCCGCAAAACTCCTTCCTAGGATGTAAGCCAAGCAAAAGGAGATACGCAGGATCCCTGGAATGGCAGTGGAGCCAGAAACATGAATGTCATTTGGTGGGCATAATGTTCCTGCCTATCCATGAATGTAGGCTCCCGATGGGCTAAAAACTCTGGCATGGTGACCTTTCCAGTACAAACCATGTTGATATTCATAAATCAAACTCTGTGGCCCACGAGGGCCTACATAACAATGGAGTTGTACGTTCTGTGGTTTATGTACTCGTGCTCCTAGAGGAGGGCAAACTATGGGCACAAGTCCAATTAAGGCCCCTGCGCAATTTGGCAATCCCATTCTCCCAAGGGAAGCAATTACTTCAGCAATATTCTAAACCCACCATCTTGGGGCAAGCACAGACTTCATTGCCTCAGAAACCTCTGCCACCACTTTCCCCACAGTCAACATTCCAACACCAAACAGGTTGGCAACAGAACTGTAGCAGACTGGGATAGCCAGCTTCCAGATGGTTATAGCAACTTGCTTCAGGACTGGCATGGCTGCCTTCATGGGGGGTGTCTTTACATTGGAGAGTCAGGGCAAGCTGCTCACAAACCTCCAGAAATGTAGCTTTCTTCTTGCAAAAATTCTGGTCTCACTGCTGGTCATCCCAGGTCTTCAAGATGATGTGGTCCCACCAGTGTGTGCCAGTGTGTGGCCCTACTCCAGAAGCACTGGTCTACATGGTGGTATCAGCAGCTGTTCTGAGTGTTATGAGCAGCATCAACCAGTTTGAGTCTTCTATGTGTGTGTCCTCCTCCATCATAAGCTCTGTCAGGGGCCTTTGGTTAGTCAGAAAATGTTGCCAAAATGTCCAGCATCATCCTTGGAAGCTCTGCCCATTTCCTAAAACAGGAATGAAAGCACAATCCAGAAACAGAGTAACAAGCTTTGTGATTGTGGGAGAGGGGGGAATAGATGTGGTATATCTCACCTTTAGCAAGGCTTTTGTGACTGTCTTGCTTGACCATCTCATAAACAAACTAGAGAAATATAGCCTAGACGAACCTACTATAAGCTGGGTACACAACTGACTGGAAAAGTGCACTCAGAGCAGGGTCCTGCAAGGATCTGGTTCTATTCAACATCTTCATAAATGATTTGGATAATGGCATAGAGAATACATTTATAAAGTTTGCAGACGATACCAAGCTGGGAGGGGTTGCAAGCGCTTTGGAGAACAGGCTTAGAATTCAAAATGGTCTTGACAAACTGGAGAAAGGGTCTGAAATAAATAAGATGAAATTTAATAAGAACAAACACAAGATATTGTACTTCGGAAGGAATAATCAGTTGCATAAATACAAAATGGGAAATGTCTGCCTAGGAAGGAGTATTGCAGAAAAGAATCTGGTCATTGTAGTGGATTACAAACTAAATGTGATTCAACGATATAATAGTGGTGCAAAAAAAGCAAACATCATTCTGGGATGTATTATCAGGATTGCTGTAAGCAAGACATGAGATGAAATTCTTCCATTCTACTCAGCACTGATAAAGCCTCAGCTGGAGTACTGTGTCCACTTCTGGGTACCACACTTTGGGCAAACTGTAGAAAAATTGAAGAAAAAGTCAAAAGGAGAGCCACAAAAATTATTAAACCTCTAGAATACATGATCTACAAAGAAAGATTGAAAAAAATTGATTTGATTAACCTTAAACAGAGAAGACTGAGAGGGGACAGGATTAGTCTTCAAGTACATAAAAGGTTGTTATAAAGAGGAAAACGATAAACTCTTCTACCTAACCACTGAGAATAGGACAAGAAGTAATGGGCTGAATAAAGGGAGATTTAGGTTAGACATTAGGGGAAAACTTCCTAACAGTAGGGGTAGTTAAGCACTGGAACAAATTACCTAGGGAGGTTGTGGAATCTCCATTGTTGGAGGCTTTTAAGAACAAGTTAGACAAATGCCTGTCTGGGATGTTCTAGAAGATTATTCTTAATCCTGCCTCAGTGCAGGAGACTGGACTAGATGACTTATGAAAGTCCCCTCCAGTCATATGGCACCTCCTCCATATTGTTGTCTCTGGCTGCTGGCAGCATGGAGACCAAAATGACCTTATGGCAGGATATGTTGGCAGGTTGTGCAAACTTCCTGTAATGTGCAGGGTGGACAGTCGAGTTTTTCCACACTGCATCATGATTAAAGGGCTAGAGCGGCCACGTTTCAGGAGGGCATTAGGGAATCTGGGATATAGCTAGTTTGACTTGTGGCTGCTTACTGCAGTATGAATGCCAGAGCCCTGTGTTCCGAGCTCAGGCTAGAAAATTCTTAACCTGGGGTTGCCCAGCCATGTAGATGCTCAAGCACTGGGTTCTTTAACATAAGGTCCACTGAACGAGTCCCACGAACCCTGGGCTTACATTGCAGGGTAGACATACCCACAGGCCATTCTGCCTTGCTGCTCAGGACAAGTTATCTGTGGTGGTGGATGTTATGACACTTGGAAGCCCCATAGCTGCGGAAGCTCACTGATGTTGTCAGTGAATCTCCTTGTGTATCTGGTAATTGTCATTCTTTGTCGCGTCCTGTTAACTGGTAGATAATAATATAAGAATAAGGAGGTATTGGAGAGCGTTTGCAGTTTGGATATGGCAGCCATTTAAACAATTTTGCCTTCAGCTGCGCATTTTTAAAGATACCATAAATTCCCATGAATAGCTAAGCTGAGTTCTGGAGTTACCGGAGTCTACAGAGCACTGCAAACTCTACTGAGATGTATGACAATGAAGGGTTTAAACCAGTGTTCTTCATTGCAAGGCTCACCAGCCAGTGGCAGCTGCCATCAACCCTAAGTGTGGCTCCTGAAGTTCCTTCTAAGCTGCGTGGCCGCACAGCAGGCTATAAAGGGCCAAGCAGCAGGGACCTGGAGAGGAGAGAGGTAGGGGGTGGGCGGGAACTGGGGAGGGAAGCAAGTTGGGGCTTGCAGGACTGCTATGGGCCTCCGGCAGGGAGAGGGCTGAGGGGAGTCTTCTGGCCCCTGCCCCAGGGCAGCCTGCCTGCACCCCAAACTCCTCATCCCTGGCCCCCCCCAGAGCCCTCACTCCCCCCGCATTCCAACCCTCTGCCCTAGCCCTGAGCCCCATCCTGCACCCCAAACCCTTTATCCCCAGCTCCACCCTAGAGTCCTCACCCCACCCTCTGACCTACCTTGAGCCACCTTCCACACTCCATACCCCTTGGCCCCACCCCATGTGGCTCTCACATTGAAGGTTTTTTTGCCAAAGTGGCTCCCGCTTCAAAAATAGTGAAGAGCACTAATTTAAACCAATTTTAAAGTCATTGGGCCAGATTCAACAGTCACCATTGTTGTAACTTAATTGATTTCAATGAACTTTTGTCCACTGACAACAGTGGTGAATTTGGCCCTTGTTATGCAATGCCCAGAGGACCCAAGCCAAGTTCTTTGGAGTCAGGGGTTCTGATAGGAGTTGAATGGGACTCAGAATGAAGAGCTGGTTTCATGCATCAGCATAGTATCTGAAACCCACATTCTGTATTAATCACACAATCTGAGCTGTGACACAAGATGATGGAAATGAAGGAACCTGTGAACCTTTCTGCTTTCTCTCCTCGTACCATGCTCCATACTCATCAGAATTGTCAGCAACCAGAGCTGTCCCACTGTGCCTCAGGCCCAGAAGATGCAGCTGAAAGCACTCAGTATGGCAATGCTTGCATTTAAAGCCCTTTAAACAAGGGCAATCCCTTTCTGTACCAGCTGGGAGTCTGGGTGCATTGACCGAGAGACAGACCCAGGAATAGTTCATTAATGTAGATATCAAATGCTGGGCTTGAAACACTGACCAGTGTGAAACCCTGTTCAAAAGTGCTCCACAATCTGAGAGAGAGAGATCTCTCAATCTCCACAGAGAGCCAGCCTGTGTCAGGAGGGATAAAAGAGAGAAAGAAGCAGCACAGATATAGAAGATCAAATAATTGCCTTTTAACGACAGTGATTATACATTAACTACACAATAATGAATTTATTGTCGGGCTCAGGATATGACTAAGAGCAACTAACCATGGAATGGCTTACCAGCTGCAGTAATACATTCATAATTACGTGGGGTCTTTAAATTGAGATTGGAGGAAAGAGATGCTCTGGTTCACCCATGAGTAACTGGGTGTGATAATGCGCACTTAAATAGTACGGAAGAATAACTTGCCCCATTGCAGGAATCAATGGGTAAAATTCTATGGCCTGTGTAATGCAGGACGTCACACTAGGTGATCATACTGGTCTTAAACATCTAAGAATCTGTGTTCTTTCTCTAAAAGGTTTTAGGCAACTAACTGCTTGGAGAAGCTCATGAAGAGGAATGAATCGTTTAAAAAAAATATGAGCGTTTGCTTTTTGTCTGCAGCATCTGGGCTCTTACTAGCTCCATCAAATATGAGTTTTACCGCAAAATACTTGTATGGTATTTAGTTTCCTCCTGTTCTCTCTGGGCATGGAAGATGGATGTTATTGTGAATCAGATCATTTACAACCTGCTTCAGAATAGTTCTGCGACGTCAGTGTGTATCCTTAATGCCAAACAAACAAACAAACAAACAAACAAACAAACAAACCAAAAGCCCCTCTTTAACCATTTGAGGGTTAGCTATAGATCATATTACACTAATACAGATCAAATTGCTGTGATAACAATGTCCTATACTATGCAAAAGTGCCCACAGCCATTTCCATGTTTTCCTATGCTTACTTGGTAGTAGCAGCACTTTCATTGTCATCAGTTACAATGATTTCTAGTCATCTAGTTACTAGACATCTAGTTTCATCTTTGTATGAAAATAATATGCCACCATTCTATCTTCCCCTCTTTGCTCTTAAGAGGTATTTATCTCAAAAGTTTAAACTATTAATCATAGTTATAGTGTGTTGAGCACTATAGTATTTAGGTTCCTGAACAAAGCAAGAAGGTACAAACCTTAATCAAAAAAGAGCTGTGTTCTCAGCTTTCCAGTGTTCAGTCTCCCTCTGCGTACAGCAGGTAAAAATTGCATTCTGTGAGTTGTGGCTTTAGCTGATCTGAATGCATAGTTGCATAGATTCCCTCCAAAGTGGCAGTGTATCTATGCATTAGCTTCTCCTATCAGTTTTGAAAGGAATGCTATTTAAGCCGCATTTTTAAATGTGACATATTAAGTGGCACCAGCCAAATAAAATGCACCTACAATTGATGTGTCTACAAACCCTACATTTGGTCATGCAAACCATTTAACTTCTCAGGTAAACAGCTACTTACCCAAATGAAAATGTGATCTGTTCAGGCAGTTATGGGATTTTACACATTCACTGAGTCCATGGGCATTTTTTCCTGGTTGAAACTTAGGTACATTTGAAAATTTGGTTTTATGAAAGATCTCATCCCTCAGGTACTTTCAGATAATCCCTGTGCACAGCCTGTTTGCCAAACGTGAAGCCTTAAAATGTGTCCCATGGTAATTATCTTGTAGTCAGGGTAACTATTTTTCCAGGACCTGATCAAAGCGGAACAACAAGATAACAATTACTAAGGAACGGGGGAATGAGTCAGAGAAAATAAGAACTGTCCTCGATCTTTGCTCAAAACTAACCCGCACCCAAAATTATGAGACTTGAAAAAGTTTGGTCATGCCATCTCTCCCCCCTAGACATACATCCCACCTCAGCATTTCCTCATTCCGAGGGGGACCAGCTGCAGATGTACTGAAATATCACAAAAGGCTATTTTTGTGTTAGTTGCAATCTGAGAACAATCAGTAAATGCTGCAAATTTGGTGTGATTTCCAGCTCATGTTCTAACACTTTTGTTTAAGTGTGAAGAAGTATCCAAACTGCTTAACCTTTGGAAATTTGCTAGTTTCTTATCATTTTACTTGATTGTTTCAGAAGTAATGCAGGCTGTATGCTAACCATTACTGTATCTATACAAATATAAAGCTAAATTTACAAAATGAGGCCTGTTAGCTATGCCTGCAAAATATGTGCTTGCAACTCTTTTATGTGCAAATATCTGTGGTTGCAGGTACAAATGGGCTATTTAGATGTATGCATGTGCAAAAATGCTTGCACATGGCCTTTGTACAGGAACATGCATTTGGATGTAGACTTTACAGGCTCAGCTTTGCTGTCAACATTTGGCCCATTGCGGCTCATCTATGGCTTTCACTAGTAAGCTAAGGAATGTTTAAATATGTCTGTCCAGTAACTTAGTTTAAAAGTTGTTCTGAAAGTTCTGTTATGGCTCATTTGACACAATTTATTTCAGATTCTAAACAAAATGCACTGGAAGCAGAAAAGCTGCAGCTGTTTCTTTAACATAAAAAAATGAAAAATAATTGTGCATTCTTGTTCAGCTTCCAAATACAATTATGTACTGTTGTCCTACTTAAGACACTTTGGGTGCTAATTTGACTAAATTAGCATGAGCAGCAGTGACTGCACCATCTTCTTTACACAAAAGACAGAGGAAACTAAAATTTGTTTGTTGTCTTTTGTTAGTTTTAACTCCCCTTCTCCAATACATAGAGGAGCTGTGAGAAACACTGGGGTTTAATTTGTAGAAACCTAGCCTCAATATTAAAAATATGTTTGTCTCCCTCATATAGAACGCGAATCTTTAATTTCTTCGAAGATCCATCTGTGACTGGACCTGTATTCTGCTGGTTATTGATGGTCCTAAACACAGTCAAAACGAATCTTCCTTAGACACTGAAGAGACACAGCAGCACCCAGCTATTCAGAATAGTTAAAAGAACTGTCTAACACAGCTCTAATGGAGAAAAATCACAATAAGTAAGTGGCATTAAAGGGGGTTGAACTGACAGATTTGATTCCATTATGCATTCACTAATAGAACTTAATATCAAAACCCATTCCACCTAATAATAATCTGCCATTCAGTACTGATATCATTACTTATTTGTCAGGAAGATACTTAAATAAAACCACACACACCCTTTACGTCTTCTTTGTCTGCCCTTTTCTCTGTCCCTCTCTTAGGTACTTTTTACAATCCACCAATTATGTGATCAAGCTTTTGGGTTCTGTGTAACTGCAGGGTGCTTCATTTAATAATCATCAACATTTACTGCGGCCATTGTATAATAATAATATATTGTGACATGTAATTAATATTGCTTGCTGTTCCTTTACTTATATGTTGTAAAATCTCAATAAAAAATAAAGTTCTCACTAGGCAAGCTGTGTAAATATATTAGCTGACTATTTCGCAAAAAGGCAGGCTACTCAACACTAATAAAACTTTGACACTACACACTTTGGAGTGTTTTTTTCTGTTTTACAGGGAAGTCTCAATCTTTCAACCCACAGACGTAGGCTATAGTCAACGGTGGCTGGTCTAAAAAATGCAACAGATAAGACAGCAATATACCAGCAGGGCCAAATGCTGAGAACCTTATGCAGTCAAATGCCTGAATATGATCTCAGTAAAAAATGAGTAAAGACATAAATATTTGACTTATGATAAGGACGTCATTCACGACCACTTCATTGGGTTGTCTGCCATTCTTTTCATGTTCTTTTATTTTCAGAACCAAATTTGAATTAGAAAAAGAAAGCTACTATTACCCATTTAAGTTAACCATTGAAGCAATGTTCTACCATTGTGTGTTGTGGCTTAAACCTTCATGATAAAATTTTCCAATTTAGATGCTTAAAGTTATGCTTCTGAATCTATACATAGGCATGTAAATAAGTTGCTGGATTTTCAGAGGTGCTGATTACCTGTAATACCCATTTACTTTAATGAAGCTCAGCACTTCTGATAATTAGGTCATTCATTTAGGTACGGAAATATGTATTTGAGTGCATAATATTAAACTTGAAAATTTTGTTCTGAGCTTTTGAGGAAGAATGATTGATGAAAGAGCTCTCCATCTTCATCAACAACAGTGAATAATTCCCCTCTACCTAAAATCTGTCTGCTCATTGGCAAAGACATATTGAAACATCTGATAATTATTATTGTAGGTAAGGGTATGTGTGTGTGTGTGTGTGTAGACATAGGAGAGAAAGTTCACAATTTAGATTGTGTGGCTATGATTAGAAAAGCATAGGAGCAACTTACTTATTCAGCAGAGCTGTTCTGTATGTATACACAGTGGCCTGTTTAACTTAGTGACAACTACTTGTTACACTTGTAAGCACTGCAGAGCCAGCCCAACTATAGGAGAGTAAAGTGGCTTCTATTCTGACTCATGCATCATCAACAGAATTGCTACCTTCCAGCTGCAGAATCTTTATCTCTGGTGATAATGAGGCAGAAAGAACAGCTTGACTTTCAGTGAATTTGCAGCACTGGAATAATTAGGGCTAGTCTAAATGGGAAAATTATACTGGCATAAGAACGTAAAAGCTACCATGGTCCATCTTTCCCAGTATCTTTATCTCTTACAGTTGCCCATACCAGAGCTTCAGGGGGAAGAGTATGGAACAGGGCAATTTTGGAGTGATCTATCCCTGTCTTCCACGCCTGGCTTCTGATAATCAGAGGTTTAGGGTTGCCCCAAGCATGGGGTTGCATCCCTGACCATCTTGGCTAATAGTCATTGACAAACCTAGCCTCCATGAACTTATCCAGTTTTTTTTAAACCCATTAATACTTTGTGCAATCACAACATCCCATAGCAATGAGTTCACCAGGTTAGTTGTGCACTGAGCGAAGAAGTATTTCCTCTTGTTTGTATCAAGTGTGCTGCCTATTAATTTCATTGGATGACCCCTGGTTTTTGTATTGCATGAACGAGTAAATAACTCTTCTCTAGTCACTTTTTCCATACCATTCATAATTTTATAGACCTCTATCGTATTCCCCCTTAGTTTCTAAGTTGAACATCCCTAAATTTTTACTCTCTCCATACATGGGAGCATTTTTGTTGTCCTTTTCCAGTTCCATTGTATTCTTTTTGAGATGGGGCAACCAGAACTGGACATAGCATTCAAGGTGTGGATACACTACAGATTTATACAGTGGAATTATGATCTTTTTCTGGTGTAACCCCTTTGGGGTTTAGAGAGTGTGGCCTCTTTAAATCTTTGTGTTCAGGGGTGGAAGGCTGATTGTTCCAAGAAGAGGAACTTCTGTTTGGTGGGTGGGGGGAGCATGGAGAGAGTGAGAAGGTGTATGTGTCTAGAGCTCCAGACAGAAGACCTTCAGCAAGCAGGCCATCATGTAGGGAAGCGGCCGAAAACCTGCCCAAAGCCTGGGAGAGATAGAGCAACCGACTGGGAATTCCCCAGGACAGGGGCCAGGAAGAGCACTGTGCCAAGGGGGAATCACCCGAGTAGGACAAACCAGAGCTGGACAAAGTATCACTACTGCCCAGAGCCGTATGGGGCTATGAGTACTGGGGCTTGTGACTTTGCATTGGGAATGGAGGGAAGCTGTAGCTAGCTAAGTGGGGAAATTGTTGCTGTGTGGGTTTCCAGAGAGTGTCAGAAGCAGGCACCAGAGAGGTATGTTGGGGAAAGTTTATTGGCACTGAAAATGACCAGGAGCACCCAAGACTCATTGCCAGACTGGAACTCTGCCCAGGACTCCTGAACTCTGAGTGCAGATGCTTTGCTTGGTGTCTGCCCTTTCAGACTGAAGTACCGTTGGCCCTGCAGGGCCTTGTGTTGAATGTAACCCTGTTTTACTGCTCCCCTTATCTTTTCCCCTGTTGTTTTTCTCCTATCATCCCTCAGTGATTAACTATTGTCCTTTCCTATATTCATTGTACTCTTCGTGTGTGTGTGCGTTCAGTCTGGGGGGTTTGAAACAGGTGCCCCTGGGACGGAAGGGACTGTCCCTGCTGCGTTCCTGCCCGTGCCTTTTCTTGGCCAGAGCTGCTTGCAGAGGAGACTCCATCTTGGCCACTGAAGTTATACTGTTTTATTTTTTATCCCAATCCTATTATTTCCTAGCATACGGTTAGCATTTTTTAGTGCTGCTGTGCACTGAGTGGAAGTTTTCAGAGAACTATCCATGCTGACTCAAAGATCTTTCTTAGGTAACAAATTTGGAACCCATCATTGTATAAACTACGGTGCGAATTTAAACTACTATAGTTATACTGGTATAACTCCCCATGTGGACCTTTTTATTCTGGAATAAAAGTTTTTAGACAAGAAGTTATACCAATACTACTAGTGGTTTAATTAGACCACATATAACTAGTGACAATAATGCCCATATAACTAGTGAAACTTCCATATTGACAAGTCCTTAGAAACAAACAAAACCAAAACCAAACCCCACCTTTTCCACTTATACATTGATGTAATGTGATCTGGACTGAGAAACAGTGAACATGAAATTCAATGAAGGCTTTAAAAAAAAAAGCCAAACAAAAACCCAGAACCACTTTTTAGATTATAGTAGGTACATTCCCTCTTCACTCTTCTATAGTGGTGCAATTTGGACCAGATCCCTACCTGGTGTAAATTAGCACAGGCCATTTGATCTCAGTGGAGCAAAACTAGTTTACAGTGTCTTAGGGTCTAGGTCTTCATCTTTTCCGACTCAGGTTACAATAGTATTAAAATGATGAGATGACACAAATTTCTATCCACAAATGAATTTTTTTGGGTTACTCATCCATGATGGTTCTCCATCACTTTTTAATAAATTGCTGATAGCCAAGCAGTTTGGTTAATTCAAAACTACCTGCTTACAGTATAAATCAGTAGTGTGCAAGCCAAAAAAGGGAAATACTCAAGAAATGTCAGTTTCTGAAGGATCTATCCAGGTTACCAGCCACATCAGAAATAAACATTGCTTCATCAGAATGGCTGTTCATTATACATTGGCCTTCAGAGGCAGTTAAACTAGTTTTATTCTCTGTACTCTAGTTGCACTCTCCACTGGACAAATGCTAGGAATGTGCTGGATGCTTACTCATATGCCACTTCGGAAGCCCCAGCTACAGTGGGAACAGCAAACAAGTAGTTATTCTTGCAGATGAAAATGCTCAGCAAAGTTAAAAAAACCCCAAAGGTTTTTCATGTTGCAAAGAACCTATTTTTGCTTTGTGTCCTCCAAGAAGTGGGTGGTCTGTATAATAGACATAGTATTTTTGCCATGTGGGATAAAGTGTTTTTTAGAGCTATTATTAATTATAAGTATTACAGTAGCACCTAGATTCCCCAGCTGAGCTTGGGTTCCCATTGTGGTAGACATTGCAAATACACATAGTAAGAGGCATTTCCTGCCCCCCAAAAAGCTTAAAATTTATTATTGTATCACATTCTTCAATTGACATTAAATTAATGATGTCAGTGAGCCTACAACATTAGATCAGTGCCTATTTATTATTTTAAATTGAAATAAAATAAAAATCTAAATAAACTATTTTTAAACTGACACTTAAACTCAACTCTGTTCACGCAAAGGCTGAGGTTTATAAAGTTGCCTAAGGGACATTGAAGACAATGAATGAGAATTTGTTATTTGAATGCCCTATACAAGTTGAAAATCTCAGCCTAAGTCTCTAGATATGCTGTGGTTATCTGGCCAGCTAGAATTACAGTAAAGCTATGAAGCACATTTGACACACTCTTGTGTGGGTCCTCAAATCTGGCTGTCACTGGGCAAACTGGCCCTAAGGAGAGGGTTAACTGCATTTGTGCCAGATTTGGCTTGCCTTTCCAAGGCAGTGAGTGAAGTCATTTGACAAAGGGTCAGGTGATGAGGAGCCAGGACTGCTGGGAGGTAAAGAACAGAACTGAGAGAGAAAAAAAATGGGGGAGGTGAAGATGTTTAGGAGCCAAGCCTAGAAGAATGCCAGCCCTTTCTGCTGTAAAAAGAGAGTGGGAGGGCATCTCAGAAGATGATTATTACAGGAAGAGGCCCTGGGAAGGAGTAGCAAGACAGGCTCAGGCTATGGGCGCAGCTGGCCCACTTCTTAGAAATTGTTTTATTCACTGTGAATGAAGCTGAATACAGGTTACGTTGAACAAAACTTTATTAAACCCTGTGTACTGCTCTGTCCATATGGCTGAGTTGCTTCCAGCTTCCTGTGTTCCCTGTTCTCATGGTGTCCTGTAATTCAATGACTGTCCCTCCAGGGATCATGGGCCCTCTGACTCTGGATTCACTGATCATGATACATCTCCCCTATTTACAAATATTTTAATGTAAACCTTAAAAATAAGTAATTGATATCCAGATGCTACCCCAGGTCCCTTCAGCCAGAGGTTGCTAGGCCATAGTTGAGTTGGAGTCTCATCTTTACCACAGACTCTGCTAGTTAAATACTTTAGTCTCCTCTACAGGCAACCACACCTGGAGTGACCTATTATTGTCTATCTGTCATCTGTCTGAGTCTAGTAAACTTGTTCTCTGTGGAGTCTCAAATCCCTCCCTGTGGGATCGGCCTCCGGATGGTTCTTTTTTCTGTCCTGATCTCTATATTTCTCTAGGCTCTCTCAGGGTGTTGTGTCTGCTGGCTTGTTAGTACCTCCTGTTCATTTGGATCACTTGGGTCTCTTGCGTAGTCATGTTGTGTGATCCAAGTGCCACTGCATCCCTCATGACTCCTTTAGTCCACTCCTTCTGGTGTCTCTGATGGCTGGATCCTCACAGGAGTGCCTGTCTCCAGGGCTGGTAAGTCCTTGATTGACCTGTGATATTATAGTGACTGTCTTCTCTGTTTTCTTGCATCTCCACTCAGTGGTATCTCTTGCCTTCTGATTGCAACAGGTCTTCCCTCACAGGCAGCAGGGTTATGGTCCTTCTACTGATCAGTGCCTGTTCTGGACTTCTTTGGTGCTGCTGTCATGTGGTATTCTTGGGTGCCAAAAATGCTAACAAGGGCATACCACTATTCATCCCTGACAGGGGTTTGCTGGTTCAAGTCCCCTTTCTGTCTGAGGGATAAAAGGGCTTTAAACAGGGAGCTGCTACTTCTCACTGGAGTATCCTCACCTCTGATCTATGGATTATTCTGATGTGGGGCTCCCTCAATCTCTCTTGTTAAAGGTATTCCACTTTGTATAAATATTTAAAGAGTCACAGGAGTAGAAGGACTGGATCCTGGGTCTCCCACTTCCTAGGTAAGTGCTCTAATCACCAGGCTAGAAAGTTACTCTTGCTTGTATTCCTCCCCTCACTGCCTCAAACTGACTCTTTATTTACACTTCAGTGAGGCTTATTGACACTTTAACAGTAGACAGAGGGAACCATGCACCAGAATATTCCTTAGCCCAGTGGTTAGGGAACCCACCTGAGATGTAGTAGCAGTAGGACTCGTACTGGGAACCTTTTATATCCCAGGTGAGCATTCTAACTACTATTGGGCTCCAAGTTCTAAGCAAGGTGCTCCTCCTCACTACTTACTACAAAATGATATTGGTGCCTAATTCCAAGGGAGAGTGCAGCTGAGAACCCCACACAGAAGGAGTTGCCATCCTCCAGCCCAGACTTAAGAAGTGCTGAACTTCCTAAGGGGGTGGGCTTAGGATACATCCCTCTCCTTGGTGTCTCCCATAAGCTAGTTTAGTTTGCTGGCTGTTGTGAATCCCATTCTTAGGCACCTATTTTCCTCCATTTGTTGTATAGGAAGCCTTAATGTCCAGCTCAGGCTTCATGAATCCTGGTGTTTTATAGGCACCTGAAAGTTAGGTATGCAACTCCTAAGTTCCTTTGGGACTCTAGCTCTTAGAGAATATTTCCTGCCTCTGGGCTTAGTATAGCGGTGGCTGCAGCAGGAAAGCATGGATTCTCTTGCTGTTGTATGGTTCGGGGTGCTTTCTGCTCTTTTCCCAAAGAAAATATGTTGGAGAGGCTCTGGCAATGGCCTGAAAACCCAAGATGAGCGAGTAGCCAACTAGCATTCACCAATAGCACATAGAATAGGTCTGAGAGTTGGTTAGGAGCAGCTAAGGAGAGGTGTGCAGTGTTGCCAGCTTTGAAACTTTGTGATCCTTGCAATATTTGGTGCGTCTTACATCACCAGCTCTTGCAGCGATGTGACTGAGAATCTTAATTTAAAAAAAAAAAAGCTAAGATTCTAACCCTCAGAGTTCAGAGAAGTTTGAAAATATGAACCCAACAGGCTCCAAATCCCAAGGTAAATAAAAAGAAGAGTTTGTGATTTGTAAATCAATTTCCTGATTTTTGGAGCCTAACAAATGATTTCTGTACACTTGGGATTGGCAATATTATGAGAGGGAGGGTGAAGGCGGCTGGGGACAGAGTTGGCAAATAACCCTGCAATGTAGATTCCAAGGCCAGAAGGGATCATGGTGATCATTTAGTCTGACCTGTTGTATAACATAGGCCACAGAACTTTTCTAAACTATTTCATAGAGCAGATCTTTCACGAAAAAATCCAATCTTGATTTAAAAATTACTTGGTCATGATGGATTCTGCATCAGAAAAAGCAGTCTTCAACCAATGACAATTTTAAGTATTATTTCATAAACTATAAGGATTAGAGAAACCAGCTATATCAGCTTAGACAATTGGGATTCTATATTTTGGGGGGGGGGTGTATTATAAAAAAATAGAAAAAGGTGTGTGGGGGTGTGCGCGCGCGCGAGAAAAGAAAACAATTTATATCTAGCCTTTTGCAGGACATTGGAACCTTTAATATATAGAAAACCTGTTTTAAATATCTGCATCCAAATATTTGTGAATGTGAAGTCTGTAGGTGGTCATTAAAACAACCTGGAGTTAGAAGAGGAGGGATATGAAAAACTATTTCAATAAATATCGTTAAATGCCAAAGTAAAATAGCCTGGTATGTGGTGGTATAGAGATTTTATAGGTACTGCCTGGAGATGACTTGCATAACTCACCAGTGTTTCAATACTTGTGCACAATGTAACTCTTCTTCCAATAAAAGAATTATACCCTCATCATTATATACACAACTACAATATTAATGTTCATACTTCTTAAATCCGTTTACAATTCGTATTATTTAAAAGCAATTGGCTTCACTTACAGAAGTCATGTGAACAACTTATTCAATTTTAGCTGACCTTGTCTGTTAATCATTTATCTGTGTATTTTTAATACATGAGTCATCATTGCATCTAACTATCTAGGCAATGTATTTTTGAAAATTACAGAGGTGTTTGGATCAGTAGTTTGGTTTGGACACAACAAATGAATAAAAGAATGTAAACAGGCACAAACAATGAGGTATAATCAAAGGTTACATTTTCAAAAGTAACTACTGAATCTGGGTTCTCTGGTTGAGACACTGCAAAGAAATCTTTACTGACATTCTGGCTCCATTGATGTCATAGGGGATTTATGATCTCACCCATTAATTTATGTTAGTTGATCACTTTCACCTGGTGTTTCAAGTTGCACATTCAAAATGGAGGCACCCAAAATCACTAGTCACTTTTGAAAATCTCTAATCCAACATCTTAATTATACAACAGAATGCAGTATATATACTGAGAGTTGAATGTAGCTTGTGATTATAAAAGCCACTGGAACACTTTAAAGGGACCATACCATAGCCTAAGGATGACTTCACAGCCTATCAGTTATAATCCATCAACTGAATGGACTTAATCATCATGTCAGATTCAGCTGACTTCTATCACCAATGGGAAGCTCATTTTCTCTTGGCTTTTTACAGAGTTTTAATTTTAAAAAGAGCTTTAGAACCATCTGGCATATAAACAGTAGGCAAACACTTCTTCCTGATTATGCAGCATAACCTCAGGTAAGCGTAGCATGACCAGTTAATTGAAAATTACTTTTCATTTTGAATTTGCTCTGGGCTAGCCAATGATAAATTATTTCACCTGGCTCACTTCACATTATACACTCTTCATGCCCAACCCATTTTTTATAAAATGTAAAACAATTGTTGTCTTTATTAGTAAATATTTTTATGTATGAATGCTTGATTCCTCTACTTTATAGTTATTCTTTACTTTTGATTTGTATTCATACAGACAGATGAAAGGCAAAGTATTACGTCTACACTTCCTAACTGCCCTCTGGGGTATTCTTTATTGAAAGATGTTCAGATAACTAAAGGAAACACTTGACTCAACTACACTGGAATAGGTGCCATATCTTGGAGAGGTATGTTTTGTCTTAGGAGGAACTTTTATGAACATGTTAATACTTGAGGCTATGAACCAAAGGGAAGGTATGATTACTGTATATACTAGAGCTATACAATATGATCACAATAACTCTGAAACCACACCAAAGCTGCTTGATTTCAGGCTTTATTACAAACTTGAAATTCAGACTAGCATGATTGACAAGGGCATGAATGCTTCAAGGTGATGTGAGCCCATTTTCAAGCAAATGAAGGCTGATTTATGGTTTTGCAATCAAATTATGTAAAGTGTAGTTTGACATTGTGATAAATGGGGGAGGTGGGAGAAGAGAAGCGGGTAGCTCTCTTCTGTGGACAGCCAGCCAGCTAGCTAGCTATAGAATCCCTCTTGGTAGTTGTTCTCTACTTGCTTTACCTGTAAAGGGTTAACAAGTCCACAGTTAAAAGGAAGGGAGTGGGCACCTGACCAAAAGAGCCAATGGGAGGGCTAAAACTTTAAAATTTGGGGGGGGAACTTTTCCTTTGTCTTTTTTTGTTGCTCTCTGGAGAGAGAAGACAGCAGTTCAGCCCTGTTCCTATGATGTAGTAAGCTTTAAGCCAGGTATGGAAACCCATCAGATCAGACCTAGAGATTGCTTATCTGAAGCTGCAGATATGCAAGTAAGTGAAGGTCTAGGAAGATGCAATTAGGGTTATTTCTTATTGGCTTGTGGACTGCTCTGTGCTAACCCCAGATGCTTTTGTTTTATTTGTAACCTTTAAGCTGAACCTCAAGAAGGTTATTCTTGACGTTTAATTTTTGTAAGTGGGATTTTTAAATCTAGTAAAAGCCTAAGAGCCAGATAGATTCTTAAAAACAAAAAGAATACATTAAGAACAGGATTGGATTTTTGGTGTCCTAAGAGGTTTGTGAACATGTTTTTTTAATTAGCTGGTGGCAACAGCTGATCTTTGTTTTCCTTTCTCAGCTCTTCCCTGGAGGGGGGTACCCCACAGGAAGGAATTCCCAAGAGTACCTTCCTGAGTTCCAAGGGGTTTTGCATTTGGGTGGTGGCAGCATCTACCCAGCCAAGGTCAGAGAAAAACTGCAACTTTGGGAATTTAATACAAGCCTGGAGTGGCCAGTATTAATTTGAGTCCTTGCAGGCCCCCACCTTCTGTACTCAAAGTGCCAGAGTGGGGTATTCGCTTTGACAGACATGAACCCAGATGAGGTTGAACTTCAGTTTGGATTTGTTTGAGCCTATAGCAGGGTAAGGAGTCAAATTCTGCCCTTGAATTCATATGTGTCTGTCTATGAAGTAATATTTATTGTACTGATAATCTATTGACATTGGTACACATGGTGACATTTGAATTGTTTATGTAACTGCATGATTGTATTGCCTCTTGCTTCATCCTCATACACTTGTTCTGTCTTATCTTTAGTTAGACTGCAAGTTCTTGGGGCAGGTTCCGTGATTATCTTGTTTGTGCAGCACCTAGCACCCATGATCAGGGTCTCTGGCCACTACTGCAATATAACAGCAACCACAATTTTGCAGGTACGAGATTCTGCTTTCGCTTAACATTCAGCCTATGACTGACCACTGTAATTGAACATCCGAACCAGGCTGGTAATTGGAGTGCTTGATTTAAATTGGAATGAATTTCTGTGGCAAAATTGAAAAAACAAACTAGATATAAGGAAACAGAGTTTGAATTTTTGTATATGTCTCGAGGATTTATTACAATTTAAAAAAAAAAAGGCAAAAAATCATACCGTGGTTGGTGATTTGCATTAGATGCAAAGAGATAAAGATCTCAATGGCATGAGAGTCATAGTAGGACTTGTGGCACCTTAGAGACTAACAAATTTATTTGAGCATAAGCTTTCGTGAGCTGCAGCTCACTTCATCAGATGCAGTCCGATGAAGTGAGCTGTAGCTCACGAAAGCTTATGCTCAAATAAATGTTAGTCTCTAAGGTGCCACAAGTACTCCTTTTTTCTTTTTGAGAATACAGACTAACACGGCTGCTACTCTGAAACCTGTCATTACAGTAGGCATAAAATTTCCCACTTATCCAATGTAACTGAAGGATCATTCGAAGTGGCTTATTATTGTAAATGTTAGAACATTACAGGGTTAACAGAGAAACTCTTAAATTCCCTTTCCCAGATGTGAAATATTTCCATGTTGAGCAAAATTTTTAGCTTCATTTTTCCCCCCACAAGACACAACACCAAGTGTCTCTCACATATGTGAATGTCAAACAGTTGAGAGATAACAAAAGGTTATACCATAAATACTTTAAATAATGGGCAATCTAGAGATACTCACTGGATTTTCAGATAATAGCAACTCCAGTCACTCCACTCATACCTGAAAAATTAAAAGCCTACACTTAGTGTCAGATTATCCATGCAATTCTACGTGTAATAAATGAATCAGTAAGAAACTTGTATAAACAGATTGAACTGTTCAGAGAAATGCTAGGGATATTTCTCTTCCATGTTTGGGTATAGAATGACGACTTCATTACAGCAAGCTGATTGCAATAGAAAAATTTAAAAAAAGGAAACAGAATGATGGCAAAGAAGAATGTATCCCTTACTGAAGGGATGGTGATCTACGCCTCTTCTATATTTATACAGGGGTGCTGGAACAATTTGCATAGTGGGGGTGCTGAGAGACATTGAACCAAACTGTAAACCTGGTATATGATGGAAGCCACTTCAAGCACCCCTAGTTCCAGCACCTATGTATTCATGTTCTAGCTATACAGCATAAAACAAAACATCTCTAGATCCATAAAATTTAACCTAAGAGGAATTCAGCCTAATGAACAGTTGAGAGACAGTATCAGGAATAACCACCCATTGATAGCCTGCTTACTTGCAAGCTTAACCCCAGGGAGTCCAATGAGCACAGCTGGGTCCATTTGAGCTACCCAATTGGCCAAGCTGCCCAACTGACAGAGGGGATCAGCAGACCTACTCTTAAGATAATCATTAGTAGCAGGAGGGTGCTGGCTGCTCAGCCCCTGGCTATGATAGCTGTTGTGCCTGCTTGTTCCTAGCCTTGCTTTTGTATTGGATCCTGCCTTGCCTCACTCCAGTTACCCTGTCTGACTCCTGGCTTTGGACCTTCGGTCTGACCCAGTATAGCCAGTCTTATGAGTCGGAGCCATCTAGCCCAGTATCCTGTCTTCTGACGGTGGCCAATGCCAGCCGCCACAGAGGGAATGAACAGAACAGGTAATCAAGTGATCCATCCTGTCACTCATTCCCAGCTTCTGGCAAACAGAGGCTAAGGACACCATCCCTGCCCATCCTGGCTAATAGCCATTGATGGACTGATCCTCCATGAACTTATCTAGTTCTTTTTTGAACTATATTCTTAGCCTTCACCACATCCTCTGGCAAGGAGTTTCACAGATTGACTGTTTGTTGTGTGAAAAATTACTTCCTTTTCTGTGTTTTTAAAATCTGCTGCTTATAAATTTTATTTTGTGACCCCTAGCTCTTGTGTTATGAGAAGGAGTAAACACTTCTTTATTTACTCCTGGTTTCTGACTCCAGCCGAGACCCTAGACTCTGGCACCTGGCTACAACCTCTTGCTCTGACCACTAGGCACAACTGCCCACATCCCAGTCCCTAACACACAGAAGCGATGATGATGGAAGGCCGTGTGGTGTAGGGGATAGAGCACTGGACTGAGACCTAGGTTCTGTTTCTGTCTCTGCCATGGGGCTGCTGGGTCCTTGGGAAAGTCACTTCACCTCTAAAATGGGGTTAATGATACTGACCTCCTTGGTAAAGCACTGAGATCTATTGATGAAAAGTGGTATTATATGAACATTCCTGAGGAATCTGGGATCTAGACTCCTAGAAATGGAATAAGAAGCATATCTTGGAATGCTAGAGTGAACATCAATATATATGATGAATAGCAATTTGAGAATGTTAGTGGTAGAATTAAAGAGATTCACTTCTATTCTAATTTTCTATAAAGAGAAAGATCTCGGCAGTAAATTTGAAGTTGCCACAATTTCTATTAATCTTAGAAATTCTCACACCAAGGCAGAGAACAGTTGCAGAGACAGAGAAAACTGGTGGGCTAGATTTTAACAACATCAATACTGTTTCCTTTATATAGGTCACATGATGTTCATTAATAAATGAGATATTCCAAAACCTGCCTTGGCCATCAGTAAAATATTCCACCTAGCAAATACAGCAGGAACCACTGAAATGAATATCCTATTAGGATTTTTGATCCTCTTCTAGTATCTAATTTGATGTGCCCCACAAGCTTGCTCCAAACTTTTGCCATAATATAGGGGGAAGAGTCAGAACCAAATACAATTATTTTATTTGTATTGCAGAAGCACCTAGAAGCCTAGTCAGGGACCAGAACCCTATTTTGATAGGTGCTGTACAGACACTGAACAACAAAAGATGGTCCTTGCCAAAGGAGCTTACAATCTAAGCATCATAAAAGAGGTAATGGCTGGATTCAGACAGAGTGGGGAGCACAAGGAAACAATACTGGTTGGCATATCTCATTACACCAGCCATTTAACCATTGTCAAGAGTTTGGCAGGCATCCTGGAGGAGGCAAGTTTCAAGGAAGGACTTGAAAGAGGACAATGTTTATGTGGGAGCGCCCTCCAAGCATGAGGGGCAGTACGGGAGAGAGCATGAAGGTGCTTGTTTGAAACTTTAACAAGTGGGTGATGAAGGATGGCATCACTGAGGGAACTGATATCTCAACAGTGAATGAGAGATGATAGGTAGCATAGGGTTAGACTGAAGGGCAAATGCAAATATCTGCAGGACATCAAAGAAATCAAAGGCTAACTTTCCAAACCTCATCTAATATTAAAAAACACAGTAAAAGAACTAAAAAGCCACCATGGCTTAACAACCATGTAAAAGAAGTAGTGAGAGAAAAAAAGGCATCTTTTAAAAAGTGGAAGTCAAATCCTAGTGCGATAAATAGAAAGGAGCACAAACACTGCCAATGAAGTGTAAAAATGTAATAAGAAAAGCCAAAAAGGAGTTTGAAGAACAGCTAGCCAAAACCTCAAAAGGTTAAGTACATCAGAATCAGGAAGCCTGCACCTGTTGTAGTGGCCAGCAGCAGCCTCTAAATCTAGCCCCTTATCACAGGGACCAGCCACAGCCTGGATCAGGCCACACTCCTCTTCAGCCAGGTGTAGCCCAAGGGGAAGGGGGGGGACCCAGGCCCACCGGTACTCTGGGTCCCAACCCAGGGACCCTCTAGCAGCAGCCTCTCTCCCCTCACCCTGCTATGTCCCTGGGCCACTTCCCCTTCAGCCTTATGCCCCTGCCTGGCCTAGGCCAGCAGCCTGGAGTTTTCCTTGGTCAGAGCTCCCCAGCACTGCTCTGTCCAAGGTGCTACCTTTCAGCCAAGGAACCAACCCTCCTCCCTTGACCACCAGGGAGAGACTGCCCATTCCCTTCCTGGGCAGCCTTTATATATGGCTGAGTCTGGCTCTGATTGACTGTCTCTAACTCAGCCTCTGATTGGCTCCCTAGCAGGCCTTCTCTGATTGGCTGCCCACCCTGCACCGCCTCCCTGGCCTGTTGAAGCCCCATCTAGGATAGGAATGGGGCAGCCACCCACTACACACAACAACAGAACTATTTATTCAGCAATATTACCAAGGAAATGCACTGCCGCATATTAGCATTTGCAGAGGAAATGTTGCAAGAATGGCAGTTTAACAGCATTTGTAATTATTCAACTGGTATTCATCATGCAGGACTGAATAATTTATTTACACAAATAATCAGGAAAGAGAGCCAAATAGAAGATGTACATACAGTCCTAGTCTCTGATGCCTATATTTGATTTTTGTCCTCTTTCTGACCATTATTTACTATAAATATTTTTATGTGCAAACAAACAAATTAAAATTAAAATACAGCCTCCTGTTCCAGAACTTAAACAAGGGTAGGATTCCAAAAGTACTGAGTTTTGGAGATGGAGGAGCTTAACTTTCTCTAAGCAATTCAGACACCTCTTGTCGTCATGGCTGGACATGAGCGTGTTTAAAAAGAAGTCTTGGAGGAACAATGGCACACATTGTTTGTACTTTTTACTGAGATGACCCACCAACTGCCTTTATGTCTTTTTTTTTTTTTTTTTGCAACCAACCTATTTGTGTGTGGGGGACAAAATAATAGGTCAGAGTCTTTCTCCTTCTCCTTCCCCTGCCAAGGGGGCACTGGCCTCCTGTAGCAGCACCCTCCACCATGGCACTGCAACCATAATCCCATCCTGGTACGGGAGTCCCTGGTTGGAGACTGAGCTCACGCCTCACTCATCCCACAGCAGTGGCTCCTGTCCTGCAGGGCTGGGCCTGGCTTCCAACTCCAGGTATTGCCGTTGAGACCTGGTGCATGGAGTCACAGTGCCACTCAGGTTTCAACCAAACACTGTCATGACAGTGAGGTGGCTTGGCCAAATTTGAATGAGTGACATTGAAACCCTGTGCACCAGAGATCTGGGTCCAGCCCCAGAAGACAGGAGCTACTGCTTCAGGATGGGCTCCCTCTCCAATCCCTGCCCTGAGACCTTCACTGGCCTTGGCTCCACCTAGGACCTGGGCTTCCCTCTCCAATCCCTGGCATGGGACCAACCTAGAATGTTTCTTCAAACTACTGATGGGTGGGGACCCAGTGATTGGAAAATACTGAATTAGGCTTTTATATCTGAGCAGCTGTGCATTGTCAGTGTCTTTAATTTTGTTTCAGTCCCTGCCTTCAGGTTTGGGGTGGAAAAAAACCCAAAAAACAACCCAAATGTCCCTAGTTGGGGATAAAGAGTTTATAGCACAACACATAGCACTGCAATTTAATTTTATATTTTTGGAGGCTGGAAATACTGCATGGTCCACCTACAATTCCAGTCAAACACAGTTAAAATCAAAACAGTTGCGGCCTTTGGCTTGTCAACTTTGTTCTCTTAGTTGTTGTTTCTTGTGCTGTTTATATTCCAACCTCCATTTGGAGCATGTCCAAAATATGGCAGAAATTAATGGCAAAATAAGTTAAAATCAGGAAAATTCTCTTACAGCTTTTCTCAAAGATAAAAGTCTGAATTTAACTAAGAGAAACAGATTTCTTGCCAAAAATAGAACTGTCCAGTCCAATTTTAAGCCATTTAATGCAAAATATAATGCCCATTTAGGACTCGGGATGTCTCTTACTGTGCAGTATTTATTTGAGGTGTATTGAAGAACCCCAAAGCACCAACACTAATTCCTTAAGTAGGCAAAACTTTCAATAAAAAGAGATTGTTGTTGTAGCCATGTTGGTCCCAGAATATTAGAGAGACAAGGTGGTAATTAATATCTTTTATTGGACCAACTTCTGTTGGTGAGAGGGACAAGCTTTCAAGCTTACACAGAGCTCTTCTTAAGGTCAGGGAAACATATTAGAGTGTCACAGCTAAATACAATACAAATATAGGTGGAACAGATAGTTTAGCATAAGTAGTTAACACATACAGTATTTTAAGCACCCATTCCAGGTGAAGCTTAAATCCATAACTTTGCTAGGTACTAAAAATCACGGACTGAACAGACACACTGGATTTATGGCTATTTACAACCCACTAACAACCCCCCTCCAAGCTGCCTTCCCCCATAATTCCTTTCCCTGATGACTGGAAGAGTGTTAATGGGCCACTTTCCCTGGAACGGTCCCTTGAAATATGTGTTAACTACTTATGCCAAACAATCTTTCACCTTATATTTAGCTAAAAGAAAAGGAGGACTTGTGGCACCTTAGAGACTAACAAATTTGCTTATGCTCAAATAAATTTGTTAGTCTCTAAGGTGCCACAAGTCCTCCTTTTCTTTTTGCGGATACAGACTAACACGGCTGCTACTCTGAAACCTGTCATTATATTTAGCTGTGACACTGAGTATGTGTCCCAGATCTGAAGAACCTGTGAAAGCTTGTCTCTCTCCCCAACAGAAGTTGGTCCGATAGAAAATATTACCTCACCAACCTTGTCTCTCTAATTAAAAGAGAGACATTTTCACAAGGAATAAAAGAAAACAAACAATAGCCCAGCTCCTGCTTAGACCAGCACTTGACAGACTGGTCAAAACTGTAGTACATAGCTTAATGTAGAGGTTTTCAACCTGTGGTCCACAGACCCCTGGGGATCTGCAGGTTATGTTTAAGATTTCCAAAAGTGACTGCAACTCTATTTGACATTTTTTCAAGGTCTGCAAATGAAAAAAGGTTGAAAACCACTGACTTAATGTATGTTTCTCTTTGAAGTCTGGTCCTGAAGTTTTTTTGCTGCAGGATGGCTACCTTTAAATCTGCTATTGTGTGTCCAGGGAGGTTGAAGTGTTCTCCTACAGGTTTTTGTATATTGCCATTCCTAATATCTGATTTGTGTCCATTTATCCTTTTACGTATGGACTGTCCAGTTTGGCCGATGTACATAGCAGAGGGCCATTGCTGGCAAATGATGGCGTAGATTATATTGGTGGATGTGCAGGTGAATGAACCAGTGATGGTGTGACTGATCAGGTTAGGTCCTGTGATGGTGTCACTGGTGTAGATATGTGGGCAGAGTTGGCATCGAGATTTGTTGCATGGATTGGTTCCTGAGTTAGAATTACTATGGTGTGATGTGTAGTTGCTGGTGAGAATATGCTTCAGGTTGCCTGTGGGCGAGGACTGGCCTGCATCCCAAGGCCTGTGAAAGTGAGGGATCATTGTCCAGGATAGGTTGTAGATTACTGATGATGCATTGGAGAGGTTTTAGCTGAGGACTGTATGTGATGGCCAATGGAGTTCTGTTGGTTTCTTTCTTGGGCTTGTCTTGCAGCAGGAGGCTTCTGGGTACACGTCTGGTTCTGTTGATCTGTTTTTCTCATGTGTGCATTGTAGTTTTGAGAATGCTTGGTGAAGATCTTGTAGGTGTTGGTCTCTGTCTGAGAGGTTGGAACAAATGCGGTTGTACCTCAGCGCTTGGCTGTAGACAATGGATCGTGTGGTGTGTCCAGGATGGAAGCTGGAGGCATGAAGGTAGACATAGCGGTTGGTGGGTTTTCGGTATAGGGTGGTGGTAACATGACCATCACTTATTTGCACTGTGGTGTCTAGGAAGTGGACCTCCTGTGTAGATTGGTCCAGGCTGAGGTTGATGGTGGGGTGGAAGTTATTGAAATCATGGTGGAATTCTTCCAGGGTTTCCTTCCCATGGGTCCAGATGATGAAGATGTCATCAATGTAGCATAGGTAGAGAAGGGGCGTGAGTGGACAAGAGCTGAGGAAGCATTGTTCCAGGTCAGACACAAAAATGTTGCCATATGGTGGGGCCAAGTGGGTGCCCATAGCGGTGCCACTGGTCTTGAGGTATATATTGTCACCAAATTTGAACTAATTGTGTGTGAGGATAAAGTCACAGAGCTCAGCAACCAGTTGTGCTGTGGCATCATCAGGTATACTGTTCCTGACAGCTTGCATTCTATCTGTGTGTGGGATGTTTATGTAGAGAGCCTCTACATCCACGGTGGCTAGGATGATCTTTTCTGGAAGATCACCAATGCATTGTAGTTTTTTCTCAGGAAATCAGTGGTGTCACTGAGATAGCTGGGAGTGCTGGTGGCGTAGGGTCTGAGTAGAGAGTCCACATATCCGGACAGTCCATACGTAAAAGGATAAATGGACATAAATCAGATATTAGGAATGGCAATATACAAAAAACCTGTAGGAGAACACTTCACCCTCCCTGGACACACAATAGCAGATTTAAAGGTAGCCATCCTGCAGCAAAAAAAACTTCAGGACCAGACTTCAAAGAGAAACTGCTGAGCTTCAGTTCATTTGCAAATTTGACACCATCAGCTCAGGATTGAACAAAGACTGTGAATGGCTAGCCAACTACAAAAGCAGTTTCTCCTCCCTTGGTGTTCACACCTCAACTGCTAGAAGAGGGCCTCATCCTCCCTGATTGAACTAACCTCGTTATCCCTAGCCTGATTCTTGCTTGCATATTTATACCTGCCTCTGGAAATTTCCACTACATTCATCTCACAAAGTGGGTATTCACCCACGAAAGCTTATGCTCAATACATCTATTAGTCTATAAGGTGCCACAGGACTCTTTGCTGCTTTTATAGATCCAGACTAACGCAGCTACCCCTCTGACACTGAATGTATGTTGTCTCTTCAAAGTATTGCTTTTAACAGACCACCTTGCATAAGGCTGACATTAAATTAGGATCAGTCAAAAGACTCGGCCATTAACTTTGTTTGTAATTACAGCTCCTTTAATTAAACACAGTAAAGATCAATCTTCCACATGGATTACCTCTAGTAACGACCTCAGAGGAGTCAGGTGAGGAGGCTAGAATAGTCTCTCTCCAGCTCCGATCAGTTGGGAGGGTAGAGAGAAAGGTGCCAGTAATTGTTGTCTTGAAATGCTGCTCCCTTGCTCCCCCGGGAATGAGGATGTCACCTCTATCTATCCTAGTCTAATTTAGGAATTTATAACATGCTGATTACCCTGACTTCTGAGCTGTCTCTGAAGCACTCCCAGTCTCTACCTCTTGTTGTTTCTTTCCATTTTGCAGTTCCTTTAAGCCCATTGGAATAATTAGATATGCTTTCAACTGAACTCAAGGTCCAGCTTTTGTTCAAAGGGTTACCAATAGGTCAATTTTGCATGACTCTATATTTCAACCTATTCAAATCAATAATAATAATTATTATTCATTGCCACAACCAGGATTTATACAGCCTGGGATGAGATGTAGGAATTAAATGAAAATTCATGCTAACTTCATCATTATCAATTGGATAATACCCTAAGACTAGGCTAATGTGAGGATTTAATGAGGCAAGAGATAGTGTGTGTGTATGCACGAGTGTGAGTGAGATAGAGGATCATCGCACTGCTTTGTCTGTTGGCACCAGTACACTGTCAGTGCTCTAAATCAGTGTAGTGTCACTTCATTATAGTTTATAATGAATATTAATGCACACTGAATCAGCTAAATGAGCACTACTTTACTGGAATGTTCCAGTGCTGTCAGCTGTTTTGACTAGTAAATTTAAACATAGATTCCTCTCTATAAAAAAAATCTCATTGATAATAAAACTATAACTGCCATTTAATTAGGACGTTGTATAAAAGAAAAATCAGTAGCATGACTCAAAAGCAACTGATCCTGCAGCACAGTTCTCTTCATAAAGCTTCAGCAAGAGTCATCTTTTTTTCTATTTAAATAAATATTCTACTAATGGCTTCCATATTCTCTACTCAAAAACAAATAATCAATCAATTATTAAACATTATTTTTTAGGCACCACTTCAGTTTCAGGTTGAATATACACACAAGGTTTTTAAATTAGTGTTGACATGAATCACGTTCTCCTATTTTGTATAGGATGTCTATGCCTCATTGTGAAATCGTATGGACCAGAACCTCAGCTGGTGTAATTTGATGTAGCTCCATTAAATCCAGGAGTTACAGTGAATTACATCAGCAGAAGACCTGGTACCTTTTTTATTTCAGTTGTAAAATGGTTCTATGACAGCATAGTACAGACTGTAATCATCAGCTACACAACACACTGAGACAGCATGGACATGATATTCAACAGAAATAGAATATAGAACCTTGTATTCCAAGAAATAGATTGCCTGAACATGTGAGCTAAAGAAGAAGCCTAAGAGCTGTTTTAGCATGCGGGTACATCCACCATGGTGTCCCTGTCAGGTTCCCTTTGTTTGACCCTTTGACCACACTCCTGTTCCTGTTGTTTTATTAGTTGTCCCCCGAAATCACTTGGCTTCCAGGTCCTGTGGATCACCCCTTAGGCTGGGGGGGGACCCTTTAGCAGAAGCCTGCCCACTTCCTGGATCCCAATAGACCAGGGAGTGACATAACCTCACATGCTTGAATAGGTCTTGACATTCCACCCAGTAGCACTTAGATACTACAGTGATGAGCACAACAGAAGTCCTTCACACAAGTGTGTTTCTTCCTTGTATTTTTTCATTTTGTTTGCCCCTATGGATGTACAGGTCTCAGTCAATAGCATCTCATAGAGATTTGAGTTACTGGGCACTGAAAGTCTGGTGATGGACTTTCTTGTTGTTGGATATAAGCATTTCAATGCAACTCCTATACCACCCACATCCCAAGTTATTTTTTTCTAGCTAATTCTTCTGTGGAAAATGCAGTTCCTATCAATGGAGCAGTGCTTATTTTTTAACTATGGTGTTGCTTATCTATAACACCTGAGACCAGAAGCTGAATTTTAAACTCGCGTAAGGACAGTAAAGAATGACGAGGTCTTATCTCCACTTGAGCTGTGTTTCTCATTATAAAACACATTTACGTGCAGAGATACAGCTTGGATCCTCCCACTAGGGAAATTACAGCACTGCTGTAAGTTTATTCTCTGGCAGAGTACTTTATAGGTGGGGAAAACTATGCAAGATCCTGGGGGAAATAAGTCACTTTTGACATTCAGACACATATCTTCCTTTTGTGAACTCCATCATTTATATAGTGCATAGGCTTGCATGGCATTTGAGAAGCAGATTAAAATACAACAGGCCAAATTCTCCTCTGCTAACTCCCAGGAATGCTGTAGTCTAATTGAGAGGTGAATCCACTGCCTATGCATGGGAGGAACTCCCTGGAAACATCCACAAAGTCACCGAGGGCCACTTTGAAATGAGATAGTTACATTGGTTTAAATTAAATAGATTTAAAAATGATTTAGTTTAAACCAGTACAAACCCTGTGTGGATGCTCTTATTTTGGACCAAGAGTAGTTTATTTTGGTTTAGTTTAAACCTAACTAATTTAAATTAACCCAAAATAAGAAGGTTCAGACAGGAATTTGCACAGGAATTAGGTTTAACTAAACTGGTTTATATTCACACCTTAAATTAACAGATGCAACTTTTTTGATTATACAAGCCTGCATTGTCCTCCTTCAAATACTTCCTTAAAAGTCCCCTCTGCCACAATGCTGCAAAATCTTGATAACAGATCGTGGGCTGTGACTGCTGCTTATTGTGTTGTTCATAATCCTCTTATTCTTATCTTTTGCCTCTCTTTATTGCTCTTCAGGACAGGAACCATCTTTTGTTGTGTGTTTGTACAGTACACTGCTCCCTGACTATGGCCACAAGGTGCTATTGCAACATAATAATAATAAAATAGTTTTCTCAAAGTCTGTGGCCTTGGACTCTTACAAATTATTTTGGAGCCAGCAACAACAAAAAATAGGTGAGATCAGCCAGGTGTTTTGTATATGGTCAACCATTTGCAATATGCCATGGAAAATGCTTTAAGAACTATTTCTGTGGGCCTTGCCTTATAGTGCGCCTTCATTTGAACATGATTGCAAGATTGGCCCAATGACAGAGAATATTTGAACCCCATTGATTATTTAGGCATTGTTTAGAAACCTATGAAGAAAGTGGCTAACTTGCTATTAATTAACCCCATTGTTACCCACATTGTAATTGAAATTTGAATAGCTCTATTACTTACGGCATTTATTAGGGTAACACTGATGCCCCTGGGTGGGTCGGCAGTAGTGGAGGGGATTGAATTTGGGACCTCTGGATCTTAATGAACGAGTCTCTACTGCCTGAATGGAATGACTGCATTCTCTTAAACAAGGCTGTAGCAGGCTCATCAATCTGTAGCTGTCCTAACCACTACTAGAAGGTACAGTGTCATACCAAATAGGTATAGTTTACATGTGCTACAGTACATGCCATATTCTAGTTGGTTTATTCTGGGTTGCTGCATGGGAAATACAGAAAATCCACAGTATAATTTTTCCTTAAATGTTCATCTTTCTCACCCCCTTTTGACATTTCTTTTGGCTTTCCTTTGTTTCAAGGTAATGCTACCAAATCCTCAATAGGCCATATTTGGTCCTAAAGCTAAATAAACATGCACATATCAAAGCAAAACTTTTGTGGTTTAAAGTTGAGCTATCTGCCTCCTTTCAACTAGGTTTTTTGGCAGTATGGAGTTTAGGCCTATCACTAGCTATCTTTCACCAAGGCTGACACCAAGACTGTTAAAAGCAGCAGGAAATCAGCCTGTTAGGCTTCTTGAACAAAATCAGAGCTGGTGGAAGCAGTCAGTGCTCCTTGGAGCTCAACCGAGTTGCACACACTTCTGCCAAGAATGAATTTGATTCTATGTCTTCACAGCTGCTTAAGTTAGCAAAATAGTACAAAAAGTGTACAAAGAGTGTGCTACATGTAGTAATCCTGCAAAATTCCTAACCCACAAAGATCTAGCACTTGACAGTGGCTAAGCAGCTGTTTTGCTGAGATTCTTGCATATTACATCCATTGTGGTTGTTTGACTGTTACCTTGTACTTCCTATATTTGTTTGTTTGTTCGATCCACCTGTTCTCTGTCATCTTATCCTAAATAGTGAACTGTTTGGAGCATGGACTGTTGTTTTATTATGTGTGAGCCTAGCAAAATGGAACCTCTGGGTACTACTACAATATACATAATAATAACAACGACCCCTTTACATATAAATGGCTTTCACCAAAAAATCCAAGTTCACTTCATAGAACTGTATGCATACAATACTACTGACATACAGCTACCTCTGGGGTGGAGCATGACAGTGAAGCGGACACCTGGCAAGCAGCATGCTGTACAGCAGTGTGATGTTGGGGAGGAAAACTTGGTCAAGGGCATTGGGACAAATGCCAGCACCAGGAAGCATGGTGGGATTGTTAATGTCCTTGCAGTGCAGATAACAGCAAACTTTTAAAGTTTTCTTCCAAAAGACCAGGGGCGTGCACAAGGGGGGGCAAGCAGGAGCACAGGCCCTGCAATCAGCAGGGGCACAGAACTCCTCTGGGGCTGGCGCGGGGAGAACGAACTCCTTCAGCCCCAGGGCTGCGGTGGGAGGGTGGGAGAGCCAGCTCCACCAGCACTGGACCTCGGTGGGGAGAGGCAGCTCCTCCAGCTGTGAGGGGGAGGGGAAGGAGAGGCAGCTCCTCTCCCCGTGGGAGCAGTGAAAGTGTCCCTCCAAATTTTTATTCCTGTTCATGCTGTTGCAAAAAACCTACACAGTAAACTGTTCTGAACTCAATTTGTGATGAAGATGAGAGAGCAGACTTATTTTTATTCACCTGAATCTTTCTTGCAATTTTCATTGTGCAACCCCATAATATGACTGTCTGTACAAATCCTTTTTCCTTTATTTTTCTGGGCTGAAGGCCCTAGAAGAATCTTTTGGAGCCTCCCTTATCACACTTGATGCAGAAGACCATGGATCATTTAAACATCTGGGCTAATGAACATCAAACGCTGCTGTAACACCATCAGTAACATTTCAAATGTGTTCAAATAGATGAGATTGTCCCATTACATTTGTTCAGCACATTCCATGGCTGCTAGCAGTATAAATATACTAAGGAAGGATGCACTGAGACCAGTTGTTCTGAAGAGGACAGTCTGAAGTAAATTTGAATCAAGTGATATGATTTTAAAATTGTTTCTAAAAGGAAAAAAATCCAGGAGCTGTTTCTGATCTTGTAAGAGTTTCTTGATGGAGAATGTTAGTAGTAAAGAACAGGAGTGCGTGCTACAATTAGGACTGGCTACAACTCCTGACCTTACACTCTGGGACTGGAGCTCTTAAGCCCAGCTGTCAGCAGGAAGTTATAACCAAGCTACTCTCTTCCACCTCCACATGGGCTTTTGCAACTTCACTTTTCCTATGCCTGGTGAATCTCCTTTTAATTTAACCCCTCACCCCCAGTAACCATAGTACCAGTTATTTTCTTACATCAGCAGTTAATGAGGGTGTCTGAGAGCTAGCCAGATATAAAAGAAATGAACAAAACAGTTCTGTCTTAGGTACTTATTTGGCCCCCTTACTGAATTATTTGAGAACCTTATTATCCTTCATGTATTTATTCTGACAACAGCCCTGTGAGGTGGAAAAGTACTACTATCTCCATTTCACTGACAGAATTGAGGCACAGAGAGACTATGGCCTAGATCCTCAAAGGTGTTTTGGCTCTTAACTTCTGTTGACTTCAGTCATTCCATTCAGTTGAGTTAAGGCAGCAATGGGTACTGGTTAAAATAAGTGGACATGGTGGGTCAGTGTCCCCTCAATACCCTCCCTGTGTTGGTCACACACCCCCTACGTTGATGCTGGGTGCATTGTCCAGAAATGCCCTTTCCTAGTCTCATCCCCTGACTAGCCCTGCTGAGATTCCTTGGGAGAGTTAATATAGTGACAGGTTGTATTAACTTTCTGTCCCTGCCCTTCTGCAGTAGGGACCCATCTTTCAATGTGGTCCCTTGGGAAGTCATAGGCTGCAGGAGTTGTCAGCATGGCTTTGGGACCTGTTAGGGAGTGGGGGGGATGCACAGGACACTGAGCTGGTGCAGAAACATGAGGTCTCTGTAAAGGTGGACCTGGCCTCATGCTGGTCTCCCAGGATCTGCACTGACTTGGTGTCCATCTCTACAGCCAGTTCCATGGGAGTGAAGAGACCCTCTTTCTGATGGAACAGCTGAAGACAAATCTCTATGCAGAGGGTCTCCTGGAAATTTCCTCCTTCAGCCCCTGGTAAAGTTGATTCAACTCCACCAGTGTTAGCAACACTGGCAGCCCTAGTATGTGCAGGCCAGTGTCTGTGCCACTTCTGCCAACATTTTAAGCACCATGTCATTGAACCTTGCTCCAGACAGATCTCATTGGTGTAATGCTCAAAATAAAGGTACCTATAGGCCTTCTCCACTAGGGCTCCCAGCACTGCTAGCACCAATGGAGTATTCATGGGGCCAATGTCATTCATTAATACCATACCATAGTTATTTCCTATGCCAAGACCAGGGCAATATTTCAAAGTAATAGATACTGAAGTGTGATAAACTGATGATACATTTATGAAAGTTTATCAGCAACTGCTAAAATAGAGTAAAAAAAAATAAACATCTTTCATGTTTTACAGCAAATGTATTTAATCTGTCAAATAGCATGATCCATAATAACAAAGTGCCTCAGCTACAGCAGGGGTTGTCAGTCAGATTACATACAATAAAACACTAACGCTGGTTGGAAAGTTATCAAAAAGCATGTCCAGTGAAAATCAAAACAAAATCATGGGAGGGCGAGGGCAGGGGCAGGGGCAGGGCCAGATTAACCTTTTGTGGGCCTGGCGCCAAACTTCTTTGTGGGCCCCCATGCGAGCAATGGAGTAGGGCGCGGGGAGGTCAGTCCCCAGAGCGAGGGGCCAGCCGGGGCAATGGGGCATGGCATGGCAGGGGCAGCCCAGCTACGCCCAGCGCAAAGTGAGGGCACTGTTTACATACTGGCAGTTGCCAGATACACAGTAGCCCGCCCATCCCTGTGCTGCCAGCATGCCCCTTCCCCTCGAGGGCGGGCCAATGCCACGCCACACAGCCCCCTCCCACCCAACATCCTCTCGACTCCCTATGGCCAGAGCCCCCATAGCCCCATTATGCCCAGCACCCCCCTCCATCCCCACCACACAAATGCACAGCGCCCTGAACAACACCACCCCTGCCCAGCACCTCCCTGCCCACAGCCCCACCACAACTGCCCAGCACCCCCCACAGAACCCCCACTCCCTTATGCCCCAACATACACATCTTCCCTGCCCCCTTACAGCCCAGCACCGCCCCGGAAAGAAACCCACTCCCCCACACTCTGCCTCCCGGCCGCACTCACTGGCCTTGCTGGAAGGCAAGTGGGTCTGCCAGGCTGAGCCGGCAGTGCAGCCGGAGCTGGTTCGGGTCGGGGAATCGCTCCGGTTCCTCAGGAGTGGTGTGATCAGCCAGGCCAGGGCCTGCCCCAGCCAGGCTCCCTCAAGGCGCATGTCTTCTGGAGGGGCCCAGCCAAGCTCCCCACACTGTCCCCTTCCCCCATGCCCCCCACTCTGGCTAAGACTGGCCAGGCTTCTGCACCAGTCCCAGTGGGCTCAGCTCTGGGGAGGGAGGCAGGGCCTCTCAGGTGGCAGGAAGCAGAGGCTGCCCAGAGCAGGAGGTGCACTGGGGTCCAGCCAGGGGTCAGAGAGGAGCAGGGGGGTAGGGCTGAGGAGGCAGTAGGGGGGCAGGCCAAGAGGAGCAAGTGGTGCGTGGGTGGGGGGGGGGCAGACGGGTCTCGGGGCACAGTGAAAGCGGAGCAGGCCAGGACCTCTTCTGAGTATGGGCCCGGCTCCATGGAGCCACTGGAGCCATTGTAGACCCAGGACTGGGGAGGGGAAAATCAGTTTTTCAACCAGCCCTGCAACACAAACATCATGGATGTATTGTAAACTCCAAATCAACAGCTATAGTGGTGTTTAGCCTTTTGCATGTAACACGACCTGGACAGTGAAGCTAGAGAAAGCGCTACTTTCAACTCTGGTTTGCAGTGTTGTTTAGATTCAGGTCCGTTTCAGTTGATTTTCTCATCTACTAGCTAGTGCTCTTGTGTCTGGGCTTCCACCTCTACAAGGGAAGGTTTAAATCCAAAAAATTAAAACTGTTTTCAATGATTTTTTTTTGGAATTATTTTATATTCATATTAGATTTACAACCCTTTTTCAAAACAAACCCTAGATGTTTGACCTAAAACTTCTTGATAGAGTCTCTTGATAGTGTCAGTTTAAAAATCTGAAAGCCATGATAAATCAGGGAAGAGGGAGCTAGAAGATTAAATAGGGGAGATGGCTACTGTGACTCCACAGTACAGTAATATCTTCTCTTTCCTAGCACAAGAATAATTTAAGATGTTTGCTCTTTGATTTAAACAGCTAACCTCTTATAATTAATAGATGAGGGGAAAAAGTTTGAAAAATAACCAGCTTGAATTTCAGTTTCAACCTTCAAACAAATAAAAGGGTTTTTGTTTGTTTGTTTTTGGAGGATTAATGACCAATCCAAATCCTGTTAAAGCCAGTGGATACTTTCTTTGGCTTCAGTGGCCTTTGGATCTTACTGTAAACCATCTTGGATAAGAAGTCCCTTCCACACCCCAACTACCCTTACTAACAGTGTGCAAAAACTTGTAACAGAGTCTCAGTAGCTGTGGCAATCTGTTCTAGAAAGATGGCCATCTTCAAACCTGGCCAGGTTCTGAGTTACTAAAGGCATTTTAGGGCACCTCTGACCTGGGGCAGTCCTAGAGTGTGTGAGTCAGAAGACGACTGCTGTATGAACCCAGCAACACAGGTACAGTAGGAGTCCCAGAAGGGGTTGACAGAAGGTAGGGAAGAAAAGTTTGGGAAGAAGGAGGTATGGGAGGGATAGAAACCAGGATTCACAAAATCTAGCTGGAGAGATCAGCCAACATGCTAATGTTACTGGGGAAGGAAATGGAATTAGGGTGTGGAATGAGTGAAGGAGAAGTTAGGGTTGAAAGCTCTGTATGTGTATTTGAAGAAGGGAGTGACACCAAAACCTAAGCATCCTTACTCTTTATCTAAACCAAGCCAATCTTCTGAAGTTATTGCCCATCACTACTTAAGATCATAATGATCCTCTTGGTGGTTATGCATCTGTTTGTAGATGGGTTGGATGTAGCCAGTGAGGAATGATGCCAGTGAAAAACCAACAGAGACTAAAGATGCTTTAAAACTGTAAATGAAGCAAACATACTTAAAGAAATGAGGATTTTATTATGAGAGATTACATCAATAGGGACTTAATGGCTTTAAAATATTCAATAAAATGAGCACAGGGAGGACAAAAAGTAGAAAATGAACCTAATTATGATACCATTGATTATAGTGTATTGCTGAGATACTATGCTGTAGATACAGGGGAAGATGAGGGGAGAGGAACTTACAATCTCTAATGAAACTTCTACTTGGTCAGAAGACTTTAAAAATACTGCTAAAATTGTTGTACATTTTTGACTTTTCATTGGAGCTGTTTATTCATATTACCTTGGTGACTAATTTCAGAGTAGCAGCCGTGTTAGTCTGTATCCACAAAAAGAAAAGGAGGACTTCTGGCACCTTAGAGACGAACAAATTTATTTGAGCATAAGCTTTTGTGAGCTACAACTCATTTCATCGGATAAATTTGTTAGTCTCTAAGGTGCCACAAGTACTCCTTTTCTTTTTTCTTGTTGACTAATACATTCATTTCTATGGTCATTTGCTCCAAGATGGCAACATTTGGGGGATCAGTGAAAAAACGAAGATTAACATTTTGTTGTTTGATAGTTCCGTGGCAGCTTTCCCAAGGACAAAGAAAAAGGCTTAATGCTCTCATTTCTGTGTCAAACAATATAAATTTCCAGTACTGGGACATAGGATGTCTCAGAATGACCAAGGGTGGAGTAAATGATAACAATGTGCTTAAAGACAAACATATGCTTCCAGTGCTTTGCTAATGTATTGTAAAGTGTAAAACATGATGCACCTTAGAAGAAGGTATATTGATCATTTGAATACCAAATCTGAGTACATTTTAAGAGCATAATATGCCTTGCTTTACAACATGTTCTGACTTTGGTTATACTTGCTGATAGCTTGTGGTCTCCATATCGTGTGCTGCTGAGTTTGCATGGGCTTTCCACACTGTTCATGTGCTACTGCTGAACCTATGCTTACATTCATGGTGCTTCTATGTTGCTTGTACAACTAATTTAAAGCACAGGACCAGGGCTCGATTAACTCTCCTTTGGGCCCAGGGCTATTAGATTTTGTGGTAGGCCCCCTGTACTACAAGTTTTTTCCTGGGAGGGAGTTTGGTGCAGGAGGGGGCTGGGGCAGGGGATTGGATGTGGGAGGGAGTTTGGGTGGAGGAGGGGGCTGGGGCAGAGGATGGGATGCAGTAGGGAGTGCAGGGGCTGAGAGGGAATTTTGGGTGCAGGAGGGGGATTCTGATTGGGTAGGGGTTGGGGTGGAGGAGAGGGTGCAAGGTGTAGGCTCTGGCTGGGAAGCAATTACCACAGGTGGCTCCTGGCTGGGGGTGCAGCAGGACTCAGGCAGGCTGCCTGCATGCTGTGGCCCCCATGTTGCCTCCCAGAAGCAGCTGGCTGCTACACATGGCGGAGGAGCGGGACAGCGTGTCTCATGTGCTGCCTGCACCCGCAAGTGCCGCCCTCGTAGCTCCCATTGCCTGGGATTTGGCCAATGGGAGCTGCAGGGATGGTGCTGGGGGCAGAGGCAGTGCATGGAGCCGCCTCCTCCACCCCTGCCAGGGCTGCAGAGACGTGCTAGCAGCTGGCCGCTTCTGGGAGCGGTGTGGGGCCACGGCATGCAGGCAGCCTGCCTGAGTGCCCCGATTAGCCGCGGGACTTTTAGCAGCCCAGAGTTGGAGATTGCTGCCTGTGATTTATTTTGCGGGGCCCCCCTTGAGCCGAGGCCATAGGCTGCAGCCCCGGCCTTAATCTGGCCCTGCATGGGACTATAATGAAGTACTAAGCTTCTAACCCTGTCACAGCTTGTCCCCTGGACATACATTTTCGCCACTCAGCTTTCCTCTGGCTTTTTGTACTGAAGGAAGACAAAGCAATCCTCTTAGAGTGGTAGCCATGTTAGTCTGTATTGGCAAAAACAACAAGGAGTCCTTGTGGTGCCTTAGAGATTAACAAATTTATTTGGGCATAAGCTTTCGTGGGCTATGAAAGCTTACTGCCCAAATAAATTTGTCTAGTCTAAGGTGCCACAAAACTCCTCATGTTAAAGGAACCCTTGTCACCTGGTGCAGAGAGAAGCACATCTTCTGAGCCAGCTGTTGAGAAACCAAATCTAGTGCATATTGCAACAGTCCCTGCAGAATCAACTGCATACTAGTTAAAGGTCAAATTTACTGTGATGCTGACAACCAAGCCTATGCATTTAAGTGTGAGCCTTGTTTTGAGGACTTCTGTGCAGGTATGTGTTTAATGCTAAGATTCTCATTCTACATGGTTTTGTTTATGCCTCTTGCAAGACGTGCTTCTTCAGCTGCCCTGAGAGCTGAATTCAGTAGAGGTTATGGGCATTCATCACCTTGCAGGCACTTACCACACAGTTTCTGGGCTTGGGTGATGTCCTGGCCCCATTTAAAGTCAATGGGAATTTTGCCATTCACGTCAGTGGGGCCAGGATGTCCTATCTGGTCCTGTTGACCATGGAAGTGAATGGCAGTTTTGCAATGGTCTTCAACAGGAGCAATATTGGGAGTGACAATTTAAAAGAATCTTCTTGCTATCACTAAGTAGAAAATCCTTGCCTTATTTAAAGTATTTTTCCTTTATTGAATTTACTCATGTTCCTTAATTACTTCAGTCATTTTGAATGGTTAATTTCAATAAAATTAATTTAAGCTTCCAAGAAAGTAAGTTAAAAATTGTGTTTACTTTTTAGAAGTTTTCTAATCATCATAACAGATACAACTAAAAATCATTAAATGGTTCTTCAGTTATAGTATCCAATGTAATATTAGCCACAAGGGGGAGAGTTTCTTGAACAGAGTTTACAGCCAATAAATATGTAAATTGTCTAATTATGTCTAAGCAAAGAAGTTCCACAGAGCTTTAAACAATTTGCTGCAGAGATTCTTTAGTTCTATGGGAAAACAGTGTCTCAGACACTCGGTCTTTTAGGGATAATATTCCTGACATGGAAATCTCTAATACATCAGAAAGAGTATTTATGAGTTCATCTACTCAACATTCTTCATAGGCAATCTGTTTTGAATAGACAGTACATTTCAAGGGCTTAAGGATTTTTCCTCTAATCAAAATCATAAGATAATCAGTCACATCTATATGAAAAATTCAATGATGGTTTCAAATTAAATAGAAAATTTTAATTCTGTACACACAATCTAAGGTTTACTATGCTCACAATTAGGATGTAATAGTGTTAAGTCTCTGTGTGCGGTTTCCCTGATAATGTGATTTAATTATCCCTTAAAAGTTAAATATAATTACTGAAGTTTTATATTTTTTCAAAGAATATGAAAAAAAGCAAAAGTTCAAGTTCCATCTACACAGCAACAGAGGTTTTATAGCTGATGTCATCCTGTAATGGCAATAACAGCAATGTGAATAAGTATCTGAACATGTGGAATCTTATTCACCGTGTACAGGAACTCTGAATCTTTGGAGCACAGTTCTTCAGTTTTTCAAATGGCTCTTATTTAGTCTTAGAGTAGATTTGTATCGATAAATGTTGGTAAACAGAGATGTCCCTGCACACACATAAACTGATGACAAATATTTCCATTTATTATAACAGAAATTTACAGATAGCCAAAGTAAGAAAAATGCCGATTGAGAACTTATTGGAGTTTGAGTGAACAATATTTACTTTGTATATTTTGATGTGATGTTGACAATCTATGATTCAAAAAGTCTAAGCTTCATAACTTTTAAAACAAAGTGTACTGTTATTAAATCATTGCCTGATCCCCTTACCATCAGTTCCCCCCACAATTTCCCACAACTGTGAAAGTGTAAATCATTGAAAGTCAAAACATGCTTAAAATCTATATTTTGCCCAAATGTGAAAATTTTATACACACACACACACACACACAGAAAAAACAAACATTGATAGTATCCATCAAAATTATATAAAAAATGAGTTCTGCTAAGCCTACTCTTAGCAATCTGGACTTTTCTTTTAAAACACAGTGTGCTCTTCACCTGCTTTGTGGGATAAACAATTCCTATCTATCCTTTCAGCAATCATTTCTTTCCTTATAGAAAGTCTTCTTTTTGAAGAAGAAATGTTATTCTTTAACATTTTTTTTTCTTGTGAATTTCTCTTCCAGATAAATCTTTTTAGCAGCATAGAGCATTAAGTAGACTGAAAGGATTTTTTTTCTTTTAGATCAAATATCAGTCACAAGAATGTAAGTGTTAGAACCATTTCTCATTGACATTTTTGCAGTCAGGACATTCTTAAAAACATTGCAATGGTCTAGCTTCGTGGAGACATGCTCAGTTCTGTTTATGCCTCAACAATAATCTAGATTCACCCAAAAGATAAACAGTATAATAGCTGGCTCAGGAAGAACTTAAAATCTACATGTGGCGGTGTTTGCATGTCCCATCTCCTGTTGAAGAGGACAATGGACGTTCTGATACCGTGGTTACAGTCTACCCTACTGTTTCAGGCCTCACTACCATAAGGCACAATGGTCAGATTCAAAAGGGCAGCCCTTGGGTTCAGGGCAGCACGACCTAGGGGCCAGAGTCAGCACAGCTGCCCTGGAGGTCAGGTCTGTGTGGCCTAGGGGTGGGTGGCGGTAGGAAGGGGGTAGGGGGACCCAGTCCCTCCCTCTTCACTGGGTCCCAGCCCAGGGGCCTGTTGGCAGTGAATGTGGTCACCACCCAGTCAGCACGGATCCTACCACAACACGTTGACTTTCCTAGGGTGCAAGGTACCACTCACTCCACCCCCCTTGGCTACTTCCTACTGTGAGTCCTGAAGCAGGGGTCCATTCATCATCAGGGTCTCCGAGCTCCTTGGTGCAGATAGCTTGTTGGGACTCAGACTCCAGTTGACTGGTCGTGGGCAACTGGTCTCTGATCTGGGCCTCAGGATCTCTGGTTCCTGCAGTCAGGGGCTGAAGCAGCTCCCAGGCTGGAGCCTCCACCAAGTGTCTTTCTTCCCCAGTGGTCAGCTCGAAATGAGCTGGGTAGCTCTCCTTTATACTAGTGCAGCATTTGGAGCATGCCCAGTCTGGTCTAAGTGGTGGGACTTATGTGGGATTAACCCTTTCTTGCCTAGTGCGGGGTATGCACGCCCTGTCATACTATGTAATAAAAAAGTATTTCCTATTTTTGCATCTAAGATAAATGGTTGCTCATATTCTTTTTCAGACTAACAACAAAAAGTGTCTACAGGCTCAAACTACTTTCTGATCGTATTCTGAACTCAAATAATTTCATAGTCAGATTCCATATTTACATATGCTTTCTAATACAAAGTAAGCTGGAATATTTCCCCCTCACTTGAGGATTCAGCGCCACAACGATTTTCATACATAATCCTAACATAAAATAAGGTTTTGTGGGAATTTAGATCTTTCGCTTCTCTGCTGCCTAAATAGCATTTTCCAGGAATCTTTCCACTGTGGTATTGCCACTGGTGCAGCTGCATAGGCGATAGCAGTGGTGGTAGCTCTAGTACAGATATGGTATAGGTATTTTTACCCATAACTAGATCCTACTCTGGTCTAACACCAATAGCCATGCAGCACAGATATAGCCTTTGTGGTAAAAAGGCAGAAAAGCCCTGATTGTGCAACAGTTACCCATGTTGGTGAGCAACTACATGCATAAGTGCTTGTTAGCATGAGTAAGGATTCCAGAACAGTCCAAAATGTATTTACTTTAATAGGGGACAGATTGCGCCTACAGACATGTAATGTGCCACTCTCACAAAGATTAATGGGAATTGCTTCTATTCTACTCTATGTTAAATCAGTTCCCAGGACTGTAGTGTGCTCAAAATCAGCATTATCCTCTCTGTAAAGGAGGTATTTATTAGATTCCATTTGTGCTTTAGCTGGATTGCTATCTCTATTATCTGCCCAAGCATCTGCCTCATATGTACCTATGAGCTGTGAAACTCAACGTGGTTGTAACAGATTTTCCAGGGATCCAGGGCAATATTATTATCTCTCTGGGATCTAGTTAGACTAATCCCCAAGGGCAAGCTGGAGGGAGGGAACTCACATACCATAGGTGCTGGGGGTGCTCCTGCACCTGCTGGCTTGAAGTAGATTCCATTATATATAGAGTTTACAGTTTAGTTCAATGGCTCAACACCAACACTATAAAAATTGTTCCAGCACTCCTGTCACATATTCCATGACTTTGCAACCAGGCTGTGCACTCTGGGGCACAATTTACAAGATGCCCTTTTGCTTTTTAAAGCCAGATCAGAAGCCTTTATTAGAGGGGCTATTGAGTTTTATACATATCTGCATAGTTGTCTCAAAGAAGAGATTCATCCACTTCTGGGTTTCCTTTGTGTCTGTGTTAAACCACATTTCAAAAATTTGGGCCCTTCCCACACAATAACCTCCACTGTATATTATGCCAGCATTGCTTATTCCTTCAGGCTTGCACCACTCTTTTTATTCTCTCTGTTGTCCATTTTCTTGTTGCACTTTCTCCTTCAATGTATTTTGGCTGAATGATAAATATGAATATGAAATATCCATAACTGTGGAAGTCTATTCCCAGCACAGTGGTGTATTGTAACATTAAATTATCATGGCCAACAAAGAAAAACAAAGACAAGCTAAACTTTTGCTAGTAACCGCTATGCATCACAAAGCAAAACCACCATTCTGCTTTGATCCTTATTAAATGCTTGAGAACATTTTTATTTTAATGTCTTTTGGTATAAATCTTAATGATCCTTTACACTTTTTCACTTCACAGCCTAAATATTCACCCAGAAGCCTTTTTTTTCTTTAATTTTCTTTTTCAATTCACAGCCTTAATGTGGATTTAAGGAGAGTAACTTTACTCTCCCATTTTTGGCATTCTAGGCCATGGTTATAAGAAGTTTCAAAGGCATCTATTTATTTTGAAGGAGGAGAGCATAGAGAAAACTTGAAATGTCCTACATCATATTTCGGTATCAGGAAAACTGCAGACTTGCTGAACATTGTGCAGATTTACTGGATGTTAAATTAAATTCAGAAGTTGAGATGGCAAAGGAAGACTTTCTAAATATTCATTATGGCCCTCTAAATTGCACTCCTTCCATCTAAGTTATATAGTTCATTAAATATTCATAAAATAGAGTACTGAAAAAAATTCTAATTGCAAATAAATGCAATTGATGTAGATTGCATTATTTATTATCCCATTTGTTAAACTAAGACAACAGGAGTTGATGAAAGACATGAAGTGGACTGAAAATAAGGTAATTTGAACACAGAACTGTGTTTTTTCTGTTGCTTTTATAGATATAAACGCTTCAGCTTCTCTGAAGAGTGTCAAGAAGGCTGATCATGCCTGTTACACCCATGCTGTCTATCTTCCTTAATGAAGCATACATTTCCATGTGATAGCAAGGACTAGAAATAGGAAACCGTTCATAATGAATCTGATTATTTTTTTTGTAAAGGTAGTAATGAAGGAGATGTAAGCATAATTAGAAAAGTGTTTATAGTGCCACACAGAGAGATTGTTACTTTGAGCACAGAGAGTTTAAACATCTGATTTATGATATTGGCCCCCTACAATTAAATGCTCTAAAAATCTATGCAATTGCATGCCTAATTTGCATATGGAAACACTGCAAGTGTACATGCAAATAGGGTAATTGCACATGGAAATGCAGTTATATAAGCAACCACTATACATCAAATAGATGTGGACAATTGCCTTCTCTGTACACACTATAGCAGCAATTTCATTTGCAAAAAAAAGCATGCAATTTTGCATGGGTCTCAGTGACATATCCCAGGCCATTTACTGAATCAGTAGCACAGCTGGTATTAGGATATGGTTTGGACACAGATTGTCTGATGCCACAATTTGATTGTCTGATTGGGGCTTTTGGACTATGTCACACCTGTGCACTAATCCAAAAAACTAATGAACACTCAACACTGAAAAAGAAAATCCCTTTGCCCATTATGTTAAAACAAATACTGGGAGATTGTGAGAAAACAATAAGACAATGATATTTTTATTAATTCCCCATTTTTATCTGATATATATACCTAGTATCTCTCTCCCTCTAAGCTTATATATTCTTAGAGGGAGTGAGAATGGAAAGTCTAGCATTATTGTTAAATGCTAATAGTGGATAAAACCCTGGATCCACTGAAGAAAATGGGAAAATTCCCGATGACTTCACTAGAACCAGGACTTTACTCTGCTCTCAGAAGACATAGGGTGAAATCCTGACCCTACTGAAGTCAATGTAAGTTTTGTTGTTTACTTTAATGGTGCCAGGATTTCACCTGTAGGCCATGTCCCATGGAGCTTATAGCTCTTGCCCCATCTCTCCCTGACAGCTACCATTTCCACCTCTCACATAATGGAAGGCTTTAGGTCCTGATCCAAAGCCCATTGAAGTTATGGAAAGACTCACATTCTGGGATGCAATCAGTAAGGGGTTGTGTCACCATCTGTCACCTACAACCTTGGGTGCCTCACAATGCATTGAGCTTGTAGCTCCCAACCTGGGCAGCTCACAAACAGCCCAACCAGCATGCAGGTCACACCCTGAATGTCTGTGTACAGCTGCAGTCCTGGTCCAGCAACACTGAGCCCAGCAGCCTGCCAGCAACTCCCCAGCCACACTCTGTCTTCCAGCAGCCTTGGTTACTACCTGCAGGGTGACCCAAACACATACCCAGTCCTGAATTTTCCCCAAAATATGTGTTCTGCACTGTCCTGCCCTCTCCTAGACAGTTCAGATATTAGAGGTCTGTTTCCCCTGTCAGGGGTAAATATACAAGAGTTTGCTACTTTAATTGGAGTTACCAAACCCGTCAGTTTAAACACAGCACTGGATTAGTTTTGATTAAAAATAATATATGTTTATTTAACTATAAAGAGATTTTAAGTAAGTACAAGTATAAGGCATTAAAGTCAGAAATAGTTACAAGAAAAATAAAGATAAAACACTTTCCAGTAACTAAAACTTAACAAGCTAGACTTCTTTCAAGAAAACATTCTTACCATATGTTCCCAGCAACAGGGCTGACCAAATTCTCTAGCCAGGATCCACAGCCAAAGACAAAGGACTAGTTCCTTTCACTTCTTGGGTGAGAGAGAGAGAGAGATTAGTTATTAGATAGATAGATAGACTGGGGTGTTTTTTCCTCTCACTTTTATAATCTAAAAAAACCCGAGGAGTCCTTGTGGCACCTTAGAGACTAAGAAATTTATTTGGGCATAAGCTTTCATAGTCACCCTTTGAAATGCATTTTCCTGAGGGTTACCCCTAGATAAAGTTCCTTTCCGCTGTGAGGGCGGAGGCATGGAATCTCTTGGTAAAAGAGGTTCCATGTTGTTGCTTGCTAAATGTAGATCAATCTGTTCCTTTCCTCCTTTGCTGACAAAGAATGGCCACTTGACAAGTGATTGCCAATCAGCTTTGATGACATCTGGCTAGAGGCCTTAGTTTGTGCTTGGTCTTTGAGAAACTGGTTTACCTATTCCCCAGACTTGTCTGGTAAACACATTGAATCATAATTTCAGCTTATGTTCATAATTTTTAATATATATTTTGTACATACATTTCACTATGATATTACTGACCAGCAAGTTATTAGTTTTAAAATGATACCTCACAAGGCATATTTTGTACAAAGATTATTACAATAGTGTTAGGGTGTGAATAAAGGGTGCATTCGGTCACACCCTGATTCACTTCAAAGGGCTTTGGATGAGTCCATGTTGCATGATCCCTGATTGGACAATTAGTTATCCATTCTCAAATAGCCGAAAGTCTTGTCTTAGTGTGAATTAGTGGGCTATTTTTGATCTTTGATGGCACGCAATGCATGAATAAATACCTCAGTAATACACCCTCCCTTGTGGCTTCCTGCTATAATAGAACCATAGAGAGACAAGATAGGTGAGATAATATCTTTTATTGAATCAACTCCTGTTGGTGAGAGAAAAAAGCTTTCGAGCTTACACAGAGCTCTTCTTCAGGTTCATAGAATCATAGAATATTAGGATTGGAAGAGACCTCAGGAGGTTATCTAGTCCATCCCCCTGCTCAAAGCAGGACCAATCTCCAACTAAATCATCCCAGACAGGGCTTTATCAAGCCTGACCTTAAAAACCTCAAAGGAAGGAGATACCACCACCTCCCAAGGTAACGCATTCCAGTGCTTCACCACACTCCTAGTGAAAAAGTGTTTCCTAATATCCAACCTAAACCTCCCCCACTGCAACTTGAGACCATTACTCCTTGTTCTGTCATCTGCTACCACTGAGAACAGTCTAGGTCCATCCTCTTTGGAACCCCCTTTCAGGTAGTTGAAAACAGCTATCAAATCCCCCCTCATTCTTCTCTTCTGCAGACTAAACAATCCCAGTTCCATCAGCCTTTTCTCATAAGTCATGTGTTCCAGTTCTCTAATAATTTTTGTTGCCCTCCGCAGGACGCTTTCCAGTTTTTCCACATCCTTCTTGTAGTGTGGGGCCCAAAACTGGACACAGTACTCCAGAGGAGGCCTCACCAATGTCAAATAAAGGGGAGCGATCACATCTCTCGATCTGCTGGCAATGCCCCTACTTATACTGCCCAAAATGCCATTAGCCTTCTTGGCAACAAGGGCACACTGCTAACTCATATCCAGCTTCTCGTCCACTGTAACCCCTAGGTCCTTTTCTGCAGAACTGCTGCCTAGCCATTCGGTCCCTAGTCTGTAGCAATGCATGGGATTCTTCCATCCTAAGTGCAGGACTCTGCATTTGTCCTTGTTGAACCTCATCAGATTTCTTTTGTTCCAATCCTCTAATTTGTCTAGGTCCCTCTGTATCCTATCCCTACCCTCCAGCGTATCTACCACTCCTCCCAGTTTAGTATCATCTGCAAACTTGCTGAGGATGCAGTCCATGCCATCCTCCAGATCATTAATGAAGATATTGAACAAAACCGGCCCCGGGACTGACCTTTGGGGCACTCTGCTTGATACCGGCAGCCAACTAGACATGGAGCCCGACGATCTAGCCAGGTTGAAGAATCTCTCTCTAATATTCGGGGACCAACATGGCTAGAACAATAGAACCATGTCTTCCAGTCTCCTGCTCCAACCCTCCCCCCCCCCCACAACATAACTTTACACTAAAACTAATGGTGCTATATTTCTTTGTCTTCTGTTATCCTCGAATTCCCCTGGCTGAAAAGTTTAAGCATTCTTAATTAAGAAAGATAATATATTTACTGAGACTAATGAGGAATAAGAGTTGCCAAGGGCTGATGCAGAGATAGCATTTGAATTGAAATCCTAAAAGAATATTAATTTGCCACATGATATTAAGATGGAACAGTCACACTGCTCAAGTCATTATTAACTGGCTGGATTGTTAAAGACAGTACTGAGATCACACAAGGCCTAATTCTGCCATATTTGCTCCCAGTGAGTATCTTAGGGACAGTTTGTAGTCCACCCAGTATAAGGGAACAATAATATATCAGGGGCCCATTAATCCCCCATGTGGACTATTCATAATGCAGGTAACAGCACAGCTGGGAGAGCAGTTTCATAGGACTGCTACAACCTCTCCTTGTATGTAGGCAGGGACTCGGTTGAAGGGGAGAGAAAGGGGAGGATATGAGATTCCCTCTTGCACACTACACACTAATGGAAACACATTGCATTGGGCACAGGGCTGATACAGGGTATTAACCCCGGGAGCAAAGGGACATGGAGAAGCAGATTATGACTTTTGCAAGGCAGTGTGGGCTAGTAGACAGAGACCAGGACTGGGTCTCAAGAGATTTAGGTTCTGCCACTGGTCTGCTGGATGACCTTGGGCAAGACATTTCAACTCTCTATGCCTCCATATTACCATCTGTAAAAAGGATGCTAATGATACTGACCTCCTTTGTAAAGCGCTATGAGGACTACCAATGAAATTGCTATATAAGAGCTAGGTATTATTATTATAGTCACGAGCAGGTTTCCTGTAAGTTCCTGGGGCTGTGCAGTATGGGTTGCCACATTCATGGAGCATGGTGACAAAGTCACAATTTTCAGAGTAGCAGCCGTGTTAGTCTGAATTTGCAAAAAGAACAGGAGGACTTGTGGCACCTTAGAGACTAACACATTTATTTGAGCATAAGCTTTCGTGAGCTACAGCTCACTTTATGGGATGCATTTGGTGGAAAATACAGTGGGGAGATTTATATACACACACAGAGAACATGAAACAATGGGTGTTATCATACACACTGTAAGGAGAATGATCACTTAAGATGAGCTATTACCAGCAGGAAGTGGGGAGAAGGAAGAAAACCTTTTGTGGTGATAATCAAGGTGGGCCATTTCCACCAGTTGACAAGAACGTCTGAGGAACGGGTGCGGATGGGGAGGGGACGTTCCTTCTCATAGTCAGGCTGTCAAGCATTCTTACAACTACAATACCCACCTGCTGAAGTGAAGAAACAGATTGACAGAGCCAGAAGAGTACCCAGAAGTCACCTACTAGAGGACAGACCCAACAAAGAAAATAACAGAACGCCACTAGCCATCACCTTCAGCCCCCAACTAAAACCTCTCCAACGCATCATCAAGGATCTACAACCTATCCTGAAGGACGACCCATCACTCTCACAGATCTTGGGAGACAGGCCAGTCCTTGCTTACAGACAGCCCCCCAACCTGAAGCAAATACTCACCAGCAACCATACACCACACAACAGAACCACTAACCCAGGAACCTATCCTTGCAACAAAGCCCGTTGCCAACTCTGTCCACATATCTATTCAGGGGACACCATCATAGGGCCTCATCACATCAGCCACACTATCAGAGGCTCGTTCACCTGCACATCTACCAATGTGACATATGCCATCATGTGCCAGCAATGCCCCTCTGCCATGTACATTGGTCAAACTGGACAGTCTCTACGTAAAAGAATAAATGGACACAAATCAGACGTCAAGAATGATAACATTCAAAAACCAGTTGGAGAAAACTTCAGTCTCTCTGGTCTCTCGATTACAGACCTAAAAGTGGCAATACTTCAACAAAAAAATTTCAAAACCAGACTCCAACGAGAGACTGTTGAATTGGAATTAATTTGCAATTAACTTCGGCTTGAATAGAGACTGGAGTGGATGGGTCATTACACAAAGTAAAACTATTTCTCCATGTTATCTCCCCTCCCCATTCCCCCCTTGTTTCTCAGAGGTTCTTGTCAACTGCTGGAAATGGCTCACCTTGATTATCACTGCAAAAGGTTCCCCCTCCTCCCCCACTCTCCTGCTGGTAATAACTCACCTTAACTGATCATTCTGGTTACAGTGTGTATGGTAAAACCCATTGTTTCATGTTCTCTGTGTATATAAATCTCCCCACTGTATTTTCCGCTAAATGCATCCGATGAAATGAGCTGTAGCTCACGAAAGCTTATGCTCAAATAAATTTGTTAGTCTCTAAGGTGTCACAAGTCCTCCTTTTCTTTTTGCGAATACAGACTAACACAGCTGCTCCTCTGAAAATAGTCAATTTTGTTTTTGACGTCAGTGGAACAGGAGCAGTGGCCTTTCTCTATATAATCCTTTGATATTGAAACCGATCAAATGCTACTACACAGATTTCCTTCTGAGCTACAGCACAATTGACCACTACTTCAACTGCACGGTAAGGCCTCTGACTCCCCCTTCATTGTCGATTTCAAGTGAAAGTCCTGTATTTAATTTTACTAGATGCTGCTAGTTTGCTATATATATTGCAAAAGATTTATCACCTTTAATTGTGCTTTAGGCTTTTTTTTTTTTGAACACACTGCTGGTACCACAGAATTACTTTTTAAATCACTCTATTTCATTACATTTTAAAATTATGTATAAGCATGATTTAATTTTTACGATAGCTCCAGGATAGCTAAATCATAGGAGCGTAGAACAATTGCCAACCTCATCTTGTATAAACGAGGAGTGCCTGTCAGGTGAGAGCCTCTCTAAAGCATAGCTCATTTAAATGGGGTAAATCAATGGCTAGATATATTTTTTAATTATTATTGTAGTGAACAGAACTATTGGCTTTTATAGCTGCTGAAGCTGCCAGCAAAGAATTGATTTAATCAAGTCTAGCTCTTTGTAAATTCTTACTTCAGGTTTTCGTTGTCAATTAGATCAAAAGGGGTTTTGGAGTCCCCAAATACAACTGAGGTCGCAGCCTGAGACGATCACAATACTATGAACATATGGGGCCAGCTTCTCAACTGGTGTAAAGCAGTGTACCTCCATTTAAATGGAACTATGCCATTTTACAGCCGCTGAGCATCTGGCTCATGGATTCTTTTATTATAAAAAATAAGTATCCCTAATTTTTATAGGTGCCCTAGTAAATGAGCATCATGCTGCACATAACACCTTTCTCACAATGAAAATAATATTACAACTCCCATTGATTTCAATGGGAGACTAGCCCCCCTGTCCAATTCAGTATGTGCAATCAGCATCCTTTCTTTCTCCAATCTACTTTGCCTCCACCCTTTCCTTTAAAATACTCTTCTTCCAGGGGACCTATAAACCCTGGTTCTGTCTCACTCGAAAAAGTGTTAACACAATAGCTGAGAGAATATGTATTTTACATTCTAAACATAATTTGTGGCACTAAGCATATATGTGATAAACTACTTGTTCAATTACTTTGCTCTGTAAGACATCCTCCATTCCTGTCCTCCCTTTGTATATTGTCTATTTGTACTGTAAAATCTTTGAGATAGGCACCTCTTCTTAAAGTCTGTGAAGCACCTTTGTAAATAATATCACTGTATTTAGAGATCCAAAAAAGTTGCTAATGAAACACACTGTATACACATGGAATGCAACATTCAAAAGCTATTTATTTCAGACATATGGCAAAATGCATTACCCGCATAGGTGCGGGAACAAGTGGTGTGGGGGGTTCTGCAGCACCCCTAGGTTTTATGCAGAGTTGTGCTACTGGCCCCCCGCCCGGGCCCCCAAGCCTCCTGACCCCACACCCGGGCTCCTGACCCACTTGCCCCGTGCCCAGGCTCCCGGTCCCATGCCCAGGCTCGCCCCCAGCTGTGGCCCCAGTCTCGGCCCCTTACTCTTCTCTGGGTCCCCTGCTCCTGGAGACACAGTCCTGCTCCCAGCCCCACCTCTGGGTTGGGAGGGAGCGGACATAGGTAAAGGGGCTGGCTTTCAGCTCCCCCTCTATTAAAAGTGTTCCAGTGCTACTGATTACCTGGATCTGGATCTATGGGGAAAAAACAACATGCCAGCCTGTAGCCTGCATGGCCGTCCATCCCTGTCAGTCTCTGAAGGAGGCCATGCCTCCTCACTGTCACTTACCTGTAAAGGTGAGTTCAAAGGGGGGAATTAGCTTCACCTAGTGCTATGATCCTCCAGTCGGGCAGAACAGTAGGGCAAGCTATGAACCCTAGGCCCAGTCAGGGAGGGGGCAGCAAAGCAATGGGTAGGCTCTGGCCTGCAATCAGGGCAGAGCAGCGAAGCAGTCGATGAGACCCAGGTAAGAGTGAGCATCAAGAGAGTCGATGAGCCCCTGGTACGGGTGAGGAGCACCAAGAGAGTCTATGGGGCTCAGGCAGTGTTGCCTGAGGAGTGAAGGGCTCCTGGCCTAAGGAGGGGGGAGTAATGCCATCCAGGAGTGAGGTGGCAGGGGAACATTGGCCTGCCCAACACAACCACATTCCAGCCCAGGGCCCTAACAGTGGCGTAGTGGTCCGCCACTGGGTCAGCAGGAATCTGCCCACAACATACTGACCTTGTATCAGGCCAGCTCCCAACCAGACTGTTACCTAGTTTCCCCTGGCTGCTTCCTAATCTCTCCCTTGGATGTGCCTGCATCTATCGTCTCAGGGAGCTCTGGCCAGTCCGCAGGCGGCAGCCCCAGCAGCTCCTCAGCGTCTCGGGCGGCCGGCAGCCTGGGGAGATCCGGCCAGTCCTCAGGTGACAGCCCTGGCAACTCCTCAGCGTCTCGGGCGGCCAGCAGTTCCCCAAGCATGATGCGTCCTTGCTCCTCCCTCCCAGCCTCCTGCACACCACAAAACAGCTGTGGGAGGTGATGATCTGCGGGGCCTGCTGGCGGCTGAGAAACACTGGGGGGGATGGAGGGGAGCTGATAGGGGGCTGCCGGTAGGTGCTCAGCACCCACCATTTTTTCCCATGGGTGCTTCTGCCCCCGGAGCATCCACAGAGTTGGCACCTATGGAGGCCACGCCTCCTCACTACACAGCCCTATTATTAATATGCATGTATAAGTTGCTAGGAGAGACACAAATGATAAAATACCATGGTTTCTGGCAAGATTTGTATTATTAAAAAAATATGCATGGAAACTGCAGCAGGTTTACAAATAGTTCCTCTTTGCAAAAACAGGACATGAGCTTTTTTAGGGTCAAATTTGTGCACCATGTTACAATCTGGTCTAAGCCTCAGGTTCCAATCCTAGCACCGTCAACTGAATCTTTCATCCTTGTGAGGAAGGTTCCAAGTATTTCTTTCACTCTCCCTTGTGCATAGAACACTCTTCTAATCTGTTCCATAAATCACTCCTGCCTTTTCATTCAAATCTATCCTTAAGATTCACTTCCCCCACGATACCCACTGCAACTGAATCAGTTATAAAACAACAGCACAAAGGGAACACGTCTAAACTTCGTAATCCCATGATATTATTATTGTTGACCATTCCCTTCCTCATAGCATTGTTCTTTGTTATCATTGCTTATCATATCACATGTACAATTAGGTTGTAAGCAGAGCTGGTAGAAAAAGTAAAAATATTTTTTACTAAAATGTTGTGCACATATTTTTCAAAAGTTTACTGTTTGCTGGGTAAATCACTGGTTGAAAAACATGCAAAACATGTCATTGATTATTTTTGTCCAAAAATTTCATTGCAAATTTGAATTTTGGAAAATTTCAGCAAACTCTAATTGCAAGCCCTTCAAGACCAGGACTGGATCTCTGTATGTTTTGTAAAAGCACCTAGCAATGTTGGACACTGTACAAGTACTAAAGAAAAATAATAATAGTCAATAGTTAACATGTTGCAGCATAAACATGCATGGTGAGCTTGTTCATACTACACAGTACGTATTATTTACTATATTCCTTCTCTATCTCCCATTTTATGTAAATGCCTTATGCAAAATGAATTCTCATACTAGTAATAAGATACCACATTCTTGCTTCATGTTTTATTTTCATAACATAAGCGTGGAAAGCATGGAAGCTCAAATCTTTATAGCAACCCTGAATTATTAAAGATGTTGAATCAGATACTTTAAGGAAACAATTTCAAATGCACTAATATGACACCTCATAATCAGACCCTTACCTTCTAAGGAGGAAAAAAGCACAAATTCTAAAACTCTAAAAGTTTCCAGAGAGTCCAGGGAGCTTAGAACTTCTTTGAACCAAGATTACAAAGCTTGACAAACGTACCTGTCTAGCATTAGTGTGTTGTCCTAATGTACCAGCTACCCTATTTTTACAATTTTTTGCTTCAGTTTGACAGACCATTCTACCCTCTTTAGTAAGCTTAGCTCTGTTGCATTTCCTGGGTGCACTAAAATATTAGTTGCTTGTTGAACTTTGCACAATGTTTGGATTTGTTTCTGGACCATTTTTTTTCTGGACCATTTCTTGACCATTTCTGGAAATGTTTTGTTCCATGTAAAACTCAGCTCAGTTTAATCAAAGTTCATGAATTTGGCGTCATATGGTATTTTTTTCTGTCTTTTCAAGAATTTTTCCTACAAGAGTTTAACAGAATACATTTCTTGTTTCAAAATCCCCTCGTCCCTCCCTCCCCTTTTAATTAGAAACCAAGAGTAGCTGTCAGGAACCCAAAGGGTGAAATCCTGGCCCCATTGGGGCAATAGCAAAATTCCTGGTGACTTCAGTGTAGCTGAGGTTTCACTGATAGGTTTCTGTTCAGCAAGGTTCAGCATTGACTTAAATGGGAGTGCTTGTATATTTAACGCAAGGTGTTTAAGTACCTTGCTGGGGACTTAAAGACCAAACTCCCTGAAAAAGCACAAGAACAAATCTCCACAGACACACCCCTGGAACCCCGACCTGGGGTATTCTATCTGCTACCCAAGATACATAAACCTGGAAATCCTGGATGCCCCATCATCTCAGGCATTGGCACCCTGACAGCAGGATTGTCTGGCTATGTAGACTCCATCCTCAGGCCCTACGCTACCAGCACTCCCAGCTATCTTCGAGACACCAATGACTTCCTGAAGAAACTACAGTCCATCGGTGATCTTCCTAAAAACACCATCCTGGCCACTATGGATGTAGAAGCCCTCTACACCAACTTTCCACACAAAGATGGACTACAAGCCGTCAGGAACAGTATCCCCAATAACGTTATGGCTAACCTGGTGGCAGAACTTTGTGACTTTGTCCTGACCCATAACTATTTCACATTTGGTGACAATGTATACCTTCAAATCAGCGGCACTGCGATGGGTACCCGCATGGCCCCACAGTATGCCAACATTTTTATGGCTGACTTAGAACAACGCTTCCTCAGCTCTCGTTCCCTAATGCCCCTACTCTACTTGCGCTACATTGATGACATCTTCATCATCTGGACCCATGGAAAAGAAGCTCTTGAGGAATTCCACCATGATTTCAACAATTTCCATCCCACCATCAACCTCAGCCTGGACCAGTCCACACAAGAGATCCACTTCCTGGACACTACGGTGCTAATAAGCGATGGTCACATAAACACCACCCTATATCGGAAACCTACTGACCGCTATTCCTACCTACATGCCTCTAGCTTTCATCCAGATCATACCACTCGATCCATTGTCTACAGCCAAGCGCTACGATATAACCGCATTTGCTCCAACCTCTCAGACAGAGACAAACACCTACAAGATCTCTATCATGCATTCCTACAACTACAGTACCCACCTGCTGAAGTGAAGAAACAGATTGACAGAGCCAGAAGAGTACCCAGAAGTCACCTACTACAGGACAGGCCCAACAAAGAAAACAACAGAACGCCACTAGCCATCACCTTCAGCCCCCAACTAAAACCCCTCCAACGCATCATCAAGGATCTACAACCTATCCTGAAGGACGAGCCATCGCTCTCTCAGATCTTGGGAGACAGACCAGTCCTTGCTTACAGACAGCCCCCCAATCTGAAGCAAATACTCACCAGCAACCACACACCACACAACAGAACCACTAACCCAGGAACCTATCCTTGCAACAAAGCCCGTTGCCAACTCTGTCCACATATCTATTCAGGGGATACCATCATAGGGCCTAATCACATCAGCCACACTATCAGAGGCTCGTTCACCTGCGCATCTACCAATGTGATATATGCCATCATGTGCCAGCAATGCCCCTCTGCCATGTACATTGGCCAAACTGGACAGTCTCTACGTAAAAGAATGAATGGACACAAATCAGACGTCAAGAATTATAACATTCAAAAACCAGTTGGAGAACACTTCAATCTCTCTGGTCACTCGATCACAGACCTAAGAGTGGCTATACTTCAACAAAAAAGCTTCAAAAACAGACTCCAACGAGAGACTGCTGAATTGGAATTAATTTGCAAACTGGATACAATTAACTTAGGCTTGAATAGAGACTGGGAATGGATGAGTCATTACACAAAGTAAAACTATTTCCCCATGGTATTTCTCCCTCCCACCCCACCCCCCACTGTTCCTCTGATATTCTTGTTAACTGCTGGAATTAGCCTACCTGCTTGTCACCATGAAAGGTTTTCCTCCTCCCCCCCCTGCTGTTGGTGATGGCTTATCTTAAGTGATCACTCTCCTTACAGTGTGTATGATAAACCCATTGTTTCATGTTCTCTGTGTGTGTGTATATAAATCTCTACTCTGTTTTTTCCACCAAATGCATCCGATGAAGTGAGCTGTAGCTCACGAAAGCTTATGCTCTAATAAATTTGTTAGTCTCTAAGGTGCCACAAGTACTCCTTTTCTTTTTAAAATTATGCTGTTGGCTAATGATTGCAAAGTGAATGGAAGTGAACTGATAACTCCTTGGCTGTGGAAGAAAGAACACATAAGATGAGAGGTAATCCCCAAGGTATGGGAAGCATGCCGGGGCTCTGTATGCTGACTCTATAGAAAGTAAGTCTGGAGCCTTATTAGGACTTAGTTTGGGAAGTCAGATGCACGTATACGGCGCTTGGTGTCTGCTGTTGTTCCATTCCCGAAACCCAGAACAGTTTTAAACGAGATTAGATTAACTTGATTAGATTAAGTTCATATCCCAAACTAGGGTGATCAGATGTCCCATTTTTAAAGGGACAGTCCCATTTTTGGGGACTTTTTCTTATATAGGTGCCTATAACCTCCCACACCTGTCTCGTTTTTTCACAGTTGCTATCTGGTCATTCTATCCAAAACAGACAAATATGCACCTTGCACAAGCCCCATTGCCACTGAGCACACCAAACTCTGTTGTTCCAACCACACCCTGCTCCCCAGAGCTGTCCCGTACTCCCCTTTGAGCTCCTCAGCAGACCTTCAGTCCTTAAAGGGACAGGGCCCAGGTAATTGTATGGCATTCCCTTATAAATGCTGCACTGTCACTAGCTTCTATGCTATTATTTTGGTCCTTCCTAAATGCAGTGTCCATGCCCAATGAACCAGCTGAATAATCAGCCAAGTTTTAATGTTTCACTGCAGTAAATGACAAAACCACAATTTTCCCCCATTTATATATAAATAAAAATAAACACCACCCTTGCATGGAACACAGTTTCACCAGTGATATATATGTGATTGTTGATAGAGGCTCTTGATAGAGGCTCACTTCTCCAATCTCTTTGCATTGTTAGCATGAGAGCTACAGGGTGTGAGTGGATAAAACTCAGCTGAAGAAGATATTTTGCAGCAAGTACAGTTTACCCTGCAACCTTTTGCTCCATCCTTTCTTGTGACATATACATTTCTTCTTATCACAAGAGATGACTATTGGTTAATTTATGAGGCAGGTGGGGCTAGTGGATGGAATTCAGGTTTGGTAGGCAGCCGATCCGGCTTTTATTCCCAGATCTGTAACTGTCTCATTATAACCTGGAGCAATTAACTTAATCTCTATCCACCTCCCTTTCCACATGTGTGCAGTGTGGAAATAAATAAAGCTTACTCAATTTATCAAAGTGCTTTAGGATTGATGGATGAAAAATATTACAGAAATTCAATGTATTATTATTATGTCTCCTAGCACTACATTAGAAGGATGGTCTGGTGATTAAGGCACTAGACTGGGACTTCATGATATTTGGGTTCAGTTCCTAGCTCTGTCACAGACTTCTTGATTTACCTTGGCGAAGTCGCTCAAGCCTGGATATACAAAAGGCATTAGGCACCTAAGTTCCTATTTTAGGCACCTAAATCCTACTTTCAGGACAACTGGATGCATAGAAAATCCTTGCTGAACCTTGTAGGCACCTAAACTCACTCAGCACCTATATTTTTGCAGTAAAAGTCCCCTAGCCACCTACATTTCTGCCTTTGAAAATGGACATTGCTGCTTCATCCTAGACATCCGGACACCTATCTCCTACCTAAGCCCCAGAGGAATTCACAGATCGACGGCAAACAGATGCTCAGCCTCCTAAGTCACATGTGGGACCCAATCCAGTAGGCACCCTCTGAGCATGTCTACCAGATCGGGATCCTTAGGTAAGTTCATGGAAAACAGCAGGGGGATGGGAAAGGACAATCTCCCTCATAACTTTTATCCCAGTGATTAGGGTACACACCTTGGAGATGGGCGACCCCTGGTTCAAGTCCTTTCTCTACCTAGGGTTGCCACCTGTTCAGGTTTTCCCAGTCATCCCTTTTTTGAGGTAGCAAAGCTAAACAAACTTTAACAGAACTTTATCCAAATGAGAAAACTTAATTCAGAATACTTATTGACAAGTTCTTTGGAAAAGCCATTCGATACTTGGAAACTAATTGTGGATGTTGATGATTCAGTTTTGTCTTGGATAGCCTATTTGCATCTGGAGACTGAAAGTGAATTAGAATGGAGACACCTGGAAGCATTGGTGGACAAGCTATGGCTGAGCACTGCTGAAGACAAGTTGTATAAAGATTTTGCCATACTGAAAAATTCACTTAGCAGCATACATCAAGGTCTGACACCAGACTTTTTTTTTTTTTTTTTTTTGCAAGGAAGCACAAGCAGCAGAATTTTTTAAAGTGTTTTTTTGTTTGTTTGTTTGTTTGTTTTCTTCAGTTCCCATCAGCAATACAATTTCAAAAAGTGTCTTTAGTCACAGTGAAGGTGTATGGTCAAATAAAAGGAACAGGTTGTCAGTTGCTTTGATGAAGACAGAGCTTCAGATCTGTTTGCACTTTGAAAAACTATCATGTGTTGAATTTAAAACATTTATCAAAGGACAGAAAGACCTTTGTGCTTCAAAAAAAAAGATATAACTGGAAACTGGGGTGAATAGGCAACTTCATGCACACATTATGAAATGTATAAAGCAGATAATTACATTTGTCATAACCAAAAGACATACCATTTGGTGGGCTGAATATAAATAAAATAAAATGTAGCATTTTTTAAAAAATGGGGAAAGAGTGTTGGTTGAGTAGCAGTTTAATTTTTACAGGTACGTCTTATATCTTTATAAAATTGATCAGATATGCAGAATTGTGCATTAAATATGTTAGGAACAAAGGCTGTCCAGAAGCATCAGTCAATATATCCATTGAGTAGATAAAGTGAACTGGGAGTGTTGTGGTAAAGCTTGCTTAGTACCATGTGAATAATGTAGATGGCTTGTTATTGGTTACATCAGAATAGATTATGTTTATTTGTTGTTTCATGCTTTGCATGAAATAGTTCAGATGTTCTGGATTTTGTTTTGTACCTCAGAGTAGGCATCCCTACCTCCACTTGAGATGCTTCCTCTCAAGTGAGTGCCCTCAATACTTAAGTTTTGGGATATTCTGATGTGGGGCTCTCTCAGTTTCTCCTGTTGAAGCTGTTGCACTGTGGATATATAATTAAAGAGTTATTGGAATGGGGGGATTGGATCCTGGGTCTTCCATATCCAGGGTGAGTGCTCTAATTACCAGGCTATAGTCATTCTTATATTTCTGCTCTGATCCATCCCGTCCCTCCCTCCCTCCCAAATGGTTCTTCAGGTGTTTATCCACAGTGCAACAGCTTCAACAGGAGAGACTGAGGGAGCCCCACATCAGACTTTCCTGTAGTTCAGTGATTAGAGCCCTTCCCTGAGAGGTAGCAGATTCCTTCTTCCCCCTCAGGTGAGTACCCTAACCACTGGGATAAAAGTCATGAGGGAAGTGATGCTGCTGCAGAAGTGTGCACCCAACCCCAGGAGAGGGTTCACAGCTGAGAATTATTAGCAGAGACTATCTCCATTGGAGAGGTGGGGGTTAGCCCTCTAGTCAGCACCTGTCTTTGGCTAGATTAGGCAGCTCCCTGCCTTGCATACTGGCCATTGTGAATTGCAATCTAAGGTGCCTCCCTCTCCCCATTCATTGTATAGGAGCCTCGATGCCTAACTCAGGCTTTGTGAATCTTTGTGATTTTCTAGGTACCTCAGAGTTAGGTGCTGTGATGCTCAGTGTCAGAATGCCTGGCTCCTTTTGCACAATCAGGACTCAATCTCTCTCTGCCTCAGTGTCGCGTGTGTAAAATGGAGACAGAAAATTTTCTTTCTCCCAGTCTTTTTTGATCATCTATTTTGAGTGTAATCTCTCCAGCACAGGGACTGTTTCTTACTGCAGTTTAGTCCAACCCCTAGCCCAATGAAGTCCCAGCCATGGTTGGGGCGACTGGGTGCTATCATAATACAAATAATTAATAGTAATGCTATTTCCACTTATGGCCATCTCTGCTTCAAGAAAATGCAGGACTTTAAATAATGCCTTCTAATCTTCTAGTTCAAAGCTGATAGTGTGCTATGTGCTACTAACCAGCAGGAAAAAGTCTCAGGAGTTTGTTGTGGCAGAACATAAATTCTGTTTAGGTTTCATGGTCATATTGTTTGTGCCATAGTTTTCTTGCCCTTCCAGTGCACTTTTGTTAGGGTTGTGGGATTATGCTGCTCTTTATTTAGTTTATGCTTTCTGCTGCTGTTCTTGTGCTGGGGTCAATTTGTGCAGGCACAAAAGAGATTCTGGGAAACAGGACTCTAGCATGCTCACACAGTCCTTCCAGGCTCATGCTAGCAGAAGACATCTTTTTCTTATTATTTTCAATGAAAAATGCTTGGGGGGCATCCAGGGTGGGGGGGAAAGGGAAGGAATTCCTGGTGTGTGTGAATGACAAAATGCCTGGGGAATTTCCTCTTGTAAGTGTCACATGTTAAAAATAAATTCTGAATAGCCTAAAGAAATCTTATCCTTAAAATATGTGTTGAAATAGATAGTATATCTGAAAACAGAGTTTGATCCTGATCAGTCAGTGACTGGGCATTGATAGGACTTTTACAGCTAGTAGAGCAGCTACTAGATTTGGTCAGAACATTTTAGATTAAATGTTTTAAATTGAACAATGCTGTTTTGTCAAAACTGAAATCTTTTGTGGAAATGTACAGATTTTGACGATATTTTCAATAGGAAGATTCTTCAGGTCTAGGGTGGACTCTCTAGTCATTCCCAGTGAGACACAGAGAGAGATTGATAACCTGACATTTTCAGTCTGAAAATGGGTGTTTTGACACAATTCCGTTTTGCTAAAATATTGGAAAAGTTTTTGGTTTTGTTCTAATGAGGACTGAAAGCAAATTTAGAAACCTGAAAAGTTGTCATGAAATAAAATTGCCATTCTCTGGCCTGATCTAGTGGCTATCTTTTCCCATTGTATTGTCTACTTTGTGCAAATAGCTTTTTTACTGCCTTGCTCTTTTTTATTCTTGCATTTCAGAAAGATGTGTTTTCTCTGTACTTAACCTTAAAAGGACTTTTTAATTGGAATAACACATGCCCTTTTTTGGGTAATAGGATCTATGCCAGGAAAAACAAAAACACACTCCTTAGTTAAGATGTCCTTTCCCTGAAAGGCTGTGCAAACTCATTCTCCGCTAATTGAAGGTTTTAAAAACGATCATCTTCTCACTCTCCTTATTTTAAAGCTTCTTTCTTCAAGGCAATTTATAAGCACTTTCAATAGCCTGTGTCATGTAGATGCTTCCTGTTGCTATAAATATAATAATAGAGCTGGTTAAAAATTTTCAGATGGATCATTTTTCCACTGTAAAATGCCTTTTATCAAAATTGAAACTTTCTGTGTGAACATGTCAATTTTGACACAATTTCATTAAAAAATGAAGTGAAGAGTTTCAAGCTTATTAAAATGCTTCATTTCAATATCATCATAATGATTCTTTTTAGTTTCAAAACAATTTTTTGTTTCAAAATTTATTTTCTATTATGTTAAAATGTAGCATTTTTAAAAAGTCAAAATCAGAGCAAAATATTTCAGTTTTTATAAAAACAGAACATTTTAATTGACCCAAAATGAAACATTTTCAAAAGTTTCCTTTCATAGGAATTTTTTTCTTTGTTTTTTATTTCCAATTTGGAACACAAACAAATTTTTCAAATGTTGGAATTTCTTGCAGAATGGGAATTCTGAGTTTTGATCAGCTCTCTATAATAAATACTGCATTTCACATCCACCAGGTACACCACTGTTGATCACTTACATGATCAAATACATTGATGGGACTAAGAATGCAGATAAATGCTCACCAGAGTAAGTGTTGTCCAATCTAGCCCTTAATGTATCCCTCACTCAGCCAATCATTTGAATCAGACATATAATTTCCAGCTCTTTTCTATGGGATATAATTGCACAGGAAGTGTTTACATAAACTGCTTTCCATGAGGACTATTACTGTGATATAATTAGAAGAAAATCAGACATACACAAACAGATTCCTAATACACCCGGGGATGCTCTCAGCTGGCTGAACATTCTAATACCTATTTCAGAAAGGAGAACTGAGTTTGTATAATGGAAGCCTAATGGACCAATATCACATGCTGGAACCTGGGATTTAAAGTAGGCTTGGTTATTTTACGTTTGTCTTTAAAAATAATAGAAATGCTTTGAAAGTGACCTGAAAAGATAAAGCACCAACTTCTAAAACTTTACCAAAATGTTCTGAATGCCCCCGTAAACAAGCTTACAAACATTACTTCTCTTTAAAATATATTGACATATATACTCTTGCATTCCTAGAAGGATTGTCTTCTACTATAAAAAACAGCTTTATTCCATTTCCGTTTTTGCCACACTATTATATCCCCTACTGCTTCATAATTCCCCCACAAAACACTTTTAAAACTTATTATTACATTTACTCCCATGATTAATATAACTCATAAATAAATGGCAACCCCCCCCAAGATTCTGAAAAGTATGAAAATAACACTGCTAAGCACACTTTTTGAATAACCCCCCACATTTTCTATTCAGCTAGAGAGAACAGACGTATAAAATGAGCTTACACATTTTCTATACAAACATAGGTGTGAAGGGGTGGGCTCCCTGCACTGGCTCTGCAAGAGCTGAATTGGGCCAGGTGGGCCCAATCAGCTAATTAGGCTGCAAATGAGGGATCTTTAGGCTGGAGGAGCTTACCTGTGAGGGACATGTGGGGCTTCTACAAAAGACAGGAAATGAGAAGCAGAGGATTGGACAGAGAGAAGTCTGTAGGCTAACCTTGGGAGAAGGGAGGAGTGTTTAGGGATGGGTTGCAGTGATGAGTTGCCTAAAGTCCCTCCCTGGAAGGGGGAAGGGAAGAAACAGGGAAATGCAGCTGAGTGGAAAAGGCAAGGCGGTATGGAAATGGCTCAGGGAAGGGCAGCAAGATGCAGGGAATGGGGCCTTGGCTGCTGTGTAGATGGTTCCTGAGCTAGAACCTGGTGTATAGGGTGGGCCCAGGCTCCCCTGCCAGCCACTGCGGGAGTGGCACTGTGAGGCAGTGAAGCAGAAGACTGCCTGAGCAGAGCAGCGAGTTGTATATGGGCCAATATGAGAGCATGGAAGCCTGGCTCCACCAAAGTTTGGGACCTGGTCTCTTCCCCGCCCCTGCAGCATCCCCCCGCCAGCCCCATCTGCTGCCCCCTGGCAATTTAAAAGGGCCCCCTGCGGCCCCTGGGGGGGGGAAGCTGCCCCTGCCCCAAGAACCGATTCTGCCAACTGCATCCAAGGGGAGCTGCGGTGGTGGTGTATGTGGCCACCCCAACCACCTGCTCCAGCCCAGAGTCTGCACCCTGCAACAAAACTCCCTCTCAGTTGTTTGTTTGTCCCCTACCCCCTGCATCCCCTCCCACACCCCAACCCCCTGCCCCAGCTCAGAGCCCACACTCAAACTCCCACCCACAGCCCACTTCCAGCACTTGAACCCCATGCCCCAGTCAAGAGCCTGCAGCCAAACTCCCTCCCTGCCCCAGCTCAGGGCCCACACCCAAACTCCGTCCCAGAGCCTGCACCCCAACCCTGTGCCCCAGCCCAGAGCCCGCACCCAAATGTCCTCCCAGAGCCTGCCCCCCCGCACCCTCTCCTGCACCCTTACCCCTCCCCAGAGCCTCAGGTAGGTGTCGTGGGGAGTTGTGGGGCTTGGACCCATTCTAGGCACCACCAAAAATTATACAAACCTGCCACTCCTGTGCCTGAGACTGAAGAGCAGGAACTTTGATACTCCCCCCTGGAAGGGCAAATCACAAGAGTGACCTGGCTCAAGAGCTGTCACAAAGAGGAAGCTGTGGTTCCTGGAATGAGAGAGGGGCTTCAGAGGACAAACTGGCAGGGTATACCCACTGGTCTGGAAGGAACATCAGTCTGACCTAGCTAATTCCCAGAACTGCCGGGAGGCATTATTGTCCTGAGGTGAGTAGAGCCCTCCTGTCACAACAGGCCACAATCCTGCAAGCAGATCCAGATAGATGGACACTTTTGTTGCACTTACTGGGCCTTCATGCAGGCCCAAGGATCCGTTTTCAAGATTTAGATCTTAGCACTGAATCACAACACATACTAATGAACTTATACTGTATATAGAGAAAATTAGTACATGTTGGTATCGTGTAGTATAAAGGCTTTATCATAAGATCTAAGCTCCTCCTCTGAAGAAGATGTTACTGATTTTGTTGGAGACAGGATACTGGACTAGATGAACCTGTAGACTGAGCCACTATTTGGAATCCCTTGGTTCTTATGACCTACCACCACTATTGCTGTGAAGTTCTTAATGGGCTCTGTACGTAGCCAGTGACAACTCTGAAGTTCCTTTGTGCCCATAGATTTGGTTAAACATGTAAAACACAACAACATCTCCCTCTAAACTGAATAATACTGATGAAGACATCAATCACCAGTTGTTTCAATCAATAGCAAAATTTGCTAAATGACAATAATCATGATGTGAGCGAAGAAAACACTCAGTTACTCAAGCTGCAGACACTATTGACGGTTGAACACGGCTCTCGCATTCTGAGGAGGATTGTTTTCTACTATAAAGAATAGATTTATTCCATGATCACGTATGCAGGAAGCACAGCTGCAATTGATCACTCCCAGCACAGCAGGAAACTCAGCAACACTAGAAAATCTTTGTTTCATTTGTTATCACTTTTTTCTTTTCCCCAAATGAATATTTGTGCTAAAGTTACCAGTCCCTTGTCATAAAATGATGCCACTATCTGATGAAGACTTTCAATGAGACTGAAAGGATGGGGAGGTAAAACTAAACTATTCTGTTTCTCCCGAAATGAGACCACCATAGTGCCCTAAAAACAGAAGGTCTGATTCTTCCACCATTACTAGCACTGGAGTACCACCTTACTGCAAGAATGTATCTATCAAAATCAGTGGAAGCACTCTTTGAGTGTTGTGCTACTCAATATGAACAAGTGTGGAAGACTCTTACCCAGAGGCGTCATCCTATAAATACTATAATTATTGGTTTAAAGCAAATTATTGTACTACCAAATGTGAAATTCCTCTCCACAAATAACACTGGTTTTCAGGCCCAGAGCAGGAAGATATTCAGTCCTACCATACAGACAGATGCAAGGTATCTCATGACCCTATCAAAGCCATAAACTGGAGTTGTGAGTCCTATTGAAAAGAGAGATTCCCAGTTTTCCAATGGGATATGCACAACCCTTGTTTTTAGTGAGTCCTGGTATGTCCCAAGAAATCACACCTTGAAATTGTTGGTCCTTGTTTGATTGCTTAAGAAATACTTCAACCTGTGTATAATCTGGTAATGTAGGTCAATTGTCCAAACTTCAGCATGTAGTTTCTTGGATGGTGAGTTTTCCTTGTGCATTAACCTTAAATACAGATCAGACTTCCTGTTGTGTATTGGGAACATGGGATCCAGTCCCAAAATCCCTTTGTGTTTGGGACAACCACTGAAGTCCACTCTGTACTGGAGGGCTGGTAGCACTGGAGGGCTCATAAGTATTTTCATTTGCATATAAAAACATCTTTGTTTCAAATTAAACCTTTGGTGGTTCATGGTAGCATGTCTGAAAAGGATTACAAGTTTTATCTCTGTTACTAATTAAATATATATATAAGGCTGTCATAAATATAAAGAGAAGAGTAAATACCTTTAAAATCCCTCCTGGCCAGAGGAAAAAACCCTTTCACCTGTAAAGGGTTAAGAAGCTAGGATAACCTCGCTGGCACCTGACCACAATGACCAATGAGGATACAAGATACTTTCAAAGCCGGAGGTGGGGGGAGAAACAAAGGGTCTGGGTCTGTCTGTGTGATGCTTTTGCTGGGGAGAGAACAGGAATGGAGTCTTAGAATTTAGTAAGTAATCTAGCTAGATATGCGTTAGATTATGATTTCTTTAAATGGATGAGAAAATAAGCTGTGCAGAATAGAATGGATATTCCTGTTTTTGTGTCTTTTTGTAACTTAAGGTTTTGCCTAGAGGGATTCTCTATGTTTTGACTCTACCCTGTAAGGTATTTACCATCCTGATTTTACAGAGGTGATTCTTTTTACTGTCTCTTCTATTAAAATTCTTCTTTTAAGAAAACTGAATGCTTTTTCATTGTTCTTAAGATCCAAGAGTTTGGGTCTGTGGTCACCTATGCAAATTGGTGAGGTTTTTTACTAAACCTTCCCCAGGAAGGGGGGTGCAAGGTTTTGGTGTGGATTTTGGGGGAAAAGACATTTCCAAATGGCTCTTTCCTAATAAAAAACCCAGTTAGATGTTTGGTGGTGGCAGCAGAAGTCCAAGGGCAAAAGATAAAATAGTTTGTATCTTGGGGAAGTTTTAACCTAAGCTGGCAAAAGTAAGCTTAGGAAGTTTTCATGCAGGTCCCCACATCTGTACCCTAGAGTTCAGAGTGGGGAAGGAACCTTGACAACGGCTTTTAATGTCAACGAGTACAAAGCGAGACCAAAATTTGGCCCAAAATTCTGTACTTAAAGCAATTCTAAAGAAGAACTGTTTTCATCTTTTCAGGTGACATTGGTAGATGACAGATCAAATCTGTATAATCAAATCAGTATAACTGCATTTTATGGTACATAAACTGTATTTGCAGGGCAAGTTATTGTTTTTCTGAGTTCCAGAAGATACCAATATATTTAGATGATACTGATGAAGATTAGCAGCCATAAAAGAACACAGGAGTGCTGAATGATAAAATGACGTAGTGTGTTCCATCAGCCATTCTAAACAAAATACAACTTCTTTTTAACATTCAGTTGGTGATCTTAATAAAAGCAGTAAAAAAGTTGTGGGAAACAGAAGACTGGAGTGGGCGACAAACAGAGCAGTCAGTGTGCTTCTGAATTTCAAGGGCCATTAACTTACCATCAGATATACTATGGCGCCTGCCTTGACATCTGGCTTTTCAGTTCCTTCTCTAATGATATTGAATCTAAATTCTGCAGACACTGACAAGTATTCACTTTGACTAATATGACAAAGATATTTATCACATGATTAAATAAAAAGTCTGCACCATTTTCTGTCCCCAGCCCTTCCACCTAATCAATTTAGAATTTTATTGATGAAAAGCTGACTTTACAAAAATACTAGTAATTTACAATGCCTGTTAACTTTTAAAATTGAAAATCAAATGACTCTTTCTATGGAAGCATGAAGACTAAAGGTCTCGATATAAATAAAAATCGAGACTCTGCTGCATAGCAGAGAAGCTAGTGTATTAAAACTTTTACAGCATCTTATCATGCTGAGACATCTCATACCAGTTTGAGATAACATTAAAACTTGAAAGCTAATCCATTCTGCAGAGTTGATAATCCAGGTGAAAGCAAGTGTCTTAAACCAAGGATTGGATATTCCTGGAGCCAATAGGCAATGAGCTGAGTTCCACAAAACCAGTGTATAAAAGGACATCTACTCAGAGTGATGCATTTCAGGTATGAAAATGCATGGAAACCTGCATCAGTAGACATTAGCTGGGGTCCAGTAGGTTAAGGAAGCACAATGTCCAAAAAATAACTGTGAAGGGCTTTGTAAGTTCATATACACTATGCATATTTTATTTGCAAGGATCAAATTACATCTATCCCATAACCATTGTGCCTCCTCACCTGCCAATACTTGGTAAGATGTGCTGGGGGTAGGGCATGTATACTGTTGGCCCTTTTTGACTTGAGCAGCTAGTCAAAGTTCAGGGCCCTGGGGATCTTTCAGTTGGAAGTAGACATTAATTTTCTTTGATGCAATCTTGCTGATTTACAAGGAATATACAAAGTCCTTCTTCTCTGAATGCAGGAGGAACCAAGAACAAAAGGAGCAGTTTCTTAGCTTGCAGCCCCAAGCCTCTTTAGTCATCATGAGACCCAAAAATTGCTCGCTCTGGCTTTTTTCAGGGCCGTACTGTGCTTTCAGGCTGTTGCTTGGCTGTGTCACTTTTTGCCTCTCTTCTCTCTCTGGTTGGTGTTGTCTCAATTGTTGTGGTTATGTATACATTGTAATGTAAGCCCAGGGTTAGGGAGACTTTAGTCAGCTGACCCTTGGTTAGAGAACACAGGCCTTGAGCGTCTACACTGATTGTCAACCCTATTTTTGGAATTTTCTAACCTTGGCTCAAATCTGGAGCTCTGCCATCCACACCACAGCACACAGACCCAAGCTCATATAACCATAACCCAGAATCCCTAGCGTGCTCCCAAAATGTGGCTGCTCTAGCCCTTTGACCATGGTGCAATGTGGGAAAACTTGGCTATGCACTCTGCACATTATAGGAAGTTTGAGCAGCCCACCAACACATCCTTCCCAACAGTCCTTTTGATCTGTGTACCAGATCCAGCAATATGAAGGAGACACCTTTTGAAGAATTTCTCTTGCTTCTGCATCAGAAAATGGAAAGTGCTTCCATGACACCCTGGTGAACATTTTGGCAGCATTTTATGACTCACCAAAGGCCCCTGACTGAACTTATGATGGAGCAGGAAGAGGAGAAGGGGACTCAGATGTGGGAGACTCCAAGTGGCTGATGCTGGTACATGACACTCAGTACAGCCGCTGATGCCCCCTGGTGCTTCTGGAACAGTGCCACAGATACAGACTGGTGGGACCACATCATCACACAGATCTGGGATGGAGCTTTAAGCAGTTTGCTCTGACCCTCTGGTGTAAAGACACACGCATGAGGGTGGCCATGCTGGTTTTGAAGTGGGTTCCTGTAACCAACTGGAAGCTGGCTATCCCAGACTGTTACAGGTCTGCTGCCAACCAGTTCAGTGTTGAAAAATTGATTGTGGCTAAAGTGCCTGAGAAACCTCCACCACCAGTCAGCCATGTGGTTTGCCCCAAGGCGGTGTGCATGAACGATATTCCTGAAATAAATGCTGGCTTTGAAAGAATGGGGTTTCCAAATTG